>NC_092761.1:13128633-13476966 GCF_047496795.1 Chiloscyllium punctatum
GACCGAAGGGTCGGTTTCCATGCTGCACATTTCTCTGACTCTATAACTCTGTCCCAAACAACCCTTCAGTATTCACCTCCCAGTGATGGTGATTCTGCAGCTAAATCTCCGGAATGACGGTTCCATCATATCTGATCACTGTCATTCCTTCTCCCTTATGGCGAATACAAGGAGTCATTCCTCAGTAGTGGGAGGGGGTTGAACAGATGTGTAGAGATAACAGAGATAGGGAGGCTTACAGGGACTCGAGGATGTTAGAGTTAAACAGAGTTACATCTGGTCAAGAATGTCAGAGGGACAAAGGGGTTTAGGGATTGGAGAAATTTACAGAGATAATGTAGCTGGATTAGATTCTGGAGATAGAGATAAGGATGGAGGTAGGGAGAGGCAGGCAGACTGAGAGGCACAGACGGGGAGTGTTTCCAGGAGAAGTGTATTGTGAATACTAACAGAGATATGGAAGATTGTAGTGACTGAAGACGTTTACAGTTATAAGAAGGCTTCTCGGTTCTGAAGGTTACAGAGATCAGAAGGCAATGGAGAATGCCAGGTTACTGGGTTGGAGACACTTACACAGATGGAGAGGGCTGCACAAACTGAAAGAGGTTCCTGTGGTCGGGAGGGGTATGGTGTCGGGAATGAGGATGAAATTTAACAAGATAAAGATCAAAGAATTGGAGAAGGATAAGGAGATTACACATTTTTCACAGCTAAGGAAGGGTTGTAGGAGCTGGAGAAGATTACATAGATAGGGACGGATGGAGAGGTTAAAGACAAATACATTGACATGGAGGGTGGTATTGGTGGGAAAAGCTTACAGGGATAGACAGGGCTATCAGGATTTACAGGGATGAAGGAATTTAGTATCTACTGGAGAAGGTTAGGGATTAGGGTGTTAGAGAGTGGAGAACCTGACAGAGACAGAGACAGAGACACAGACACAGAGAATGATGTGAACTAGAGGAGATTCCAAACAGAGGAAGGATTATCGGGACTGGAGAATATTACAGAGATGACTAACACAGCATGGGCCAGGATTGATGCCTGTGATCTCCTGTGCTGTCGCATTGAGGACCAGTACAGCAGAGGTGAAAGCAGGACCCTCACAAGATGGTGGGAATGAAGCCTAGAATGTTGCTGTTCCTTGACCAGCTCTGTATCTATGTCCGGTCTTCCAGGTCTGAATATAGAAGTCTACTACCTCCACCCTGTGCTGTTTACTGTGAGTGATCTTACCAGCTGCAGGAATTACTGAAGGCTCCAGATCTCCCTCTCCATCCCTCTCTGGCTGATCAACCAGTTTCAATGAGGTGATGGATGAGACAGGAGTTAGGAACATCCTGATGACCTGCATGAGACAGAAATAGACAGAATGGGAAGGGAGACTGATGCAATGAGGAGAACACATGCAGAGTGGCGCTGAGTGCAGCAGAGATCTCGATAATCTCAGTCTCCATCTCTTGCCTGTGCTGCTGCATCTCTCTGGAATGGACAATTCTGTTGACTCAGGATCTCAGACCATCTTTAAGAGGGAGAAATGCTGACAGAGGCAACAAATAGACTGACACAGGGAGGGATACCACATGGAGAGAGACTGAGTGATATCACATTATTAGATACTGTATTAACAGGGAATTGTTTGAATTTGTAACAAAGACACTGGGATAATTGTGAGGGGATTCAACCACTGCTAATTGCCCAGAGGCAGCTCAGAGTCAGCCATATTGCTGTGGGACTGGAGTCACATGTGAGCCAGACCAGGTAAGAATGTCAGATATCCCTCCCTGAAGGACATACGTGAACAAGTTGATTTTTTCCAGATAATCAACAATGCTTATACAAGAGGCCTCACTAATATCCTGTACAGATACACCATGACATCCCAACTCCTACTCTCAATGCTCTGCCCAATGAAGGGTAACCCTCCCAAACACCTGCTTCACCAGCCTGTCTACCCGTGACGCTACTTTAAAAAAACTGTGTACCTGCATCACTGGGTCACTGATTGACAACAGTACCCTGGGCCCGAACATTAATTGTACAAGTCCAGCCTGGTCTGCTTTACCACAATACAACATCTTGCATTTCTCCACCTGTTATTCCTAACCTCACTGGTCCAGCAGTACTGTTGATCCTATTGTACGCTTCGATAACTCTCTTCACTGTCCACATTATCACCAAATTCAGTCTCACTCACAAACTTGCAAACCATGACTCCTATATTATCATCCAAATTATTTATATAAATGATGCACAACAGTGACCCAGCACCGAACCCATGAGCACACTGTTGGTCAAAGGCCTGCAGTTTGAGCAGAAACCCTCCATGAGCATATTCTGTCTCCTACCGTCAATCCTGTTTTGTATCCAGTTGGTGAGCACTCCCTGGTTATGTCTGATCTAAACTTACTATCCAGTCTGCCATGCAGAACCTTGTCAAAGGCCTTGCTAAAGTTCATGTGGACATCATGAACTGCTCTGCTTTGACCTCTCACTTGTCTACCTCCACACTCAGGTTTGAGACATGATTCCCCATGCACAAAGCCATGCTGATGATCGTTAATCTGTCCTTACCTTTCCTAATGCACAATGATCGTTTCTCTCAGAATCTCCTCCAACAACTTACCATCCCTGCCATCAGTCTCACTGGTCTGTAGTGGCTGTTGATGATGCAAATATCTCTGGAAGGGGTCCTGTAATTTCCTCCCTCGCTTCTCACAAGGCGCTGGGATACATCTGACCATGTCCCAAGGTTTTATCTAACCTTTTGCATTTTAAGACATCCAGCACCTCCTGTTCTCCAATGTGCACTCTTTTCAAGACATCCCTATGTATTTCCCAAGTTCCCAGGCTTCCATGTCTTTCTCCACAGTAAATCCGAATGCAAAATATTTGTTCAGTATCTCACCCATTAGCAGTGATTCCACACAGACAGCTTCATTGATCTTTCAGGGGCCCTATTCTCTCACGAGCTAAGTTTTAGCCCTTGTTGAAACTTGTCAAAATGCTTCTGAAATTTCAAATATCCCTCCACCGCAACTAGCCTCCCCCACCCTTATCTATTCTGCATTTATGGTCACACCAAAATATAGAATCCAACAGATTTAAAAATATTCCCCTTTTATAAAATCATACATCTCCCATTGTTTCTAAACATCCAGTTAGCATTTATTGTCATATCCTTTATAACACATTCCAGCACGTTCCCGACTTACTGTCAGGCTAACACGGTTTGGTTTCAGACTGACTGCACAAAGGGTTTTGGGAATCCTTGTGAATCAATCTGAAAAAGGTAGCTTACAGGATCAGCAGGTAATCGAGAAGGCAAAGGGAATGGAGTCGAAATATAGGGAAGGGTTGCAAAAACGATGCAAGGTACAAGTCAGACCACACCTAGATTATATTGAACAGTATGCGTGCCCTAAGGAAAGACATTCTTGTATTAGAGGCAGGCCAGGGAAGGTTCACTCGGCTGATCCTGGAGATGGCAGGATTTTCCAATGAGAAGAGGTGGAGTAGATTGACCTTGAACCTATTGGGATTTTGAAGAATGGGAGAGAAATTGAATGAAACATCCAGGATTGTGAGGGGCTTTGATAGGGTGGATGCCATGAAGTTAGAAACTAGAACAGTACAGCACAGTAATAGGCCCTTCGGCCCACCATGGCTGTGCTGACCATGACGCTATTCTAAACTAATCCCATCTGCCTGCACATGGGCGATATCCCTCTATTCTCGGCCTGTTCATGTTTCTGTCTAAATGCCCTTCAAAACTTTACTCTCGTTGCCACCTCTCCCACCTCCTGAGCAGCTTCTACCCTCTTGGTAAAGACAACTGGTCTCATTCATCTCACTTAAAACTTCTCACTCTCACCTTAAACCGATGCGCCCGAGTATTTGATATTTCTACATTGGAAGGAGGATTCCAACTATCCACACTATCCATACCGCTCCTAATGCTATATGTACCAGGTCACCCCTCAGTTTCCGATACTCTCGCAAAACAATTCAACTGCGTCCAACCTCCTTACAGTAAACACATTCTCATCCAGGCAACATTCTGCCAACCCTCTGTTACACCATCCCCAAAACCTCCACATCCTTCCTGTGGTGTGTCGATGAGAATGACACGCAACCTTCCAAACATGGCCGAATGAAGTTTAATTCAGTCACAACATGACATGCAAACGTCTGTACTCAATACTGTGACCAATGAAGGGAAACCTACCATACTCCTCCTTTAACAGCACATCCTACTGTGTTGTTATTTTGAGGGACCTATGGGTTTGCATCCAAGGTCATCTGTTTATCAATGTTTCCAACTAGTCAATTAGTGTAATTCTCTCGTCCATTTGACTTCATAAATGCATCACTTCACATCTGTCCCGATGAAATTCAATTTGCCACATCTCTGCCCAGCGTTCCAGCTGATCTACACACTGCTGCAACCTTGAACACTCTTCCTCACTATCCACAATTCCCCAAACTATCCCTAATCATTACATGCCTTTCCAAATGTCGTCTGCAAAATTACCACTCAAACTGCTGACCTTTTCATCTGAATCACAGATATAAATTACACAAAGACATCGCAGCACTGATCCTTGTGAAACAGCATTGGCCACAGACGTCCAACCAGAAATTCACCACTCCACATGCCTCTGTGTACTATCACCAAGAAAATACTGCATCCAACTTAACAACAAGCATGGATTTTGATTTGATCATCCAGATCCCCCTTGCTATTTGGAAGCTGTCCATTCAAAATGACTCTATATTTTGATTAAATACAGATTAAATTGGCTGTCTCACTAATGCGCGGACTGCATCCTTTCTTCACAACAAAACAGGACCTTGTTTGGTTTTCTGCTGATCCTGCCTAAATCCCTACAATCCCTCAATAATCACATTGCTGTCATGATCATTCTGCAGCCACACCTCCTCAAGAACAGTTCGATCATATCTGTTCTCTGCAGTTAATGCTGTCATTCCATCTGCCTTGTTGCAAATGCATGGTGCGTGTCACCGAGTGAGGGCCTTTGAGGGATGGATGGAGGTCACGAGTGGGAGTGACGTTTGGGGCGCGACAATGTTGCAGGGTTAAACATAGTTACAGTTGCTACAGAATGTCTGCAGGAGAAAAGTTTTTATTGTTTGGAGAAAGTTAGAGAGATAAAGTGTCTTTGATTAGACTTCAGAGATAGGGATGTAATTGATTAGATTAGATTACTTACAGTGTGGAAATATGCCCTTCGGCCCAACAAGTCCACACCGCCCCGCCAAAGCATAACCCACCCATACTCCTACATTTACCCCTTACCTAACACTACGGGCAATTTAGCATGGCCAATTCACTTGACCTGCACATCTTTGGACTGTGGGAGGAAACCGGAGCACCCGGAGGAAACCCACGCAGACACGGGGAGAATGCGCAAATTCCACACAGTCAGTCGCCTGAGGCGGAAATGGAACCCGGGTCTCTGGCGCTGTGAGGCAGCAGTGCTAACCACTGTGCCACCGTGCCGCCCACCAATGTGTGTAGGATGTGTGTAGGGTTGTGGATCGTTACATGGTCTATGTTGATCAGGGTGCAGAAACATTCCCATGATTCCAGGATGTCGTACATTTAACAACAGTTGTGGGATCTGGAGAATATCACAGCGATAGGGAGGATGGTATGGACTGGAGAATATTACAGGGAAAGGGAGGGTGGTATGGACTGGAGAATATAACAGGGAAAGGGAGGGTGGTATGGACTGGAGAATGTTGTAAGCACATGGAAGATGATATAAGCTGGAGAATGCTGCACGGATAGGGAAGAAGTTGTAGACTGGATACAGTTTGAAGGAGAGATGATTTTATGCACTGGAAGGTATGTCAGAGAGGGAGTGGTGTGCATGCTGCAAGATACGACAGGGATAGGGAAGCTTGTAGAGAGGTTTGTGAGAAACCAGATTTACTTATGAACATAGGATGTGCTGCAGTGAGCGGAGTCTTTTGCAGATATAAATGAGGATACAATGGCCACAAAACAGTCACACCAATACATAGGTATATAGGAACTGAAGGATGTGAAGAGATTAGACAGACTAGGCGTGTTGTATGCAGTGGAGGGGATTAAACTGATAGGGATGGTTTTAGAGACTCAAAAATGTTAGGATATAATGGGAGTTGCAAAGGTAAGAGCAGGTTTCAACAATTCGGAGGATATAGACCTGAAGGATCTTTGACAGATAGCGATGGTACAGTAAAGGGAATTGTAGTGGCTTCCCTTTCATAAGCAATCCATTAGCACTTAAAATAGCCTGTTTGACATGTGCATTATCTCTCGACCATTCATCAGACAGCGCTGCAAATATTTCACTGGCTCTGCCTACCAGCTTAGACTGAACTAGCATTACCCAGAAGACCTCGCGCCACTCTACCTGTCTATGCAATTTTTCAAATGAAACACAGAGTTCCTTGACAGTAGAGTCACAGGTAGTTAGGATAGCGAAGAAGGCGCTTGGTATACATTCCTTTATTGGTCAGAGTATTGAGTACAGGAGTTGGGAGGTCATGTTGTGGCTGTACAAGACAGTTGTTAGGCCACTTTTGGAATGCTGCATGCAACTCTATTCTACTTCATATCGGAAGGATGTTATGAAACTTGAAAGATTTACAATAACGTTGCCAGGGCTGAGCTACAGGGAGAGTTTGAGCAGGTGATGGTTGTTTTTCCTCTGACAGTCAGAGGCTGAGGGTGTCCTCATAGAGGTTTATAAAATCAAGAGGGGCATGGAAAGGGTAAATAGACAAAGCCTTTCTCCTGGGGTGTGCGAGTTCAAAATTATAGGGTGAGGTTTAGGGTAAGAATAGAAAGATATATAAGAGAACTAAGGGGCAACTTTTTCACGCAGAGGATAGTACCTATATGGAATGAGCTGCCAGAGGAAATTGTGGAAGCTAGTACAATTGCAACAGTTAAAAGGCATCTGGATGGGTATCTGAATAGGAAGGGTTTAGAGGGAGATGGGCCAGGTGCTAGCAGGTGGGACTACATTGGGTTGGGATATCTGATCTGCAGGATGGGACCATGAATGGGTTGTGGAATCTGGAGGATGTTCTGATTTGAACCACAGGTAATGTTTGATTAGATCTTTCAGCCAATCTTACAGATGGTACAATTGCAACATTTAAGAAGCATTTGGAAGGATATATGAATAGAAAGGGTTTGGAGGGAGATAGGCCAGGTACTGGCAGGTGGGACTAGATTGAGTTGGAATATCCCGTCGGCATGGCCGGGTTGGAATGAAGGGTCTGTTTCTATGCTGTACATCTTTATGACTGTAAGATCGGCTGAATGGTCCAATCAAAAATTACCTTTGGTTCAAATCATAATATCCTCCATGTTTCACAAGCCATCCCTTGTCCCATCCTGCAGGTTCAATGAATCCTGGAATCTCTAACCTTCTGCAAGTCCCACGTTCCTTCAGATATTTGTACCATCCTCCAGGTTCTGCAGCCCTTCCTACCTCGTAACATGGCCCAGACTCTCCAACTCCTCCTTCCTCTGCAATGTTCCCCAAAAGAGCACTGGAGGAATGTGGGGGTTACAGAGATATGGAGGGACATCAGGACGGGAGGATTTTGCAGACATTAGGAATATAGGGACTTGAGGAGGTTTCACAGTTTATGAGTGTTGTAGGGACTGGAGGAACTTACAAAGATAGGGATAGTTTTAGATTGGAGGATTCTGCAGAAAACCTTTACGTGGTTAAAGGCAGGATTCTTAGCCGCGTGCAGGAACAAAGGGATCCTGTGTCCCTCAGGTTCCCACCCAAGTTGACAGGCTGTTAAGAAGGCGGATGGTGTGTTGGCTTTCATTAGCAGGGGGATTGAATTTAGGAGATGTGAGATTTTGCTGCAGCTCTACAGAACCCCAGTTAGACCACACTTCGAATATTGTGAACAGTTCTGTTCGCTTCATTATATGGAGGACGTGGAAGCTTTAAAGACAGTGCAGAGGAGATTGAGCAGGATGCTGCCTGGACTGGAGGGCATGCCCATCGAAGGTAGGTTGTGGAAGCTAGGGCTTTTCTCATCACAGCGAAGGAGGAAGAATGGTGACATGATAGAAGTGTACAAGGGAATGAGAGACATAGATAGAGTGGATAACCAGAGACTACTTCCCATGGCAAAATGGCTATCACAAGGGGACATAAGTTTAAGGTAATTGGCAGAAGGTTTAGTTTAGATATCAGAGGGATATGGGCCAGGTTCTGGCAGGTAGGACTAGATTGGGTTGGGATATCCTGTCGGCATGGAAGGGACTGGTACCTTATTTACACAGAGTGTGGTGGGTGCGTGGAATGGACTGCCAGCCATGGTAATAGATTCAGACACATTACAGACATCTAATCAACTCTTGGATAGGCACATCAATGAGAGGAAAATATAAGGTATGTAGGTTCATTTCATCTTCAGAGTAGGATAAAAGGTCAGCACAATATTGAGGGTGGAAGGGCTTGTACTGGAATGTGCTATTCCATGTTCTAAATAGCAAGGGTTATGATGGCAGCAAGAGGATTCGGGAAGCGGGAGAGGGTGCGATCTGAATGAAGTGACACAAATAGGAGGCGTTGCTAAAGTTGTATGAGGTAACAGAGACAGCAATGGTCTGATCTGGAGCAGATGACCCAGACTGGGAGAATTGTGGGGACTGGAGGGGCTTTCACAGGGAGGAAGAAGCATAGAGCCACAGGAGGTTACAGAAATGTGGAGAGATGTCGGGCCTACAGGGGTTTCATGGAGATGGGGAGGTTGGGAGGAATGGAGCAGTTTACAGGGATAAGGATGTTGGTAGGATGGGGTGTTTTACACAGACAGGAATGTTTCAGGTGAATGGAGCTGAGTACAGAGATAAAGTGGGTTGTACAGATTGGAAAAACAAATAGACGTATGGAGGGTAGTCGTGACTGAAGATGTTTCTGGACACAGGAAGGCTTAGGTTCTGCAGGTTATTTAGATAAAGGGGGTGTGGAATCAGACAGATTCTCCAAGTGATAAAGACAGCAATTTTGGTTGGAGACAGTTTCACAGATTAGGGAGCATTAGTAACCTCCTCCAGTTTGGTCAGAGTGGGAAGGGTTGTAGGGGAGGGTGATGTTTACACATGGAAGAGCTGGAGAAGATTGTGGAAATGAGTAGATGGATGGAGACACTGGAGGAGCTTACATTGACAGGGCGGGTCCTGGCAATGAAAAGATATCACATCGATAGTGGGTCTTGTAGGAACTGTATTGAAAGAGTCACAGGCATTGGAATGACTTCTGCAGATTGGGAGTATAACAGGGACTGAGAGGATTGGAGGGTCTCCACAGATTCATCGTGTCTTTAAGAATATGTAGATACGGAAATCTTAAACCCAATGTATGCAGCCTTCATTTCAAGACCAGAGCCTTATTATCCCTCATCAAGCAAGGATCCCTAACCCTGCCAGCATTTCCCTTTACCCCAATGGGGCATACTGGTCCTGGATTCTTCAAATCACACTTTGAAAAGCCTCCCATTTGCCAGTTGTTCCTTTGTCTTCAAACAGACTCACCCAATCGATTAGAATCATAATGTGGAGGTGTCGGTGTCGGACTGGGGGTGTACAAAGTTAAAAATCACCCGACACTCGGTTACAGTCCAACCGGTTTATTTGAAAGCACTAGCTTTCAGAGCACTGCTTCTTCATCAGGTGGTTGTGGAGCACAATCCTAAGGTACAGAATTTATAGCAACAGGATGGCAGTGTCATGGAATACAATATCAAACAAATTTAGTTTAAGCCTTTCATCTGTTACAGTGATCATCAGCCCTTCCAAAGCGTGTTGGGTTATAACTGGGCGTTGTGCAATTTTAATTTCACGGCATTGGCGCTGGCCAGATCCTGCAGAATGACCCCAAACCTGGCCCTGTTCCAGTTTTCCTCTTCAATCTGTGGACCTGCTGATCTTTTTCCATAACTATGTTAAAATGAAGACAGTTGTGGGCACTGGACCCAAAGTGCTCTCTGAATGACACTTCAGTCACGTGCCCGACCTCATTTTCTGAGGGGAGGTTCAGTGTTGCACCCGCCTGAGTAGAGTAGGGCCCTCTGCATATTGATTTAGGAACCTTCCTTGGACACATTTGAAAAATTGCCCTCCGGCCAGTTCTTTTTATACTCGAGGTGGCCCAGTCAATACAGGGAATATTAAAATCTCCAGCCTGCACTCCTCTATTATTCCTTTAGTTATCTGCAATCTCTCTACACAACTGCTCCTCTGGTATCTATTGGGTCTACAACAGTCTACAATACAGTCCCAACAAACTGACCAACCCCTTCTTTATAACTTCTAACCATGTGGAATTTGAAATGAATATATGTTTTAAAATTTGGAATTAACAATCCATAAATAAGTATTGATAAAAATCCAAACACTTGACCTTCAGAGAAAAACAACAGTTCACTCTCATGTGGTCTGCACGACAGACCCACAGCAAAGTGTTTGCCTCTCAATTACCCTGTGAAATGGGCGAGCCAGCTGCTAAGCTCAGGGGCAGCAAGGGATGGGCAATAAAGGCTAGTCAGATAGAGACACCCACATCCCATACCTGATTTTAAAAAAAAATCCATTCCGATTGGTCCCAGCACAGTTCCAGTGGAACAATGTCCTGGCCAATCACGTTGGTAGATTTTTGGACAGGACTTTAAACTGACAGAGAGGATGCAGGGACAAGCTTCAGGTGAAAGGAGCTTTCCAAATCCAAAGAGAAAACGTGAAGCATCAGAGCAGCGTGGGAATGTGACTGAAGACAACAGAAAGGAACAGGATGGGGCAAAGTTTAACTAAAACTGTAGATCAGCAAATCCATTTGTGACAGGAAATTCTGGGAACGAGTAAATTATGTTTTTTTATTAATAGACAAAGTCTCTGCAACAAGGTTGATGGATTTGTGACACAGGGATAAAAGAGATTTAGACACCAGAGAGATGTGGTTACAGGGCGAACAAAAGGTGGAATGTAAATATTCAATGGTTCACAACCTTGTGCAAATTCAGGCAAAATGGACGACGCTAACAATAATGGGTAAGAAAGGCATGACAGAGAAAGCATTAGGCATCAGATCATGAAGTAGAGTCAGTCAGAATGTTAATTCTGGCTACTACCTGCCAAGGACACAAGCAGCAGAACAGTTTTCGACCACCCACCGAACAGCATTTCATGGCTCGTCACTGCAATAAATAGGAATTCATTGGAATGTTTAATACAGGCACGGTGAACATTTAGTGAAACGTCAATATTCGCAAAGTCTGGGACAATCACACTGACAACAGTGATATTGGAAGAGGAGTTCAGAGAAACTTTTCAGTGCTTCTTAGAATAACACATTGTGCAACTGGCGAGGGACATAACTGTCTCAGAGAGACTGTTGTGTGATAAAACTTCGTGAATGAGTAATGTCATCGGGAGAGATCCTCTGGGAAATTGTGATAAAGTGCAGTTTAAAGAAATATAAAGTTTAAAAGTGAAACACAGAAAGGACAAGCTACAACTAGAAACAAAAATAGCGAATGACATGAGTTTGAGAGGAGAACTGACCAAGGTAAACAGGCTAAACAGACTGAAATATGTGTCTAGAAATGCACAGTGGAAAACATTTGAAGGAACAGTGTAAAATACTCTAAAAAAAAGGACATTCCACTGAAACAGACAAAAACTCAGCAAGAAATCCCCACCGGTCCCTCACTCAGGACAAAAGGGATCATACTAGATTATGAGGCTGAGAAGATCACCACAAAGGACTTAAAATCCTGAAGTAAGAGAGAGTTTTAGAGTAAGTTTTAAAGGGATTGCATGGGTCTGCCAGCAGGAGGAGGGCAATGGGAAGGGGAATCATTGACAAGGTTTATTGACACGATACGAACATGGAGAGGTGAAGGTGCTGGAGGTGGTGAGAGTGTTACAGAGAGAGGTCAGGGCCTGAACGGTGTTACAAAGTCAGGACGGATTGCTGCAGCTGGAGGGGTTTGCAGAGGTAGGGAGGGATATATGTATTTTTGTATATTCATTCATGGGATGTGGGTGTCACTGCCTGGACTAGCATTCTTTGACCCCATGCTAATTACCCAGAGATTGCTGGGGCCCTGGAGGATATATGCAATATTTTGCTGGCCACAGTTGAAGTGCAGAATGACTGGAGGATCGCTAATGTGGTTCCTTTGTTCAAGAACGGCAGCAGGGATAGGCCAGATAATTACAGAGCAGATAGTCTGACAGCAGGGGAAGGGAAATTATTGGAAACAATTGTGAGAATGAATCAACACTTGCAAAGGTAAGGATCAACTCGGTTTAGTCATCACGGATTTGGCAGAGGAAGATACTGTCTGAGGAATTCAGTTCAGTTTTTTTGAAATGGTGCTTAAGTATATTGATGAGGGCTGTGCAGATGATGTGATTTACATGGACTTGAATAAGTCCTTGAACAAGATCCAACATGGAAGGCTGGTCCAAAAGGACTGGTTTCCAAGGCAAGTTGGCAAATTGGATGCAAAATTGGTGGTTCGAATACTTTCACCACCGGGTGTACCACAGGGAACTGTGTAGGAACCATTGAACATTAATAACTCGGATGTGAAAGCAGAAGGTATCATTAGTCGGTTTGCAGATGACATGAAAGGTAAGGGTGTTGTTCACAGTGAGGAGGATGGTCTCCTTCTGCAGTCCGATGTCGATCGGATGATAATCTAAGCAGAGTTTAGTTCTGATTGAAGTGAGGTAATACTCTGTGAGAGGTACGATAAGCGAAGAACAGAGATAATAAACGGTAGGTCCTTGCGGAGTGCTGAGGAATACAGGGACCTTGGTGGACAAGTCAATAGATCCCTGAAGGTGTCAGCACAGGGAGACAGGTTGGGATAGGCACCTCAACTGGGAGCGAGAGAGGGACCCATATCCTGGTGGGGTGAATTGCTAGAGCTGCTTGAGAGGATATAACCTAGTCTGGCAGGGTTTTGGACCTTAAATAAACGTAAGGCCAGTAAGAAGATTGAGGCTGGTACACAAGTTAAAGCCGGCAATTTCAGCAGACAAGGCAGGCAAGAACATAGCAGGGAATGGGGGAGGGGGAACTGATGATTAAACTGCATTTATTTCATTGCAAAGCGCCTGACAGCTAAGGAAGATGAACTCAGGGCATGGATTGGAACATTGGACTGCGATATTATAGTTATTACAGAAACGCAGCTGAGGGAGGGGCAGGACTGGCAGTTCATTGTTTCAAGGTAGAGATGCTACAGGAAGGGGAGGCAAGAGAGGATTGTGGTGGTGGGTTTTGATTGCATGAATCATCACAGCAGTACTTAGAGAGGACATACCTGTGGGATCGCTCAGTGACGCTATGTTAGTGGAACAGAGAAATAAGAATGGGTCATCACTTTGATACGATCGGACTGCTGACCCCGAATAATCTGTGGCATACTGAGGAACAAATATGTCGGGACATCTTAAATATCAACCATAATAATAGGGCTGTTATGGAAGGGTGTTTGAGCTTTCCAAACCTAGACTGGGACTGCCAGTGTTCAGCGTTTGCAAGGGAGGAATTTGGTAATTGTGTTCCAGAAAACTGCCAATCAGTATGTAAATGGCCTGAAAAGAGAAAGGGGCAAAACCTGACATCCACTTGGGAATCAAGGTCGGGAAAGGGACTGAGGTGAGAGTGGGAAAGCGTTTTGCCAAAGTGACCACAGTTCTTGTAGTTTGAAAATAGATTTGGAAAAGGACAGGCCTGGTCCACAAGTGCAAGTTATAAAATGGAGCCTGACCAATCTTGATCGTATTAGCCGGAACTTTCAAAATGTGATTGGGGAAGGGAATTATTTACAGGGAAAGGGAAGTTTGGCAAGTGAGAATATTTTAAAAGTGAGATAAACTGATCGATCAGCGCCAGCATTATCCTGTTTGTGAGCAGGTTAATGTTGACAGCATTCGGAAACACTGGCTGTATATTGAGGGTCTGGTCAAGGAAAAGGGGGCACATATCAGGAAAAGCCAGCTGTATCAAGGGAATCCCTGACGATGTACAGGGGCTGTAGGAATACATTTTGAGTCGAAAACAGGAATGGAGAAAGGCTAAATGAAATAGCCTCAGCAGAGAAGGAAAGGGGAATCCAAAAGTGATTGTATCAGTCTATTCAGTGTGCATAAGTAACTCAGGACAAAATAGTGTCCATTAAAGATCAATGATGCCATCGATGTGTGGAACTGCAGGATATTTGCTAAGATCCTAAACATTTTTTTCACTCCAGAACTTACTGTGGAGAAAGTCTGGGGAACTCAGGGAACAAGAGTAATACATGAGACCACAATTGGAGTACTCTGCAATTCAGTCTCTCTGCTACAGGAAGGATGTTGTGAAACTTGAAAGGGCTCAGAAAAGATTAACAAGATATTGCCCGGGTTGTTGCTGAATAATCTGGTGTTACTGTCACTGGAGAATCGGAGACTGAGGGGTGACTTTACAGAGGTTTATATGAACATGAGCGGCATGGGCTGGCAGGCTGGAGGGTGGCATCATGGACAGTGAAGGAGGTTTTCTGAGAGTACAAAGGGATCTTGATGAAGGGAGTGAATGGGCTGAAAAACTAGAGATGGAATTCAATCTGAGTAAATGCGAGATAATGCATTTTGTAAAACAAACAAGGGTAGAGTTTATACAATTAATGTTAAGGCTTCAGTTAGTGTTTTAGAGCAGAGGGACCTCCGGGTTCAGATACATAATTCTTGAAGTTTGCATCACAGGATGGATAAGACAGTGCTTGGCATGCCTGACTATGGCTCAGTCCATTGAGTGGAGGATTTGGGACGTCATGTTGAGATTGCACAGACATTTGTGAGGCCTGTTCTACAATACTCTGTCCAGTTCTTTTAGCCCAGTTAACAGGGAGGATATTATTAAGCTGTAGAGCATTCAGAAGAGATTTACCAGGATATTGCTGGGTATGGAAGGCTTGAGTTCGGAAAAATGGCTGGATAGGCTGAGTCTTTTTTCACTGGAGCCTGGAGGTTGGGACATGATGCTATAAAGGTTTATGAAAAAAAAGAGGTATATAGATCAATTTAATGGTAGTTGCCTTTTCCTCAGGATGGGGGAGTCTCAAGAGGAGGGGCCACATTTTTAAGGTTAGAGGAGAGAGATGTCCAAAAAAAAGATATGGGGCAATTTTCGACACAGAAGGTGGTTTGAGTTATGGAATGAACTTCCTGAGAAAGGGGTTGATGTGCGTACAATTACAATGTTTAAAAGATATTTGGATAAAGAGGTGAATAGGGAAGGGTTGGAGTTATATGGGCCAGCAACAGGCAGCTGGGAAGATTTTAGTTTTAGATTATGGTGGGTATCAACTGAAGGGTCAGTTTCCATGCTGTATGGCTCTATGACAAGAATATGGTTTGATTCCATTATTGAAGAAAGGATCAGGGCTGGGTCCACTGATGTGCATTATCTCCATAAAGGATTTGGGTGAAAATATCGGAGTGATTGTGCTAAAGTTTGTTGATGATCAAATGAATGGTGTCGTGGGCAGTAAATACGGTTATCAAAGGGGATACTGACCAACTGGGCCAGTGGATCAAGGAATGAAAGATGGAGTTTAATTCAGCTGTTGGATTTTGTTAAGACAAACCAGGGAGAACTAACAGTTAATGGAAGGGCTCTGGGCAGTGTTGTCGAACAGAGAGAGAGAGAGACCAGGGAGGTGCAAGTTACATTGTTCCTTGGAAGTGGCATCACAGGTGGACAGGGTGAGGAAAGTGACATTTGGCACATTTGCCGACATTGGCCAGCACTTTGTTACATATATTGGAGACATTTGTAACATTGTTCTAAATATTTCCCTTGGGCAGAGGAGGCCACGGGGTGACCCTAAGAATGGTGAATAACCAAGGGTAGGTGAGTCCAAAACTAGAGGATATAAACGGGAGGTGAGAGAGCAAGAATTTAAAGAGGGAGCTGAGGGGAACATTATCCACAGAGGATGGTGCATAGACGGAACAGACTGCCTCAGGCACATGGGAGAAAGAAGAACAATTACAACATGGAAAAGACATTTGGGAGGTACATTGAGAGGCGAAGATTTGAAGAGATAAGGGCCAAATGCAGGCTAATGAGACTCATTCTGTTTAGGTAACATGGGCAGCATTGAGGAGTTGGAACACAGGTTCTGTTTCCGTGCTGTATCACTCTGTATCCAGTTAAAGAGGATTAGTGTACAAAAATAAGGCATGTTGTCGACACTGAAGCAAGTTACAGTGATGGGGATGGTAATCTGGAGTGCAGTACGTCTCAAATATGTGGAGGGACTATCGGGAATGGAGCAGGTTATAGGGACAACTACTATTAGAGGACTTAAAAATGACTGAAGACACTGGTGCACAAGTGACGCTACAGATACAGTGTTGCAGAATAGTGAGTCGTAGTACAGTGTTGGATGGAGAACACAGAACGGAAAGATCCCAGGCAGCATTCCCACCCTCTCATCGGAAGCCTGCTTTAACCTCTGTTGTCCTGATGCTCACTAAGACAGCGCAGGTCTGGATTGATAACTCTGAACTCCCGATGCTGTCTTAGTGCAACATAAGTTAAAGTAGACGTGGTGATTGAGCATGGGGTGTGTCTAAACTGTGCTCCCATCCAGCACTGTATCGATGTCATGTCTTGTTAGCCGATGCTTGGAGCCCTCTCATTGCGCCCTGCTCTGTGCACTGTGAGTGATCATACCTCATTCCAGGATTTATTGAAGGCTCCAGATCTCCCTTCCCTTTGTCTCTCTGGCTGACCAACCATCTTCAATGAGGTGATGGATGAGACAGACAGCAGTTGGGAAGTCTATTAAGTCAGCAACTTCCTGAGTACCTACAGGAGACAGAGAGATAGACAGAATGGGAAATTAGACTGATGCAGGGATGGTTAAACAAGGAGAATGGAAATGAGCCCCACAGATATCTGGAAATTCCCAGTCTCCATCACTGGCCTGTGCTGTTGCGTCTCTCTGGAGTGGAGAATTCTGTTAGCTCAGGATCTGGAGCAGCTGCAAGAGTGAGAGACACTGACAGAGGCAACAATTAGACCCACACAGTGAGGGATACCACATGGAGAGAGACTGAGTGATATCACTGGTGTCCTGGAAGACTTCAGGATCACACAATCATGTTGGAAGAATGGGTTTAGCTTCATGTATCAGTGCTCAGGGATGAGCAACCAGTGAGCAGGTGAACTGATGGCCTAGTAACATTATTGTTAGGGCATTTGTACAAAACCTCAGCTAATGTTCAGGGGAGGCAGGTTTGAATCCCACCATAAGATATGGTGGAACTTAAAATCAATAATTTTAAAAATACCAATTAAGAATCCATTAATAAATATGAAACCATTGCTGATGTACAAAAGTAGCAATCCCTTAGATTAGATTCCCTACAGTGTGGAAACAGGCCTTTCGACCCAACCAGTCCACACCATCCCTCCAAAGAGTAAGCCACTCAGACCCATCTCACTCGACCTAATACACCTAACGTTATGGGCAATGTAGCATGGCCAATTCACCTGACCTGCACGTCTTTGGACTGTGGGAGGAAACAGGAGCATCCGGAGGCAATTCACGCAGACACGGGGACAATGTGCAAACTCCACACAGTCGCCCAGGGCTGGAATCGAACCTGGGACCCTGGTGCTGTGAGGCAGGAGCGCTGTACCAGAGCGACCATTGTGTGATGAAACTTCGTGAATGAGTAATGACACCTCCAGAGATCCTCTGCGAAATTGTGATAAAGTGCAGTTTAAAGAAATATAAAGTTTTAAAGTGAATCACAGAAAGGACAAGCTACAACTAGAAACAAAAATAACCAATAACGTGAGTTTGAGAGGAGAACTGACCAAGGTAAACAGGCTAAACAGACTGAAATATGTGCCTGTAAATGAACAGTGGAAAACATTTGAAGGAGCAGTGTAAAACACTCAACAAAATGACATTCCATTGAAACAGACAAATCCTCAGCAAGAAATCCCCATCAGTCCCTCAGTCAAGTAAAAAGGATCATATTAGATTATCGGGCTTAGAGGATCACCAAAAAGTACTTAAAATCCTGAAGTGAGAGAATGCTTCAGGAGTAAGTTTTAGAGGGATTGCAAAGGGTCTGCTCGCAGGAGGTGGTCAGGTGGAAGAGGGAATAATTGTCAAGGTTTTATGTCCCAAAAGGAACCGGGAGAGCTGAAGGTGCTGGAGGTCGTGAGAGTGTTACAGAGAGGGGTCAGGGCCTGAACGGTGTTACCAAGCCAGTACGGATTGCTGCAGCTGGAGGGGTTTGCAGAGGTAGGGAGGGACATATGTATTTTAATTTATTCATTCATGGGATGAGGATGTCACTGATTGGACCAACATTCTTTGCTCCACTGCTAATTACCCAGAGTATAGCACAGAGTCAGCCATATTGCTGTGGGTCTGGTGTCACGTGCAGGCCAGACCAGGTTAGAATGTCAGATGTTCTTCTCTAAAGGACGTAAGAGAATCAGATGAGTACTTCCTACTGGTCAACAATGCTTTTATGGTGGCCTGACTAATGTCCTGTATAGCCACAACATGACATCCCAACTTCGACTCTCAATGAAGGTAACCATCCCAAACGCCTGCTTCACCAACCTGTCTATCTGTGACACCACTTACAAAGAACTGTCCATCTGCATCCCTGGGTCTCTGACTGACAACACTACTCAGGGCCCGAACATTAACTGTACAAGTCCCACCCTGGTTTGTTTCACCAAAATGGAACACCTCGCATTTATCTAATTAAACTCCATCTGCTATTCTTCAGCCACTATCCCAGCAGTACAGTTCATCCTGTTGTATCACAGATAACCTTCATCACTGTCCACTTTACCAACAATTTCAGTGTCACTCAAAAAACTTATTTAACACAAAACCAATATTACCAACCAAACCATTTATCCAAATGACAAACAACAGGGGACCCACTCCACCGCTGGTCACATGTCTCCAGTCAGAAAGGCAACATGTCTCTCATCACCCTCTGTCTCCTACCATCAAGCCCAATTTGTATCCAGTTGACTAGCTCCTCCTGAATGCCATATCCTTTTACATTGATGTGGGCTTATTACCAGTTTACCATAGAGAACGTAGAACACAGAACAGTACAGCACAAGACCCTTCGGCCATGATGCTACGCCCATCTTTTATCCGACTGTAAGATCAAACTAACTTTCCTACCCTTCATTTTGCTATCATCAATGTGCCTAGCCAAGAGTCTGTTAAAGTGACCCGTTCCACCCACCCACCACTCTCTGTGGAAAGAACCTACATCTGAAATCTCCCCATAACCATCCTCCAATCACCTTACAATTATGCCCCCTTGTACCATGTATGCCATGGGATAAAGAGGTCTCTCACTGTTCACTCTATCTTTGCCTCACACCATCTTGTTCACCTCTACCAAATCGCACCACACTCTTCTTCACTCCAATGAGAAAAGCCTTAGCTCCCTCAAACTTTCTTTATCAGACATGCTCTCCAGTCCAGGCTGTATCCTGGTAAATCTCCACTTTACCCTCTCTAAAGCTTCCACATCCTTCCTGTAATGAAGGGATCAAAATTGAACACAATATTCTAATTGGGATCAAAACAGAACTGTATAGAGCTGCAGCATAACCTCATGGCTTTAAAACTCAATCCCCCAGATAATGAAAGGCAATATAATATATTCTTTTTTAACAAAACTATCAGCTTGGTGGCAAATTTGATGGATCTCTGGTCATGAAATCCAAGATCCATCTGTTCCTCCACACTATTCAGTATTCTGCCTTTACCCCTGTATTCTGCATTCAAGTCTCACCTTCCAAAATGCATCACTTCATACTTTTCCAGATTTGACTTCACCTGCCACTTTCTCAGCCCAGCTCTACATCCTGTCAATGTCCCATTGCAACCTCCAGCAGACATCCACAATATTCACCACTCCACCAACCTTCGTGTCATTGGGAAACTTACTTACGCACTCTTCCACCCGTTCGTAAATTTACAAAGAGCAGAGATTTTTTGACCTCTCTCTGCAGAAAACCACTGGTCACTGAGCTCCAGGCTGAATGATTTCCATCTGTCATCACACTCTGTCATCTATGGGCCAGGCATTCTGTATCCAGACAGGCAGGTTTCCCTGTGTCCCATGCTCTGTACTTTCTCAATGAGCCATAAATGTGTTTTGCCACATTCCCAAAGGATTCAGTAAGATTTGTGAGGCATGACCTGTCCCTTACAAAGCCATGATGACTTCCTGTAATCAAACAATGGTTTTCCAAGGAATCATAAATCCTGTACCTCAGAGGCCTCTCCAATAATCTGCACATCACAGACAGAAGACTGACAGGTCTGTGATTCCCAGGATTATCTCTATTCCCTTTCTTGAACAACGCATGGCTGATTCACCTAACCTGCACATCTTTGGGCTGTGGGTGGAAACCGGCGCACCTGTCGGAAACCCATTCAGACTTGGAGAGAATGTGCAAACTCCACACAGACAGTCGCCTGGGGCTGCAATTGAAATCACGTCCCTAGTGCTGTGAGGCAGCAGTGCTAACCACTGAGCGACCGTGCTGCCCCATGTAACTCTCTAGAGCCCTGCGTCGGATCCTTGTTTCCTCAAACTTAAGTTAGATTCCTTCTTCCTCTTGACTAGATGTTCTACATCCCTTGGAACCTTGTCAAATGCTTTGCTGAAGTTTATGTAGACAACGCTGACTGCTCTGCCTTCATCCATCTCTTGGTCAACTCCTCGAAGAGTCAATCCGGTTTGTGAAACATGGTTTCCCACTCACAAAGCCATGCTGACTATCTCAAATCAGCCCTTGACTTTCCAAATATATGTAGCTCCTTTCTCTCAGAATCTCCTCCAACAACTTACCCAGCACTGGGCTCACTGGGCTGTGATTTCCTGGCTGCTCCCTGCAGACCTTAAGTGATGGAACAGCATTAGCCTCCAGTCTTCCGGTAACTCATTGTGTCTGTTGACAATATAAATATCTCTGTAAGGGACACTGCAATCTCTTCCCCAGATTCCCACAATATTCTAGGATCGACCTAATAAGCCACTGAGGATTGATCTACCTTTATTTGTTTTCAGATTCCAGCACTTCCTCTTCTCTGGTGAGGATTCTTTCCAAGATATCGCTATTTATTTCCCCAAGTTCCCGAGCTTCCATGTCTTTCTCCACATTAAATACTGACAACACTATTTTGTCTAATATCTCACCCACCTCCTGACAGTTAAGGTGCCCTATTCTCTACCAAGTTACTCCTTAGCCCTTATTGAAACTTGTGTAAAGGTTTCTGAAAATTCAAATAAACCGTATCCTCTGTACAACCACTCCTACACCCGTATCTATTCTGCTATTTATATTCTCACCAATAAAAATAAAATCCAACAGATTCAAACACACATTCTCTTTTTCTTAAAAACATTTCTAAGGGTCCAGTTATTGTTCATTGACATATCCTTTCAAACATATTTCAGCTCCCGACCTACAATCAGGTTAACACTGTTTGGTTTCAGACTGGCAGCAGAAAGGGTTATGGGAATTCGTGTTTATCAATCTGAAAAAGGTAGCTTACAGGTTCAACAGGTAATAGATGTTTTGGAAATAAGGAGGGTCGTGGGGACTGAAGGACATAATGGAGATAGGGAGTGATGTGGGGACTGTATGAGATTATGGACACAGAGAGTGCAGTGGTGACTGATGAACATTATGGAGATAGGGAGTGCTGTGGGGCCTGAAAGGGGCCAAAGAGATCTGCAGGGCTGTTGGGTCTGAAGGAGGTTGTACAGATCAGGAGGATCATTGGGATTGAAGGAGGTTACTCGGAAAGGGAGGGTCGTTGGGTCAGGATGTGATTATGGAGATAGGGAGGGTCGTGGGGCCTTTTGGAGGTTATGGAGTTAGGGAGGTTTGTGGGGGAAGATTCAGGTTACATGGATAGGAAGAGTCATGGGGACTGAAGGAGTTTAGGGAGAGAGGGAGGGCTGTGGGGACTGAAGGGGCTTACACACATAGGGAGGGCTGTGGAGACTGAAGGAGGTTATACGGATCGTAAGTTTATAGAGAAGCACAGGAAGGAACAGCAGGCATCGGCCATTTGAATACAGAGTCGGTCCCACCATTCAATATGATCACGACTGTTCATTTAACCCAGTACAGTATTCCTGCTTTCACACCTTACTCTGATATTATAGTGACTACTGGCATTTAGTGATACAGCAAGCTGCAGTAACTGGGACAGGGGAGTGGGGGGTGGTGGTGTCTTCCAGAGATAGGGAGGTTTGTGGAAGCTGAGACAGGTGACAGATACAGGACGGCTTTTAGGAATGGGTGGACTTTACAGGGATTTGGAGAATGCAGGGATGGAACGTGATAACAATCACAGGAAGGATTTTGGGAGCTCGATCTGAGACGGGTACAGCTGAGAACAGAAGAGAGTCAAACAGTCAGGACAGGTAGGGACAAGGTAGGATTAACAAATTAAACTGCATTTATTTCAATGCAAGGGGCCTAACAGGGAAGGCTGATTAACTCAGGGCATGGTTAGGAACATGGGACTGGGATCTCATAGCATTTACAGAAACATGGCTCAGGGATGGGCAGGCTTGGCAGCTTAATGTTCCACGATACAAATGCAATAGGATGGATAGAAAGGGAGGTGAGAGAGGAGAGGGAGTGGCATTTTTGATTAGGGATAGCATTACAGCTGTGCTGAGGGAAGATATTCCCAAAAATACATCCAGGGAAGTTACTTGGGTGGAACTGAGAAATAAGAAAGGGATGATCACCTTATTAGGATTGTATTACAGACCACCCAATAGTCAAAGGGAAATTGCCAAACAAACTTATAAGGAGATCTCAGCCATCTGTAAGAATAATAGGGTAGGTATGGTAGGGGATTTTAACTTTCCAAACATTGACTGGGACTGCCATTGTGTTAAAGGTTTAGATGGAGAGGAATTTCTTAATTGTGTACAAGACAATTTTCTGATTCCGTATGTGGATGTACCGACGAGAGAAAGTGCAAAATCTGACCTACTGTTAGAAAATAAGGCTGGGCAGGTGAGTGAGGTGTCAGTGGCCAGCTCTTTGAGGCCAGCGACCATAATTCTATTTGTTTTAAAATAGTAATGGAAAGGATAGACCAGATATAAAAGTTGATGTTCTAAATTGGAGAAAGGCCCAGTTTGACATTATTCGGCAAGATCTTTTGAAAGCTGATTGGAGGCAGATGTTCGCAGGTAAAGGGACGGCTGGAAAATGGGAAGCCTTCAAAAATGAGATATAAAGAGTCCAGAGAAAGTATATTCCTGACAGGGTGTAGTGGAAGGCTGGTAGGTATAGGGAATTCTGAATGACTAAAGAAATTGAGAGTTTAGTTCAGAAAAAGAAGGAAGCATATGTCAGGTATAGACAATATAGATCGAGTGAATCCTTAGAAGAGTATAAAGGAAGTTGGAGTATACTTAAGAGGGAAATCAGGAGGGCAAAACGCGGACATGAGATGGCTTTGGAAAATAGAATTAAGAAGAATGCAAAGGATTTAGACAAAGATATTAAGGACAAAAGGGTAGCTAGGGAGACAATAGGGCCCCTGAAAGGTTAGCAAGGCGGCCTTTGTGTGGAGCCACAGAAAATGGGGGATATATTAAATGAATATTTTGCATTAGTATTTACTGTGGAAAAGGATATGGAAGATATAGACAGTAGGGAAATCGATGGTGACATCTTGCAAAATGTCCAGAGAAACAGAGGAGGAAGTGCTGGATGTCTTGAAACGGTTAAAGGTGGATAACTCCCCAGGACCTGATCAGGTGTACCCAAGAACTCTGTGGGAAGCTAGAGAAGTGATTGCTGGGCCTCTTGCTGAGATATTTGTATCATCAATAATCACAGGTGACGTGCTGGAAGATTGGAGGTTGGCAAAAGTGGTGCCACTTTTTAAGAAGGGTGGTAAAGAGAAGCCAGGGAACTATAGACCGGTGAGCCTGACCTCAGTGGTGGGCACGTTGTTGGAGGGAATCCTGAGGGACAGGATGCACATGCATTTGGTAAGGCAAGGACTGATTAAGGATAGTCAACATGGCTTTGTGCATGGGAAATCATGTCTCACAAACTTGATTGAATTTTTTGAAGAAGTAGCAAAGAAGATTGATGAGGGCAGAGTGATAGATGTGATCTATATGGACTTCAGTAAGGCGTTCGATAAGGTTCCCCATGGGAGACTGCTAAGCAAGGTTGGATCTCATGGAATACAGGGAAAACTAGCCATTTGGATACAGAACTGGCTCAAAGGTAAAAGACAGAGGGTGGTGGTGGAGGGTTGTTTTTCAGACTGGAGGCCTGTGACCAGTGGAGTGTCACAAGGATCAGTGCTGTGCCCTCTACTTTATGTCATTTACATAAATGATTTGGATGAGAGCATAAGAGTTACAGTTAGTAAGTTTGCAGATGACAACAAAATTGGAGGTGTAGTGGACAGTGAAGAGGGTTACAACAGAATCTGGACCAGATGGGACAGTGGGCTAACTGGCAGATGGAGTTTAATTCAAATAAATGCGGGGTGCTTCATTTTTGAAAAGCAATTCTTAGCAGGACTTATACACGTAATGGTAAGTTCATCAGGGGTGTTGTTGAACAAAGAGACCTTGGAGTGTAGGTTCATAGCTCTTTGAAAATGGAGTCGCAGGTAGATAGGATAGTGATGGCTGCGTTTGTTATTCTTTTCTTTATTGGTCAGGGTATTGAGTCCAGGAGTTGGGAGGTCATGTCCTGTATAGCCGCAATATTGGTTAGGCCACTGTTGTAATATTTTGTGCAATTTCTCTGGTCTCCTTCCTTTCAGGAAAAATGTTGTGAAAATTGAAAGGGTTCAGAAAAGATTTACATGGATGTTGCCAGGGTTGGAGAATTTGAACTACAGGGAGATGCTGAACAGGCTGGGGCTGCTTTCCCTTCAGCATTGGAGGCTGACCTTATAGAGGTTTACAAAATTATGAGGGGCATGGATAGGATAAATAGACAAAGTTTTTTCCCTGGGGTCGGGGAGTCCAGAACCAGAGGGCATAGGTTTAGGGTGAGAGGGGAAAGATGTAAAAGAGACCTAAGTGGCAATGTTTGCACTCAGAGGATGGTACGAGTATGGAACCAGCTGCCAGAGGATGTGGTGGAGGCTGATACAATTTCAACATTTAGGAAACATTTGAATGGGTATATGAATAGGAAGGGTTTGGAGGGATATGGCCGTGCTGGCAGGTGGGACTAGATTGGTTTGAGATATCTGGTTGGCATGGGCGGGTTGTACAGAAGGGTCTGTTTCCATACAGTACACCTCTATGACTCCATCACTCAGAGAGGTTATAGAAATAAACTGTGTGGTCGCGTCTGGAGGAGATTAAAGGTATAAAGGTTTGTAGTTACCGAAGGAAATTACATCAATCGGGACCAGCAGAGTTTACAGAGACTGAGTGCGTTTTAGAGACAGGAAGAGTTCATAGTCATCATTAGAAATGCAGTAACTAATTCATGAGAGAAGCAGGGTCACACTGCTTTGTGCCCAGAGACAAGGAGGAGTCTAACAGTTGGAGGAGGTTACTCAGGCACAGAGCTTTTTCATTGTCGTGACGGGAAGGTCACAGAGATCATGGAGGTAGTAGGAGTTCAAAAAAGTCACAAAGGCAGGGAGGTTTTTCAGGTCTGGAAAGGACTACACTGACTAGGATGGCTTGAGGAACTGACGAGTTGTTTTTCACAGATAAGCAGAGATGTGACAGAACCCGGGATTAAAGGCAAAGGCAGAGACTTGGAGAGTTTTACTAATATGAGGAGCTTACAGCTTACAGGGAGAAGCAGGATTGTAGGGGCTGATAGAGATAAGGGAAGTGGTATCGATGAAACAGACAATGGAGAAACTGACAGACATAGGGAGGGTTCTGTGGAACAGATGAATTTACAGACAAGATGGTGATAATGAAGCCTGAGAATTTTCTCATGTTCCTTGCCCAGCATTGTTCCGACATCATGCCCTCAGGGTCTGAATTACAGTCCACTAACTCCTCCCTGTGCTGCTTACTGTGAGTGATCTTACCGGCTGCAGGATTTACTGAAGGCTCCAGATCTCACTCTCCATCTCTCTGGCTGACCAACTGTCTTCAATGTGGTGATGGACAAGACAGGAATTGGTAATTCTGCTGCATCAGGGACATCGGGAATACCAACAGGAGACAGAGAAATTGACAGAATAGAAAATTACACTGATGCAATGAAGGTTACACATGGAGAATGGCATTGAATCCCACAGGGATCTGGAAAATCCGAATCTCCATTCCTGGCCTGTTCTGCTGCATCTCTCTGGATTGGAGAATTCTGTTAGCTCAAGAGTGGAGTAGCTGCAAGAGTGAGAGACACCGATAGAGACTGCAATTAGACCCACACAGTGAGGGATATCACATGGAGAGAGACTGAGTGATATCAGCAGAGTGCAGGAATGTATCAGGATCACACAATGGTATCATCAGAAGTGGTTCTGACCAGTGAGCACTGCTACCAGTCCTCAGGGAGGACTGAGCTATTTTATTGGGATAGGCTCCTCTGATACCAGGATTATGCAGTGTGCTATAAACGGACACAGATGAGAAGGGGGACAGGTCTGAGGTGAATGGAAATTCCCAAGTCCAAAGAGAAAGGTTGAAATATTGGAACACCATGGAGATGTGGATGAAGACCAACAGAAAGGAACAGTAAGGGATTGAGTTTAATTAAAATACGACATTGTCAAACTGATTTGTGACAGGAAATTATTGTTTAAAATAATGTAAATGCCATTTCTGCCCCTAACAATTCCTCACACACCACAAGTGACATCACTTCCGCCCCTCACATCATCGCTGATGTCACACACACAGCGACTTCCACGCCCCCCCCCCACTGCCGTGTTTGTCACCACTTCTGCCCTCACCAACGCCACTCACCTGCATTCTGCTGACAACCCCTCAGGTCCCACCGTCACCATCCCTGCCCCCAGAACCCTGAGGGGAACACCACCCCTGCTCATGACTCCATCCCCATTCCCCCTAACACCACACCCACTCCAGTTACAGGCTCCGTCGCCTCCCCCAGCTCCACACCTACGCTTGGTCCTAGCTCCCAGTACTGCCGAGTTTTCACCATTTCCCTGACCTCCCCCTCACTGAGGACGAATGATCAGTCCTCAGCAAAGGCCTCACCTTTATCCCCCTCCATCCACACATCAATGAATTTAATACACGCCGTGACCTTAAATTTACCTGGACCATCTCTGACACCTCCCTCCCCTTCCTGTGCCTCTCCATCCCCGTTAATGACAACCGATTTGACACCGACATTTTTTACGAACCTGCCGACTCCCACATCTACGTAGATTACACCTCTTCCCACCCTCCTGGCTGCAAAATTGCCAACCCGTATTCCCAAAGCCTCCGCCTCCGCCATACCTGCTCCCAGGAGGGCCAGTTCCACCACAGAACACACCAGATCACCTCCTTCTTTCGAGATTGCAATTTTCCTTCCCACGTGGTAAAAGAGGCCCTCCAACACATCTCGCCCACATTCCGCACCTCCACCCTCAGATCCCATCCCTCCAACCATAACAAGGACAGCACCCCCCGGTGCTCACCTTCCACCCTACCAACCTTCACATAAACCAATTCATCCGGGGACATTTCTGCCACCTCCAAACAGACCCCACTACCAGGGATATATTTCCCTCCCCACCCCTTTCCGCTTCCGCAAAACTGTTCCCTCAGTGATTATCTGGTCAGGTCCACGCCCTCCAAAATACCACCCTCCCTTCCTGGCACCTTCCCCTGCCACTGCAGAAATTGCAAAACCTGCACCCACATCTCTCCCCTCACCACCATCCAAGGCCCCAAAGGAGCCTTCCACATCCAAAGTTTTACCTGCACATCCACCAATATCATTTATTGTATCAGTTGCTCCCTATGCAGTCTCCTCTACATTGGGGAAACTGGACATATCCTAACAGAGCGCTTTAGGGAACATCTCTGGGACACCCGCACGAATCAACCCCCCCGCCCTGTCGCCCAACATTTCAACGCCCCGTCCCACTCTGCCGAGGACATGCAGATCCTGGGCTTCCTCCACCGCTGCTTCATCACCATGCGACACCTGGAGGAATAACATCTCACCTTCCGCCTCGGAACACTTCAACCCAGGGCATCAATGTGGACTTCACCAGTTTCCTCATTTCCCCTTCCCCCATCTCACCCCACCTCCAGCCTTCCAGCTCAGCACCGCCCTCATGATCTGTCCTAATGGCCTATCTCCCTTCCCACCTATCCATTCCACCCTCTTCTCTGATCTATCACCCCCATCCCCACCCCCATTCACCCATTGTACTCTTTGCTACCTTCCCCATCCTCTACTCTGACCTATCACCACCTTCCCCACCCCATTCACCTATTGTACTCTATGCTACTTTCTCCCCATCCCCACCCACCTCTCATTTATCTTCCCACTCTGCAGGCTCCCCACCTCTATTCCTGATGAAGGGCTTTTGCCCGAAACGTCGATTTTCCTGTTCCTCGGATGCTGCCTGACCTGCCATGCTTTTCCAGCACCACTGTAATCTAGACTCTGGTTTCCAGCATCTGCAGTCCTTGTGTTTACATTCTTGGAGGAGAAGGCAACCGAGAAAAGGCATGTTGTCGACACTGAACCAAGTTACAGGGATAGGGAAGGTAGTCTGGAATGCAGTACATTTCAAATATGTGGAAGTACTATCGGGAAGGGAGGAGGTTACAGTGATAGGATCTGTTATAGGAATTAAAAATGATTGAAGACACTGGACCACAAGACATGCAATAGATACACTGTTGCAGAGTAGTGAGTTTTAATATAACAGAACTTACATTGGGGTGGGGATTGAGCCTGGGGTGTGTGTGTACTGTGCTCCAGCACTGTATCTTGTCATGTTGTGTTAACAGATGTTTGGAGCCCTCTCATTGTTCTTTGCTGTGTGCACTGTGGGTGACCTTACCTCACTACAGGATTTATTGAAGGCTCCAGATCTCCTTTCCCTTTGTCTCTCTCTGGCAGACCAACTGCATTCAATGAGGTGATGGACGATCCACCCAGCAGCTGGGAAGGCTGTTGAGTCAGGACTTTCCTGAGTACCTACAGGAGTCAGAGAAATAGACAGGATGGGAAATTAAACAGATGCAGTGAGGGTTACACATGGAGACTGGCACTGATTTCCACAGAGATCTGGAAAATGGAGCGATATTAAGTAATAGTTCCAGGTTGCTGGAAGATGTCAGGATCCACAATTGTGTCAGAAGAATGGGTTTAGCTTCATGATGCCCTGGTATCAGTGCACAGGGATGAGCAACCAGTGAGCAGGTGAAGTAATGGCCTAGTTGTATTATTGCGAGAGAATGTATCCAAAACCTCAGCTAATGTTCAGGGGAGGCAGGATTGAATCTCACCATCAGAAAAGATGACATTTGAAATCAATAATTTAAAATAAAATAATTAACAATCCACAAATAAGTATGAAACTATTACTGATGTACAACAAATCCAAACACTTGTCCTTTAGAGAAGGACATCTGCCCATCCTCACGTGGTCTGCACGACATACCCACAGCAAAGTGTTTGCCTCTCAATGACCCTCTGAAATGGCCAAGCACGTTACTCAGCTCAAAGGCAGCTAGGGCTGGGCAAGAAAGGCTGGTCAGCCAGAGACACCCACATCCCATACCTGATTTTTTAAAAAAACTATTGGAATGGTCCCCCTGGAACTGCTCTGGGAGCAGTGTCCTGGCCAATCATGTTGGTAGGTTTCTGGACAGGACATTAAACTGGCAGAGAGGATGCAGGTGAAAGGAGCTTTCCAAATCCAAAGGGAAAAGGTGACGCAATGGAATAGCCTGGGAATGTGGCTGAAGACAGGCAGGAAGGAACAGGATGGGACAGAGTTTAACTAAAACTGTACATCAGCAAATAGATTTGTGACAGAAAATTGTGGGAGAGAGTATATTATGTTTTTGTTTTGAACAGACAACGTTGCTGCAATAAGGTCGATGGATTTGTGACACAGAGATAAAAGAGATTTAGACACCAGGGAGACATGGATACAGGGTGAACAATAATATGCAGTGGTTCGTAATCTTGTCCAAACTCAGGCAAAATGGGTAACGCTAACAATAATGGATAACAAAGGCATTACAGAGAAATCATTTAGCCTCAGATCATGAAGTAGTGTCAGTCTGAATGTACATTCTGGCTACGACTTGCCAAGGACAGAAGCAGCAGAACGGTTTTAGCCACCGAACAGCATTTCATGGTTCGTCACTACATTAAACAGGAACTCATTGGATTTTTTTTAACAAAGGCATTGTGATAATTTTGTAAAACTTCAATATTTGTATAATCTGGGACAATCACACGGTCAACATTGATATTGGAAGAGGAGTTCGGTTAATTTTTTTTCAGTGTTTCTTTGAAAAACACATTGTTCAACTGTTAAGGGACATAACTATCGCAGAGCGACCGTGTGATGAAACTTAGTGAATGAGTAATGTCACCTGCAGGGATCCTTCGGGAAATTGTGATAAAGTGCAGTTTAAATAAACAAAGTTTTAAAGTGAATCACAGAAAAGACAAGCTACAACTGGAAACAAAAATAGCCAATGACATGAAGTTGAGAGGAGAACTGACCAAGGTAAACAGGCTAAACAGACTGAAATAGGTGTCTGTAAATGGACAGTGGAAAACATTTGAAGGGACAATGCAAAATACTCAACAAAAGGACATTCGATTGAAACAGTAAAAACCGCAGCAAGAAATTCCCACTGATCCCTCACTCAGGACAAAAGGGATCATACTAGATTATGAGGCTGAGAAGATTACCAAAAAGTACTTAAAATCCTGAAGTGATAGAGTGATTTAGGAGTAAATGTTAATGGATTGCAATGGGTCTGATCGCAGGAGGAGGGCTGTGGGAAGGGGAGCCACGGCCAGGGTTCATTGACAGAATAGAAACAGGGAGACGTGAAGGTGCTGGAGGTGGTGAGAGTGTTACAGAGAGGGGCAAGGGCCTGAACGGTGTTACAAAGCCAGGACGGATTGCTGCAGCTGGAGGGGTTTGCAGAGGTAGGGAGGGATATATGTATTTTTATATATTTATTCATGGGATGTGGGTGTCACTGCCTGGAACAACGTTCTTTGACCGCTCTTCTAATTACTGAGAGGGTAGCTCAGAGTTAGCCATATTGCTGTGGGTCTGGAGTCACATGTCGGCCTGACCAGGTCAGAATATTTGATGTCCTTCCCTAAAGGAGGTTAGTGAACTCGATGAGTTCTTCCGACTGAACAACAATGTTTTAATGGTGGCCTCATCAATGTCTTTTACTGTCACAACATGACATCCCAACTCTTACTCTTAATGCTCTCCCCAATGAAGGTAACCATCCCAAATGCCTGCTTCACCAGCCTGTCTACCTGTGACACCACATTCATAGAACTGTGTACCTGGGTCACTGACTGAACATTAACTGAACAGGTCCCACCCTGGTTTGTTTCACCAAAATGGAGCACCTCACCTTTATCTAATTAAATTCCATCTGCTATTCTTCAGCCCACTATCCCAGCAGTACTGTTCATCCTGTTGTATTATAGATAACCTTCTTCACTGTCAACTTTACCTCCATTCACCTTAAAATTATGCCGCCTTGTAATTGCCATTTATGGCACAGGAGGAAAAGTCTCTGACTATTCACTCACTCTGTGCCTCTTATCATCTTGTTCACCTCCACAAAGTCGACCCGCCCCCTTCTCCAATGAAAAAAGCCTTCGCTACCTCAACCTTTCTTCGGAACAACTGCCTTCCATTCCAGGAAGCATCTTGGTAAATCTCCTGTGTACGCTCTCTAAAACATGCACAGCCTTCCTGTAAACAGGGGACCAGAACTGAACACAATATTCCAAGTGTGGTCTCACCAGGACGCTATAAAGATGCAGTAAAACCTCACGGCTCTTACATTCAATCCCCTTCTAAAAGGGAGCCAACACAACATATGCCTTTTTAACAACCCTACCAACGTGCGTGGCGATTTTGAGAGATCTATGGAAACGGACCCCATGATCTCTGTTCCTCCGCACTGCCAAGTATTCTGCCTGTCATCCAGTATTCTGTATTCAAATTCAACCTTCCAGAATGAATCACTTCACACCTTTCCAGATTGGACTCCATCTGCCACTTCCAGCCCAGCTCTGCGTCCTGTCAATGTCCCATTGCAACCTACAACAGCCTTCCACATTCAACAACACTCCACCAACCTTCATATTATTGGCAAACGTACAAACCCACTCCACAACTTCCACGTCCAAGTCATTTACAAAAATCACAAAGAGCAGAGTCCCAGAGCTGATTGTTACAGAACCCCACTGGTCATGAGCTCCAGGCTCAATACTGTCCATCTGCTGAAACCCTCTGTCTTCTCTAGGCCATCCAATCCTGTATCCAGACAGGCAGATTTCCCTGTCCCTCAATTTTCCTTCATTTCTGATTGAGCCATTAACATATTCTGCCCTATCCTCAAAGAATTCAATGAGGTTTGTGAGGCATGACCTGACCCCTCACAAACCCATACTGACTGTGGCTAATTTAAATATGGTTTTCCAAGTAGTCATAAATCCTGTCTTTAGAGTCCTCGCCAAGAATCTGCACACCACAGACATTCGACCAAATCTGTAATTCCTAGAATTCTACCTCCATAACATGGCTTGGACTTTACAAACCTTCCCTCCTCTGCCATGTTCCCCAGAAGGGCACTGGAGGTTGGTGGGGGTTACAGAGATAGAGAGGAATATCAGGACAGGAGGATTTTGCAGACATTAGGAGGTTTGTAGTGCCAAAAAGAGGCTTCAGTAATTGTGAGGTTTCATGGTGATTCGAGGAGGGAGGGAGGGAGGATTGTTGTGAAATGAGAGGCTTCACAGTTTAGGCGTTTTGTTAGGGCTGCAAGTGGTTACTGAGTTGGGGAGGGTGTAAGCACTGATGGATATTACAGAAACATGTGGTTTTGGTTGCAATGCAGGAAGACGATTCAGGAAGCTGGAGAGTATGGAGTCTGAAAGAGGTTACACAAATGGGAAGAGTTGTCAGGAGTGCAGGTGTTTACAAAGACAGCAATGGTCTGATCTGGAGCAGCGGACCCAGATTGGGAGGGGGGGGGGTGTGGGGACTGGCGGTGATTTCACAGGGAGGGAGGACCATAGACCCACAGGAGGTGACAGAAATGTGGAGAGCTGTAGGGCTGACATGGAGATGGGAATGTTGGGAGGGATGGAGAAGTTTACAGGGATAAGGATGTTTGTAGGACAGGGCTGGATCACAGACAGGGACTGTTTTAGGGAGCTGAGCAGATTACAGAGATAAAGATGTTTTTATCGACTGGAAGAACAAACAGCGATATGCAGGGTAGTCGTGACTGAAGATGTTTATAGACATAGGAAGGCTTAGGTTCTGGGGGTGATGGAGGCTGTGGAAGCTGGATTTCTTTTCAGAGACTGGGATAACAATTTTGGTCAGAAACAGTTTCACAGATAAGGGACCATAGCACAAACAGGAGGAAGTTGTAGGGGAGGGTGACGTTTAAACAGATAGTGGTGTAAGAGCTGGACAAGGTTATGAAGATGGGTAGATGGTGGAGACACAGGAGGAGCTTACATTGACATGGGGGTGATAGTGACAGGAGAGTGTTAAATAGATAGTGGGTTCTGTAGGGACTGGATTGGGAGAGGAACAGGCATGGAATGAGTTCGACAGATCAGGATTACTGCAGAGATCTGAGAGGGTTACACTGATGGGGATGGTGGTCGGGTCTCCACAGACTGTTAGTGTTTAGGGACTGGAAGAGATTTGGTAGATAGGGAGGGATGTAAGAGCTGCAGGAGCTTATGGAGAGTTGAAGAGTTGGAGCAATTTGCAGAGGTAGGTTTCTCAGATAGGAGTAGGTTACAGATAGTAAGGGGTATGTGGTCTGAGTAAGTCAAAAAGAGGAGAATTTTCGCATCTGAAAGAGGTTACACTGACAGGGACAGTTGAAGAGACTGAAGCAAAAATGCATGGAGAAGGTTACACAGATAGGGAGGTGAGTAGGGACTGAAGGTGAATACACAGACATGGAGGGTTGTATTGGTAGACGGGGCTGAGAGGGATAGGGACCAGTGTAGGGATTTACACAGATAGGGAAGGTTGTGCTTCTGGAGAAGTTTACACTGATACAGACAGTGTTAGGGAGTGTTTAGTGGACTACAGAGGAGCTCAGAGAGAATGTATAATGGGGAGTGGAGGACATTACAGACACAGAGATGGCTGTCGGGTTGAAAAGAGCTTCTACAGATCCTCAGTGCTATAATGCTGGAGGGAGATTATGACAATGAGTGTTGCCAAGACTTAATTACTTCACTGATATAGAGCAGGTCTCAGCACGTAACTGTCAAAGGGAAGTTGAGACAGTCCAGATGAGTGTTCAGAGATACAAATGTTAATGGGAGTTTCAAGAGGGAACAGTGATTGGGAGTGCTGTACCAAATGGTAATAGTTATAGGGAGGGTTCTAAAAGCTGGAAGAGGTGACAGACATATCGATCTTTGTAAGGACTGGAGAAGGTTACATCGCCAAGGAGTGTTTTAGAGTCTGGGGGAGATTACAGTGTTAAGGAGAATATTGGGGATAAGTCAAGGTGTAAGAGACGGGGATGGTTGACAGGACTGGACAATAACCTGGATAGAATCGCCATCGTGTGGAACCAGGCCATTCGGCCCAACCAGTCCATTCCAAAACTCTGAAGAGCATCCTACCCAGACCCACCCCTCTACCTATACATTAAATCCTGCATTTCTCGTGGTGAACTTACTTTAACCACACATTCCTGAATGCCACAGTCAGTTTATGATGGCCAATTCACTGATGGTGCAAATTTTGGACACACACACACACACACACACAGCAAGGGAGTGACACGCAAACACACAAAGGGAGGGAGATACCCACAGACACACAGCGAGGGAAGGACATGCACACACACAGCGAGGGGGATACCCACAGACACACACCGAGGGAAGGACATGTACACACACACAGTGAGGGGGATACCCACAGACACACAGCGAGGGAGGGACATGCGCACACACAGAGCGAGGGATACACACATGAGGGAGGGACACACACACACAGCGAGGGAGGGACACACACACACACAGCGAGGGAGACATGCACACACACAGTGAGTAAGGGACACTCACCCTCACACACAAAGCAAGGGGGGACGTGCACACACACACAGCTAGGCAGGGACACGCGCACACGCAGCGAGGAAGGGACACGCACAGACACACAGCGAAGGGACACACACACACACACACACAGACAGACGGCAAGAAAGGGATACACACACACAACGAGGAAGAGACACGCACACACACAGCGAGGGAGGGACATGCACATAGCGAGGGAGACACACACACACACACACACACACACACACACACACACACACACACAACGAGGGATGGACACGCATACACAGAGAATGAGGGATACGCACACACAGTGAGAGAGGGACACACGAACAGCGAGGGAGTGAAACGTACACACACACGCACACACACATACACACACTTAGTAAGGGAGGGACACACACACAGCGAGGGAGGGATGTACACACACAGACATACACACACAATGAGGGATGGACACGCACACACTGAGTGAGGAACACGCACACACAACGAGAGAGGGACACACGCACACAGCAACGGAGGGACACACACATACACAGTGAGGGTGAGACACACACACACACACACAGCGAGCGAGGAACACACAAACAGCGAGGGAGTGAACCGTACACACACAGTGAGAGAGTGACACACACACACACACACACACAGAGAGGGAGGGAAGGACATGCACACACACAGAGCAAGTAAGGGACACACACAGCTACTGAAGGACATACACACACACACACACACACAGAGCGAGGGAGGGACACACACACAGGGAAGGAGGGACAAGCACACACATGGCGAGGGTGAGGAAATGTGCACAGAAAGTGAGAGGGGACACGCACTAACACGGCGAGGGAGGGACACACACACACAACACACAGTGAGGGAGTGACACGCGCACACAGCTAGAGGGACACACACACACACTCACACAGCGTGGGAGGGACACACAGGCACAGTGAATAATTGACACATATACAGATACACACACACACACAGTGAGGGAGGGACACTCACATACACTGCAAGAGGGACACACACACTCACAGCAAGAGGGGGACACACACAGCGAGGGAGGGACACGCACATGCGCAAGCACACAAACTCAGACACACACAGTGAGAGTGGGACACGCACACACACAGCCGGGGGGGACACACACATACAGCGAGGAAGGGACACACACACACACACACACACAGAGGGAAGGACATGCACACACAGCGAGGGTGGGATGTACACAAACACACAGAGCGAGAGAGGGACCTGCACATAAACAGTAAGGCAGGGACTCGCACACACACAGGGAAGGAGGGACAAGCAGACACACGGCGAGTGGGAGGACATGTGCACAGAAATTGAGAGGGGGCGCACACACACAGCGAGAGGGGACACGCACAGACATGGCGAAGGAGGGACACACGCACACACAGCAAGGGGGTACAGGCACTCACACAGTGATGGGGTGATGCGGACATACAATGGTGGTGATATGCACAAAGAGCAAGGGAGGGACACACACGCACACAAGGGACGGACACACTCACAGAGCGAGGGAGTGACATGTGCACACACAGCAAGAGGCGCGCACACACACACAAAGCAAGGGAGGGACACGCACACACACACACAGACACACAGCAAGGGAGGGGCACACACAGTGTGGGAGTGACACGCATATACACACACACACACACAGCGAGGGAAGGATACTCACATACACTGTAAAAGGGTCACACATACTCACAGCAAGAGGGGGACACGGACACACAGAGTGGGAAGGACACACACATGCTCAAGCACACAAACACAGACACACAGCGAGAGAGGTGCACGAACATACACAGCAAGAGAGGGACACCGCACACTCAGCGAGGGGGGAGAACATGCTCACACAACGAAGGAGGGCCAAGCACACACATGAACAGCAAGAGGGACACACACACACAGCAAGGGGGTAACTCACACATACACAGCGAGGGAGGGACATGCACATACACAGCAAGGGAGGGACACACACACACACACAGAGTAAGGGGGTAACTCATACATACACAGCGAGGGATGAACACACACACACACAGCAAGGGAGGGACACGCACACACACACACACACAGCGAGGGTGAGACCACACACATACACACAGAGCGAGGGAGGGACATACACACACACACCGACAGCGTGGGAGGGACATGCACACACAGCGAGGGAGCGACACGTGCATGAGGAAGCACACAAACACAGACACACACAGTGAGAGAGGGATACGCACACACACAGCCAGGAGGGCCATGCATACACAGCGAGGGAGGGACACACAAACACACAGAGAGCAAGAGAGGGACACACACACACAGCGAGGGGGGAGACACATGCTCATACAACAAGGGAGGGCCAAGCACACACACCAAGAGGGCCGGACGGACATACACACACAGACACAGAGCAAGGGGGGAAACTCACACATACACAGCGAGGGAGGGACACACCCCCACACACACAGTGAGGAGGGACACACACACACACACACTCACACACACACACACACACACACAGAGCAAGGGAGGAACACGCACACACACATCAAGGGGGGACGCACACACACACAGCGAGGAAGGGACACACACAGCGAGGGAGAACACACACACGCACAGCGAGGAAGGGACACACACACAGCGTGGGAGGGACACGCAGCGAAGGGACACACACAGACACAGCGAGGGAAGGACATGCACACAGAGTGAGGGAAGGACATGCACGTGCACATACACAGAGAGCGAGGAACACACATACAGTGAGGGGACACGCACTGACACGGCGAGGGAGGTACACACGCGCACGCAGCAAGGGGGGTCATGCACTCAGACTGCAACGGGGAAAGACACAAAGAGCAAGGGAGGGACACACACACACACACACACACACACACACAGAGGGAGGGACACACACACACACGCACATACACAGCAAGGGAAGGACACACACACACACAGTGAGGGAGGGAAGGACATGCACACACAGTGATGAATGGTCATACACACACACAGCGAGGGATGGACACGCACACACAGAGAATGAGGGACACGCACACACAGTGAGAGAGTGACACACAAACAGCGAGGGAGTGAAACGTACACACACATATACTCACACACACAAACACAGTGAGGGAGGGACGTACACACCGTGAGTGAGGAACACACACACACAGCGAGAGAGGGACACACACACACACACACACACACACACACACAGAGCAAGGGAAGGACATACACACACACACACACACACACACACACACACACCTGGAAGAACACACACACACACTCACACAGCGTGGGAGGAACACACAGGCACAGTGAAGAATTGACACGCATACATATATATACACACACACACACACACGCACACACACACAGCGAGGAAAGGGCAAGCACACACACAGTGATGGAGGGATGTACACAAACACACAGAGTGAGAGAGGGACACTCACATAAACAGCAAGGGACGAACACGAACACACACAGGGAAGGAGGGACAAGCAGACAAACGGCGAGGGGGAGGACATGTGCACAGAAATTGAGAGGGGGCACGCACACACAGCGAGAGGGGACAGGCACAGACATGGCGAGGGAGGGACACACGCACACACAGCAAGGGGGGCAGGCACTCACACAGCGAGGGGCGATGCGGACACACAATGGTGGGGATAAGCACAAAAACAAGGGAGGGACACAAACGCACACAAGGGACGGACACACATTCAGAGAGCGAGGGAGTGACATGCGCACACACAGCAAGAGGTGCACACACACACACACGCACAAAGTAAGGGAGGGACACGCACATATACACACACACAGCAAGGGAGGGACACACACACACGCACTGTGGGAGTGACACGCATACACACACACGCAGCGAGAGAAGGACACTCACATACACTGTAAAAGGGTCACACATACTTACAGCAAGGGTGGACATGTACACACAGCGAGGGATGGACACACTCATGCTCAAGCACACAAACACAGACACACAGCGAGAGAGGGGCACGCACACACACAGCAAGTGAGGAACAAGGATACACACACATACACACACACACACACACACGCGCAAAGAGCAAGAGAGGGACACGCACCCACACAGCGAGGAGATGACACATGCACAGCAAGAACGACACCCACACGCACAGCAAGGGGGTAACTCACACATACGCAGCATGGGAGGGACACACACATACACAGCATGGGAGGGACACACACACACACACACAGCGCGAGGGAAGGACATGCACATGCACATACACAGAGAGCGCGGGACACACACACAGAGCGAGGGAGGGACACGCTGAGACACGCAGCGAGGGAGGGAGCATGGACACACACAGCGTGGGAGGGACACGCACACACACAGCAAGGGAGTGACAATGAGAGAGGGACACACAGAGAAGGAGGGACAAGCACACCCACCGCGAAGGGGAGGGCATGTGCACACAAATTGAGAGGAGGCACATACACGCAAAGCGAGGGACGGATGCGCACAAATACACACACACATACACACACATTCACACATTCACACACACACAGCGATATAGCGACAAGCACATACACACAGTGAGGGGGATACACGCAGACACACAGCGAGAGAGGGACACACACACTGCGAGGGACGGGGGCATACACATGCAAAGCGAAGGAGGGACACGCATGTGTGCGCACACACACACACACACACACACACACACGCACACACACAAACAGAGCAAGGAAGATATGCGCACACACAGCGAGGGAGGGACAAACACACACACAAGGGATGTACACAGACTCAGAGCGAGGGAGTGACACGCGCACACACAGCAAGAGGTACACACTCGCACAAAGCAAGGGAGTCACACACACACAGACACACAGCAAGGGAGGGACACACACACAGTGTGGGAGTGGCACGCATACACACACCCACACACACACACACGCAGTGAGGGAAGCACACTCACATACACTGTAAAAGGGTCACACATACTCACAGCAAGAGGGGACACATACAAAACAGTGAGGGATGGACACGCTCATGCTCAAGCAAACAAACACAGACACACAGCGAGCGAGGGACATGGAGACACACACACACACACACATACACACACAAACACACAAACACACACACAGACATCATGGGAGGGACATGCACACACAATGAGGGCGCAACATGCGCATACAAACACACACACACACACAGAGCAAGAGAGGGACACTCGCACACACAGCGAGGAAGCGACACATGCACACACAGCGAGGGACCAACACATGCACACACACGCACAGCAAGAGGGGCACACACACACACACAGAGCGAGGGAGGGACACACCCACAGACAGCGAGGGAGCAACACGTGCATGAGGAAGCACACAGTCACAGGCACAGAGAGCAAGAGAGGGACATGCACACACACAGCGAGGGGGGAGACACATGTTCACACAACAAGGGAGGGCCAAGCACAGACACGCACACCAAGATGGACACACACACACACACACACACACACACACACACGCACACACACACAGTGAGGGAGGGACACACCCACACACATAGTTCGGAGGGACACACACACACACACAGCAAGGGAGAGACATGCACACACACAGCAAGGGGTGACGCACACACACACAGCAAGGGAGAACACACACAAGCACAGCGAGTAAGGGACACACACAGCGAGGGAGGGACACGCAGCGAAGGGACACACACACAGCCACAGCGAGGGAAGGACATGCACGCGCACATACATAGAGAGCAAAGGACACACACACAGTGAGGGAGGGACACACACAGCAAGGGAGGGACATGCTGAGTCACGCAGCGAGGGAGGGAGCCTGGACACACACAGCGTGGGAGGGACACGCACACACACAAGGGAGCGACACGCACACACAGCGAAGGAGGGACAAGCATACACACTGCGAAGGGGAGGGCATGAACACGAATTGAGAGGATGAAGGCAGACGCAAATCGAGTGAGGGCCACGCACATACACACACAGTGAGGGGGATACACACAGACACATGGCAAGGGAGGGACACACACAGTGAGGGACAGGGACACACACACGCAAAGCAAAGGAGGGACACGCAAACACACACAGTGAGGGGGTTACCCGCAGATTCACAGCAAGGGAGGGACACACACACTGCGAGGGACGGAGACACACGCACACACACACACACACACACACGTACAGCAAAGGAGGGACACGCGCACATACACACACAGACACACAAACACAGAGCAAGGGAGAGACGCGCACACACAGTGAGGGACGGGCACGCACATACACTGCAAAGGCGGGACACTCACACACCGCGAAGGATCGACAAGCACTCACATGTCGAGGGGGAAGGCATTGCAACAGAAATTGAGAGAGGGCACGCACACGCAACGAGAGAGGACACACACAGAGACAGCAAGGGTGGGACACGTGCACGCAGCAAGCTGGTCACACACTCACGCACACAAGGGATGGACACATACAGTCAAAGCGAGGGAGTGACATGCACAACTACACACACATAAACACAGAGTAGGGACGGACGCGTGCACACAAAGCAAGGGAAGGACACAAACACAGCGAGGGAGGGACATACAAACACACACAGTGAGGGGGTTACCCGCAGACACACAGCGAGGGAGGGATACACACATGTCAGGGGGAGGGCATGTGCACAGAAATTGAGAGGTGGCACACACACAGCGAGAGGGGACACACAGACATGGCAAGGGTGGGACACACAGACACGGCAAGGTTGGGACACGCACACAGCAAGGGGGGAAACGGACTCACACACACAAGGGACGGACACACGGACACACAAAGGGAGGGAGGGCCACGCACACATCCATACACACAGAAACGCAGAGCAAGGGAGGGACATGCACACACACACAAGGGACGGACACACACGCAAAGCGAGGGAGGGACACGCTGAGACACACAGCGAGGGAGCGACACTCACAGACATAGCGAGTGAGGGACACACAGCGACAGGACAAGCACACACACCGTGAGGGAGGGACACACACAGTGAGGGACACAGACACACACACGCGCAAAGTGAAGGAGGGACACGCAAACACACACAGTGAGGGGAATACACGCAGATACACAGTGAGGGAGGGACAAACACACTGCGAGGGACGGGGACACACACGCACACACAAAGCGGAGGAGGGACACACACGTGCACACACACACACACACACACACACACACACAAACACAGAGCAAGGGAGAAACGCGCACACACAGCAAGGGAGGGACAAACACACCTGTCGAGGGAGAGGGCATGTGCACAGAAATTGAGAGGGGGCACACACATGCAAAGAGAAGGAACGACATGCACAAATACACACCCACACGCAAAGCGAGGGAGGGACACGCACACATACACAGCGAAAGGGAGGGATATGCACACGCGTGCACAAACACAGACACACAAGGGATGGAAACACACACGCAAAGTGAGGGAGGGACACGCACAGATACACACACACAAACACAGAGCAAGGGAGGGACACGTGCACACACAGCGAGCGTGGGACACACACAGTGAGAGAGTGACACACACACACAGCGAAGGAGGGGACGCACACATAAACAGAAACAGCAAGGGGTGACATACACACACACACACAGACACACAGTGAGGAGGTACATACACACAGCGTGGGAGGGACACACACGCACAGCGAGGGAGTGATACGCACGCGCACACACACAGGGAAGAACATGCAAACAGCGAGGATGGGACACACACACACACGCAGCGAGCGGGAAACACACACAGCGAGGGAGGGACATGCACACACACACACACACACAAACACTCAGAACGAGGGAGGAACACGCAAACACAGCGAGGAAAGGACATGCACACACAGCAAGGGAGGAACATACACAAACACACACAGCAAAGGAGAGACACTCTCATACAAAGCAAGGGCGGGACACACACGCACACACACAGGGAAGGACGGACAAGCACACACACGGCGAGGGGGAGTCCATGTGTACAGGAATTGAGAGGGGACACGCACACAGCGAGAGGGGACATGCACAGACACAGTGAGGGAGGACATACACACACACACACACAAAGCGAGGGTGGGACACGCACATACACTGCAAGAGGGACACACATAGGCACAGCAGGAGACACACACACACACACTCACACACACACACACACACACAGAGTAAGGGAGGGACACGCGCATGTGCAAGGATACAAATAGAAACACACACAGCGAGAGAGAGAGACACACACATTGCGAAAGGGGGACACACGCACACACAGCCAGGGAGGGACACACACACAAACACACACACACAGAGATCAAGAGAGGGGCACTCGCAAACACAGCGAGGGGGAGACACATGCACACACAACGAGGAAGGGTCACATACACACACAGAGCAAGAGAGGGACATGCGCACACACAGCCAGGGAGGGTCACACACACAAACACACACAGACACAAATCAAGAGAGGGGCACTCGCAAACACAGCGAGGGGGCGACACATGCACACGCAGCGAAGGAGGGTCACATGCACACACTGAGCAAGAGAGGGACACGCACACACACAGCCAGGGAGGGTCACACACAAACACACACACACACACACAAACAGAGCAAGAGAGGGATATGCACACACACAGTGAGTTGGAGACACATGCACACGCAGCGAGGGGAGGGCCACGCACACACACACGCACCAAGAGAGGGACACGCGCACACATAGCCTGGGAGGGACACGCGCAGACACAGCCAGGGAGGGACACGTGCAAACTCAGCCAGGGAGGGACATGCACACACAGCGAGGGAGATTCACACACACAGAGCAAGAGAGGGATACGTGCACACACAGCGAGGTGGAGACACATGCGCACGTAGCGAGGGAGGGCCACACACACACACACACACACACACAGCAATAGGGACACACACACACATACACAAACAGCAAGTAGTGGAAACTCACACATACACAGCGAGGGAGGGACACACACACACACACACACACACAGCGAGGGTGGAACCACGCACACACACACACATACACACACACACACAAACACACAGACAGACACACTGCCAGAGAGGGACGGACACACACACAGATACAGCAAAGGGGGATATGCACACACACACAGCGAGGGGGACCCGCACACTCACAGCGTGGGAGGGAGACACACTTACACACACACACACAGAGGGAGGGACATGCACGTAAGCACACACACAGATCGAGGGAGGGAGACGCACACACACAGCAAGAGAGGGAAACATACACACAACGCGATGGAGTGACACACACTCAAACAGCGAGTGAGTGACACGCAGTGAAGGGGGGACGCACAAACACATACTGTGAGGATGTGACACGTACACACAAACAGCGAGGAAGGGACACACGCACGCACACACACACACACTTGCTGAGACACACAGGAAGGATGGACACTCACACACACAGCGAGGGAGGGACAAGCACATACAGCGAGGGAGGGACACACACACACACACACACGCACACACACAGCGAGTGAGGGATACGCACATACAGAGCAAGGGAGGGACACGCACACACACAGGGAAGAAGGGACAAGCAGACACACGGCGAGGAGGAGGGCATGTGCACACACAACGAAAGGGGACACACACAGCAAGGGTGGAAATGCACACACGCAGTGAGGGGGATATACACAAAGAGCAAGGGAGGGACACACACACACAGCGAGGGAGTGACACGCACACACAGCAAGAGGGTCACACATACACACAAAGCAAGGGAGGGACACGCACACATACACACAGTTAAGGGGATACACGCAGACACACAGTGGGGCAGGCACATTCACACACACACAGCGTGAGAGGGACACACAGACCAAAGTGTGGGAGTGACACGCACACACACACACAGAGCAAGGGAGGGATACTCACATACACTACAAGAGGGACACACATACCCACAGCAAGAGGGCGACACGCACACACAGCGAGGGAGGGACACGCACACAGCAAGGGGGGACACGGACTCACACACACAAGGGACGGACACACGGACACACAAAGCGAGGGAGGGCCACGCACACATCCATACACACAGAAACGCAGAGCAAGGGAGGGACATGCACACACACACAAGGGACGGACACACACGCAAAGCGAGGGAGGGACACGCTGAAACACACAGCGATGGAGCGACACGCACAGGCATAGTGAGGGAGGGACACACAGCGAAGGAGGGACAAGCACACACACCGTGAGGGAGGGACACACACAGTGAGAGACAGGGACACACACACGCGCAAAGTGAAGGAAGGACACGCAAACACACACAGTGAGGGGAATACACGCAAATACACAGTGAGGGAGGGACAAACACACTCCGAGGGACGGGGACACACACGCGCACACACACACACACACACACACACGCACACACACACAAACACAGAGCAAGGGAGAAACGCGCACACACAGCAAGGGAGGGACAAACACACATGTCGAGGGAGAGGGCATGTGCACAGAAATTGAGAGGGGGCACACCCATGCAAAGCGATGGAACGACATGCACAAATACACACACACACGTGCAAAGCGAGGGAGGGACATGCATACACACACACGGGATGGACACCCACACGCAAAGTGAGGGAGGGACATGCACACATACACAGAGAAAGGGAGGGATATGCACACGCGTGCACACACACAGACACACAAGGGATGGAAGCACACACTCAAAGCGAGGGAGGGACTCGCACAGATACACACACACAAATACAGAGCAAGGGAGGGACACGTGCACACACAGCGAGCGTGGGACACACACAGTGAGAGAGTGGCACACACACATCGAAGGAGGGGACGCACAAAAAAACAGACACAGCAAGGGGTGACAAACACACACACACACACACACACACACACAGTCAGGAGGGACATACACACAGCGAGGGAGGGACACACACGCACAGCGAGGGAGTGATATGCATGCGCACACACACACAGAGGGAAGAACATGCATACACAGCGAGGAAGGGACACACACACACACGCAGCGAGCGGGAGACACGCACAGCGAGGGAGGGACATGCACACACACGCACACGCACGCACACATACAAACACTCAGAGCGAGGGAGGAACACGCAAACACAGCGAGGAAAGGACATGCACACACAGCAAGGGAGGAACATACACAAACACACACAGCAAAGGAGAGACACTCTCATACAAAGCAAGGGAGGGACACACAAGCACACACACAGGGAAGGACGGACAAGCACACACACGGCGAGGGGGAGTCCATGTGTACAGGAATTGAGAGGGGACACGCACACAGCGAGAGGGGACATGCACAGACACAGTGAGGGAGGACATACACACACACACACACACAAAGCGAGGGTGGGACACACACATACACTGCAAGAGGGACACACATAGGCACAGCAGGAGACACACACACACACACACACACTCACTCACACACACACACACACACACACACACACACACACACAGTAAGGGAGGGACACGCGCATGTGCAAGGACACAAATAGAAACACACACAGCGAGAGAGAGAGACACACACATTGCGAAAGGGGGACACGCGCACACAAAGCCAGGGAGGGACACACACACAAACACACACACACACAGATCAAGAGAGTGGCACTCGCAAACACAGCGAGGGGGAGACACATGCACACACAACGAGGGAGGGTCACATACACACACAGAGCAAGAGAGGGACACGCGCACACACAGCCAGGGAGGGTCACACACACAAACACACACACACAGATCAAGAGAGGGGCACTCGCAAACTCAGCGAGGGGGAGACACATGCACACGCAGCGAGGGAGGGTCACATACACACACTGAGCAAGAGAGGGACACGCACACACACAGCCAGGGAGGGTCACACACAAACACACAAACAGAGCAAGAGAGGGATATGCACACAAAAAGTGAGGTGGAGACACATGCACACGCAGCGAGGGGAGGGCCACGCACACACACACGCACCAAGAGAGGGACACGCGCACACATAGCCTGGGAGGGACACGCGCAGACACAGCCAGGGAGGGACACGTGCAAACTCAGCCAGGGAGGGACATGCACACACAGCGAGGGAGATTCACACACACAGAGCAAGAGAGGGATACGTGCACACACAGCGAGGTGGAGACACATGCACACGTAACGAGGGAGGGCCACACACACACACACACACACACACACACACACACAGCAAGAGGGACACACACACACACATACACAAACAGCAAGTAGTGGAAACTCACACATACACAGCGAGGGAGGGACACACACACACACACACAGACAGCGAGGGTAGAACCACGCACGCACACACATACACACACACACACACATACACACCCACACACACACACACACACACACACACACACACACTGCCAGAGAGGGACGGACACACACACAGATACAGCAAAGGGGGATATGCGCGCACACACAGCGAGGGGGACCCGCACACTCACAGCATTGGAGGGAGACACACTTACACACACACACACAGAGGGAGGGACATGCACGTAAGCACACACACAGATCGAGGGAGGGAGACGCACACACACAGCAAGAGAGGGAAACATACACACAACGCGATGGAGTGACACACACTCAAACAGCGAGTGAGGGACACGCAGTGAAGGGGGGACACACAAACACATACTGTGAGGATGTGACACGTACACACAAACAGCGAGGAAGGGACACACGCACGCACACACACACACACTTGCTGAGACACACAGGAAGGATGGACACTCACACACACAGCGAGGGAGGGACAAGCACATACAGCGAGGGAGGGACACACACACACACACACGCACACACACAGCGAGTGAGGGATACGCACATACAGAGCAAGGGAGGGACACGCACACACACAGGGAAGAAGGGACAAGCAGACACACGGCGAGGAGGAGGGCATGTGCACACACAACGAAAGGGGACACACACAGCAAGGGTGGAAATGCACACACGCAGTGAGGGGGATATACACAAAGAGCAAGGGAGGGACACACACACACAGCGAGGGAGTGACACGCACTCACAGCAAGAGGGTCACACATACACACAAAGCAAGGGAGGGACACGCACACATACACACAGTTAAGGGGATACACGCAGACACACAGTGGGGCAGGGACATTCACACACACACAGCGTGAGAGGGACACACAGACCAAAGTGTGGGAGTGACACGCACACACACACACAGAGCAAGGGAGGGACACTCACATACACTGCAAGAGGGACACACATACCCACAGCAAGAGGGCGACACGCACACACAGCGAGGGAGGGACACGCACACACACAGACAGCGAGGGTGGGACCACACACACACAGAGAGCGAGGAAGAGACACACATGCACATACACATAGCGAGGGGGCGACACATGCACACACAGCGAGGAGGGCCCCGCACACACACGCACAGCAAGAGGGACACGCACACATACACACAGTAAAGGGGATACACAAAGACACACAGCGAGGGAGGGACACACAGACACACAGTGAGGGAGTGACACTCACAGGCACATCAAGAGGGACACATACTCAGAGCAAGAGGGGGACACAGAGCAAGGGAGAGAAGGACATGCACACACAGCATGGGAGGGACACGCACACACAGCAAGGGGGGACATGCACTCACTCACGCACAGCAAGAGTGACACACACACACACAAACACACACGGGGGGGAACGGACACATACAGAGCGTGGGACACGTGCACACACACAGCGAGGGAGGGTCACACACATAGACAGCGAGAGTGGGACCGCACACACACACAGAGCGAGGGAGAGGCACATACACACACAGAGCGAGGGAGGGACATACACACACAAACATACACACAAAGCAAGGGAGGGACACACACAGACACAGCGAGGGAAGGACACACACACACACAGAGGGAAGGACATGCGCACACACACAGAGCGAGGGTGAGACATGCGCACACATACAGGGAGAGAGAGACACATACACACAACGCGATGGAGTGACACACACAAACAGCGAGTGAGGGACATGCAGTGAAGGGGGGACACACAAACACATAATGTGAGGGAGCGACACGCACGCACACTCACAGCGAAAGAGCGACACGCACGCACACTCACAGCGAGGGAGCGACACGCACGCACACTCACAGCGAGGGAGCAACACACACACTCACAGCGAGGGAGCGACACGCACACTCACAGCAAGGGAGCGACACGCACACTCACACAGTGACTGAATGAAATGCATACACACACACAGAGCGAGGGGAGGACACCCTCACACACTGCAAGAGAGGCACATACACTCACAGCAAGAGGGGCACACACACACACACATCGAGGTTGAGACACACAGACACAGCAGGGTGGGTCATGTGTTCAGAAAGGAAGAGGGGACACACACACACACACACAAACACACACACACAGTGAGGGGACACACACACAAAGTGAGGGAGGGTGACACGCAGACATACGCACACACAAACACACACACACACACACACACACAGTGAGGGAGGGACGTTTCGTCCCCTGTCTAGGTGACTTCCTCAGGGAGCCTCCTGTGAAGCGTTTCTGTGATCTTTCCTCTGACACTTATAGTGATTTGTATCTGCCGCTTCCGGTTGTCAGTTCCAGCTGTCCGCTGCAGTGGTCGGTATATCGGGTCCAGGTCGATGTGCTCATTGATTGACTCTGTGGATGAGTGCCATGCCTCGAGGAATTCCCTGGCTGTTCTGTTTGGCTTGTCCTATAATAGTAGTGTTGTCCCAGTCGAACACACGTTGCTTGTCATCTGCGTGTGTGTCTACTAAGGATAGCTGGTCGTGTCGTTTCGTGGCTAGTTGGTGTTCATGGATGCGGATTGTTAGCATGGGATTTTGTACACGACGTTGGTTTTGCTCATGCTGGGTATCGGGTCCTTCGTCCTGATGAGTTGTTGTCTGAGAGTTGCTGTTGGTTTGTGTGCTGTTATGAGTCCTAGTGGTCGCAGTAGTCTGGCTGTCAGTTCCGAAATGTTCTTGATGTATGGTAGTGTGGCTAGTCCTTTGGGTCGTGGCATGTCTTCATTCCGTTGTCTTTCCCTGAGGCATCTGTGGCTGAAATTGCGTGGAGTTTGAACCCATCCCGCAGCTCACCAATAGGAAAAACAACACACTGAGAAACCTACGAAACAAAACGGACAGATAACCAGGTTTGACCGACAGAGAATGAAAACTGAAAGCAACAACACCCCCAGATTCTATGGACTACCTAACGTGCACAAACCAGACATCCCATTCAGACCAATAGTATTACTACCAGGGACACCATCACACAAACTGGCTAAAGAATTACAGCAGAAACTGAAACACCTGATCAGCGGATCCAGACACTCTGTACAGTCAACACAGGAATTCTTGGACATCATCAGAAATACCCACATCGACAAGGAAGAATCCATGGTCTCATTCGATGTAACAGCACTGTTCACCTCTATCGACAAAACCCTAGCCAGAGAAACAATAGCCAACCTGCTGGACAGACATAACAGACAACAGGACGGTGAACCTATCAACAAAGATGGCATACTCAAACTACTGGACCTGTGCCTCACAACACACTTCACATTCAACAAGCAAATATATGAACAAATCAACGGCACACCCATGGGCTCACCCATCTCTGGACTCATAGCAGAAGCGGTAATGCAAAGATTAGAACAAACAGTCTTATCGCAAATTCAACCCTAACTCTGGGTCAGATATGGGGATGACACCTTTGTAATCATTAAAAACACAGAAATAGAGAACACACACCAGATCATCAACGCCACACTCACAGGAATCCGATTCACTGCAGAGGAAGAAAAGGACAACCAACTCCCATTCCTAGACGTGATGGTACAGGGAACACCTAATGGAGCATTCACCACAAATGTTTACAGGAAAGCCACACACACAAACCAAGTCCTGAACTATGAAAGCATTCACCCCAACACACACAAACGTAGTTACATCAAGACACTGTTAAAAAGGGCCACAACACACTTCAGTATACCAGAACTACAAAAAGAGGAAGAAGAGAACCTGTACAAAGAATTCGCCAAAAATGGATACCCCCGCAATTTCATCCACAGATGCCTCAAGGAAAGACAACGGAATGAAGACATGCCACGACCCAAAGGACTAGCCACACTACCATACATCAAGAACATTTCGGAACTGACAGCCAGACTACTGCGACTACTAGGACTCATAACAGCACACAAACCAACAGCCACTCTCAGACAACAACTCACCAGAACGAAGGGCCCAATACTGAACATGAGCAAAAGCAATGTAGTGTCCAAAATCCCATGCAAGGACTGCACAAAACACTACATAGAACAAACAGGAAGACAGCTAATGATCCGCATCCATGAACACCAAATAGCCACGAAACGACACGACCAGCGATCCTTAGTAGCCACACATGCAGATGACAAGCAACATGAATTCGACTGGGACAATACTACTGTGATAGGACAAGCCTAACAGAGAACAGCGAGGGAATTCCTAGAGGCATGACACTCAATCACAGATTCAATAAATAAGCACATTGACTTGCACCAAATATACCGACCACTGCAACGGACAGCTGGAACTGACAACCGGAAGTGGCAGATACAAATCACTATAAATGCCGGAGGAAACATCACAGAAGCGCTTCACAGGAGGATGCCAAGCACTGAGGATGTCACCTAGAGAGGGGATGAAACATCTGCAACACAAATTCCCAGCTCGGCGAACAGAACCACAACAATGATCATGTAACTATACGGGTAATTCAGAGGCACGGGCTGTGAATCCAAGGCAGCGTTTAACACCCTACCACAGCCGATGACAGAGGTTAAATTCGAATGACAGAAATAGGAATAAAACCTAATTTCACTCATGGAAGCCAGAAACCGTTAAGACATATTTTTATTATTTTGCTGATAGTCTTTGGTAAAGACATTTAACATTATTATCCAGTCCGAACTCAGTGTGACTTCAGAGGCACAGAAACATTTTTGGGTCCATTTTGTCTTGAAAAATGGCCGCGTGGTCAAGGACAATTAGTGATGGACAACAAATGCTGCCCTTGCCCATGATGCTGGCATCCCATGAAACAACAGCATTAAAGGTGAAATAAACCAAGGAACGGTGGGTGCTAGAGATCGAAAATAAAATTCCCCAGCGTCTGAAAGTGTTGGAGAATCTCAGCAGGTATGGCAGCCTCTGTCAGGGGAAATGCAGATAACGGTTTGAGTCCAGTGACCCTGCTTCACAACTGAAAGCAAACAGGGAAATAATATTATTTATCCTGGTATCATGGATGGGTGGGTTGGAGGGAGAGGTGGGGGCTAGGTTTAAAATGAATGGATGGAGAAATGGCCAGAAAAAGAGAGGAAAAGAAATGAAAAGTGAGCAAAGTGATTGCAGATGATAAACTGAAAGGAAAACAAAATGGCAAGTTATTCTCACATTTCCTCATTTCCATATTAATGAATATCGCGTCCATTTAGATATGTCCCTGTTTAAAGTGAGTTAGGTTCCCTCTATCTCTCTTCTCTGGTGGTGCCCTTGCAGTTGCTGAGATATTGAGGAAGGTAACACTACATTGTCAACTGCTTCTTTGGAGAGGGAAACTCTTACTATGGGACTGTGCAGAGATGCAATGGCTTTCTCAGCCAGGAAGAGAAACTCAGGAATGGAAATAGTTTTCAACACTGAGCGTGTGCACCTTCCGTGTGGGGAATTGACTTGATCCTGTCATTGGAAAATCAGTGGAGTTACTGTGAATGCTTATCTCGGGTTTGTATCATCAGCTGCTGGGTCTGGTGACCCCACTCTATTCACTGCATTTACAGAGTGTCTGGGTCCGTGGTAAACAAATGGAGATGAGGTGCCACAGAAGAAAGCTCGATAAATAGGGAGGTATAGGACAGTACATTATCTTCACTGGGACTTCCCGGGACATTTGTCTCAGCTGGACCAGATGTCAGGTACGAAAGCAGTTTGTTTCAAAATTGAGGTGGTCACGGAGCTGTGTCCCCTCCTTCAGTATACTGTGTAACCTCACACCAGTGAGAGGACTGTACTGATGCTCACCATAAATTAAACTGGATTAATTCTGGAACTTTGCAGGCAGGAGTGATTAACATATCCATCATCACCGGAGGGCAGTCCTCCGATATATTAACTTTCTGATAGAACCCATTTTTCTGCTGAGAGCAATATATTGTGTCCATCTCCCTGAGGAAGATGTTGAACGAAATTTCCAGAAATAAAGGGAACAGAGTGACTGGTGAAAATGAGGAACAGCAGGAAATTAGAATTAATAAAAGGTATGTCTTTCAAAATCTCATTGAATTTATGGTTGGTATATTGCTGCATCTGATGAGCTTCAAAGCCAAGTATTGAGCAGGTGACAGGAGAGCTCGTGAAAGAATTACTGATTATTCTTCGAAGCTGGTTAGATTCTGGAAAGGATCCTCCAGACTTGAAAGCAGCTATTGTAAACCTAAATATTTAAAACAGGACGGAGAGAGCGAACAGCAAACTAAACAGTGGTTAGCTTGATGTAAGCTGTGAGAAAAACATTGGAACCTTTTGTGAGGAATGTGACAACTAGACACTTGGAAAATAATGAGATGATTCGGTAGAGTCAATCTAGAGTCAGGAAGGGGAAATGATCTTGATCTTTGATAAACATGCTGGATATTGTGGAGATTGTCTGTTGTGACATCGACAATTGAGAAACAGTGGGGATAAAGTATTTGAATTTTCAGCAGACGTTTGACATGGTTGAATACAGGTGAGTGGGGAATGTTAGAGTCCATGGGTAGGTAGGGGTGGAATACACCGAATGTATTAAAAGTTGGATAATCGAGAGAATGAAGAGAGTAGTACAATTATCTGGAGTGAAGGATCAGTGTTTGTGCAATAGCACTTCACAAGATATAAAATATTTCAGATATGAACAAAAAATATCATCATTCACATTTATGATCATTAAATAGTGAGAGGTTGCGAAGTTCTGTTGTTGAAACAGACCTGGATGTGCTTGGTCATAAGTCACAAATAGAATTTTTACGCAGCAGCAAGTAAACGATATGTGGCTCTTCATGCAAAATGATTAAAGTACCAGAGTAAATGTATCTTTCCAAATGATAGTGTTTTGTTGAGAGACTGTTAGGGTTATTGTGTACAGGTTGAATCAGCTTTATAAATAATGATCTTGTCAGCGATTCAGTCCAAAGGGGTTTCACCAGACTAAACCCTGGCATGATGCTACCATGAGGAGAAAGTGAAGAAATTTGTGCTTAATAAAGTGTGTTAAGGTGTTTGTGAGTTTATATTTAAAAAATCCTGAAGCACTTTGAGTGTTGAAGATACAAAATTGCCTTATTCGATCAATTAAAGGAATACCCAGGCAAATTCACATTTCCTATGTATTGGAGTGCAAATATATCTACTGTAAATATATTGCTCGTGCCTGTTCTAGTCGAGGAGAGATCTGCATGGTAACAGCATGGAGATTGTGGTTTTTGAGGGTGGTGGTGGTGGGCGGTTCAGCCAGTTACAGTATTACAAACGGACAACGCAGCAGAATCATCTAGCCTGCGATAAGAAAACATGCATCATTCTCCCTCACTACTAACTTCACGAGAGCAATGGGTGATGGGAGATGTGATCAATAGCTAGCGGTGCCAATAGTCAATCCAGTCCAGTAGTTTTTGTGAACTGAAGGAACCATACTGAAAGGGGTTAAATGGAGCTGTTTGTTCAGTGACTGTGATTGATGCCAGTCTCCATGGATCCTAGTTGTGTCACTGGATGTTTTCCGTCTCTTATTAGTAAGGGACCTCTTGCAATGGTTTATGCCATTGTAGCAGCAGATGCATCAACTCCAACGCTCAAAGGGACACAGCTGCAGAGACACAAAAAGGAGATTTAAACATCTGAGAATAGTCGGGAATGATCCCGAAATGGATCAGAATCTGAGAACATTAGACTGGAAAGCTGCAACAATGGACAGGAGTTTATCCGATGGTCTTTTCTTTTTTTCCTGGTCTTGGTCAACATTACCAGATCGGATATGGTGTGCACTGCTGATTATCCAGGCGGGTTACTATCCTATCCTCGCTATTGTTGGTGTTCCTGGTAAGTTTCTTCATCTCTATCCATTTATTAATCTCTTCAACCATGGCGAACTTCTTTGCTATTTCTATTATCTATATTTGACAAAGACGGAAACTATTGTCTTCAGTTTCAAATGCAAATTCCATTAATTAACCACAAATTTCAGAACCGCCCTCACCAACATCTGAGAACAAGACTGTTCACAATACCGAAGTATCTTTCTTCCCTGAATTAATTTATGTCTCGGTATTCTGTCCATCACCAAACCAACCCACGATCAGCTCGATTATATGCCCAGTCACCATCTTGGCTTCAATGCTGACGCTTCATTATCTATTACCTATGCTTCAGTAAAATTCAGATGTTATGGTTCCACCTCTCTTCTAAGCACTCTTTCAGTTGCAAATATTTCGATCACATCTTTGTTCTTGTCTCTAAAATAACTTAATGACAGGAACACTCCCTCAGAGCAGTAATGTCGAAAGAAATGTAATTCAGATGCACAGGTTATTACACAGAAAGACACTGTTCCACATCCTACCACAGACGATGTCAGAAAGTAAATACACAAGACAGGAATTTGGAAAAAAAACAAGTTTTACTAATAACAACCATTACATCTCCAGCATTTACGTTTATCTATTTCACTGATCTCCTTTGGTACATAGATCTAGCGTTACTCTCTGGTCTGGCTGAAGATTGATGTGAAACCCACAGCAATGTGCTTGGTTCTGTACTACCTGAAAGAATGACCTCGCAGTAAATGACATTTGGTTAGGTCAACAAATGCTGCCCCTGTCAGCGATGCAGACATTCCAAATAATAACAAAATTAAAGGTTAAATAAAGCAAAGAATGATGCAACAGATCAGAAACAATAAAGAATGAGAAAGTGCCAGACAAACTGAGCAGAGTTGGCAGCCCCCTCGGGTCGAGAGAAAAATAGAACTGGCAATTCGATTCATACATCGGAACTGAACACAGTTGGGAAATAGTGTGATTGATGTTGGTGACACCGACATCTGTTATGAAGGGGAGAAGGATTGAGTTGAATAGATGGAAAAAGAGAGAGAGAGAGAGAAAGAAACAAACAAAGGGATTGTTGACGGTCAGCTGTGATGGAAATAAAAACTGAAATTAAACATTACTTATGTTTTTCTTGTTCCCATATTATTGATAATCATGACCGTGTAAGGTATATGTCAAAGTCCCTCCTTAAAGTTATTTATGTCTGTTGTTCTCTCTTCCCTGAGTGTGATCATCGTCTTTTATTCAGTAATGGGATGCTGGGGCAGTATTTAATTCCCTTTCCTCATTGTCCTTGAGAAGGTCTTGGTGAGCTTCCTTCCTGACCCACTGCAGTCTGTGGGCTGTAAGTAGTCAGTGCTGAGATCCATGCGGATTCATTTCTTTGAAGTTTTGAAGTGACTGATATAACTGAGTGGCTGGCTTGGCTATTTCAAACTGCAACTAAGAGTTAACCATATTACTGTGGAGTTACATGTCAGCCCGACCAGCTGAAGATGGTAGATTTCCTTTCCTGAAGGGCATGAGGGTGCAAGGCAGGACAATCGACTTTGGCTTCATTGTTTCATTTGATTCTTAATTCCTGATATTTTATTGAATTTAATTTCCAACATTTGCGTTGTGGGATTCGGATCCGGTGTCTGGTTCATTACCTTATTCCCTGGATTAATATTCGGAGATAATACAGCTCGGCCATCGCCTCCTCAGTATCTCCAATCAACTCGAATGGCAACAGTGATGTTGTTGTTGCTGTGACTTTGCTTCATAAGGCAAATAAATGATTGGCAAAAAATGCCATCCTTCTCAGTTTGTATTTATGAGAAGGCGAGATGATGGGAAGTGCTCTTGGGGAAAAGGAGCTGGATGTCCTTGATCATGAGGCTCTAACAGAATTCAAACAGAGCAGTCGGGTACTGGCAGGTGGGACTAGATTGGGTTGGGATATCTGGTTGGCATGGAGGGGTCAGACCAAAGGATCTGTTTCAATTCTGTGCATCTCTATAACTCTATGACTCAGCAAGTAATCAGCACAACAACTGAGTAGAATCGTTCATTACAAAATGATTAAAGAATAAGAGTGAAGACACCGTCCTGCAGTTGTGGAGTATACTTGAGACAGTATTTTCTTTCATTTATAATCAATGATCTCCTTGCTACAGAGAGACGGTGTAATGGAGTTTCTCCAGACTAATCCCTGCGGTGATGGTATCATGAGGAGAGTGTGAAGGAATTTGGCTGCCCTTTCCTTACCTCTCGCCGTTAGCTCAAGATGTTTAATTTGCAGCTGAATTCTTGCCATCTCTGATTCTGTTGGTTTCTCCAGCAAGTTTAATTGACGAGATACCGCTGTAATTATCTCTCCTTTCCTCACAGAAGCAGTCAGTTCCAATTCCAGCTTTTCTGCTAATTCTTGCAACTTGGTCTTATTCATTTTTCGTAAAACTTCCAAAGTTACTGCATGCACACCCAGAAAACGTTTGGCGACTGAAATAGCCATTACTATTCTAAGTTTTCTCAACCCAATCAAACTAATACCCAAAATGAAACATTTGACTTTCGATAAAATGCAGAAGTGGGAAAAAAGAAAGCAGCATAACAGAGAGTAAAAAGAAAGAATGGAAAAAGAGAAAGCAATAGGGGAGAGAGAAAGAGAGAACTTTTGAAGAACAAAAAATGACAATTAAAAAGAAAAGTCAGTTTAAAAGGCTGGAGATAACGGCTGAGGGTGTGCTTAGTAAGGAAGAGAGTGGGCATGAGCAAGCCCCTGGTAGTCAGAAGCCTGGTGAGAATTTGTTTGAGTCTGTTCAAGCATTGCCTCAATTTGATGAGAAGAATGTGATATCCTTTTCATCTCTTTTGAAAAGTTGGCTAAACAAATGCAGTGGCCAGAGGCTATGTGGATTTTGTTGATCCAAACGAAACTTGTAGGTAGGACTGGTGAGTTATTCACATCCCTATCAGAGGAGGTATCTGGGGAGTATAAGGAGGTTAAAAAAACATTTTGTCTGCATAGGCAACCATTCAGGAATTTAATGCGGGATCCTGGTGAAACCTACACTGAGTTTGTAACGATCAAACAGACTAATTTCAATAGTTGGATAAGAGCTTTCAAATTCAAGCAAAGCTATGATGTCCTTAAAGAGGTTAACACTTGGAGGAATTCAAATATTAACTGCCTGAAGTAGTGCAAACTCAATTGGAAGAGCAGAGAGTGTAAGCAGCAAGGTTTGCTACTGAAATGGTTGATGATTATGAACTGGTCCATAAAATTGGTTTGGCTTCCAGAACCAGTTCTAGTCTCTGAGGGACAGAAATTGGAGCAAACAGATATCCTCACATGCAAAGGGAAAAGTAGATCACAGTGTAGATCATAAGGATCATTTACCACAGTAATAAACAAAACCTTGAGGGGGACAAAGAAGTAAAAAAACTGTCGTGTTTTCATTGTAAAAAAGAGGGCCACACAAAATCACAGTGTTGATGGGCTGGGAGAGAACCAGATGTAGAATAACCAAACAAGCCTGGAAGTTTTGTTGGACTCGTAACAAAAAGCATAAGGGAAAGTAGGCAACTGCCTCAGAGTGTACAAGGTAATCAGTGGACGTGCCAAATCTTCAAACAAAATTTACATGAAAGGGTAAAGTTTATTCACATAGGCCAGGAGTAATTTGTAAGAAGGTTTCAATATTAATTGACACAGGATATTTTCAGTCTGTAATGCTGAGGGGTGAGGCTTTATGCACTCTTGAGAGACTATTTCCAGAAAATGTGCTGGTAACAGGAATTCATAGTGAGGAAAAAAAGTGCTCAGTTATGTAAAGTGAGGCTAGAGTGTCCAGAGAAGATTGGAGCATGTGCGGTAGGTGCACTAGACCCCTAACTTTCAGCTCTAGGAATAAAATTTGTCCTTGGAAATAATATATCTGCTTCACTGGTAGGCGTGCTGCCTACTCTAGTTGAAAAGCCAGTGGAGATGCAGGCAACTGAAGACCTGGAGAATATGTCTACAGGAATTTCCCCTGATTGCATCACCAGAAGATCACAGAAGCACAGGTTTAAGCAGGATAAAGGCACAGATAACGAAGCTGACGTAGAGTTATCCAAAAGTTTCTTTTTGACCAGATAAGTGGAAAACAGACGGAGCGAGTAGGAAAATATGAACGTATCTTTAGCTCTGCTAAGCTGATTGAATTACAGCAGAAAGATGTGGAGTTACAGCAGTTATATCAAAAGATATTTAGCAAGAAAGGGAATGAATGCATTCCTGTGTGTTATGACTTAAAAAAAAGATGTTTTATTGTGGATATGGAGATCAGCACACATTGAAGCAGATCAGACGTGCACAGAAAATCATCAAATTGTTTTGCCTGTTGGGTATAGAAAGGGAGTGCTGCGAGTGGCACGTGAGCTACAACTTGGAGATCATTTCGGGGTGAGGACATTACAGGCTGAAATACAATGATATTTTCACTTGCCTGGACTTCACAAAGATGTAGTGAATATTGCCAAATGTCTCAAACATGTCACATATGCAGTAATAAAACCTGCAACTTGAATACCTATTCCAGCATTTGAGGAACCTTTCACAAGAGTCATGATAGATTGTGTAGGTCCCCTATCGCAAAGACTAAGTGGGAATAAGTACTTCTTAACAATAATGGATGTGTCAACTCAATTTCCAGAGGCACACCCATTATGCAGCATCACAGCTAAAAGAATTGTAGAAAAAAAATACTTATTTTTTTACATAGGTACGGACTACCAAGAGATCCAGATAGATCAAACCTCACATCCGAACTATTCAAGCAGGTGATCGATAACTTGGGAATAAAGCAATTCAAATCTGCTACATAGTATTCGGAATCACAGTGAACATGAGCGAGATGGAATCAAACAGTGAAGACCATGCTGGGGGTTTATGGTCAGGATAATCCAGATGATTGCGATAAGGAAATTACTTTTGAACTATTTGTGATCAGAGACGCACAGAATGAATCGACCAAATTCAGACTATTTGAATTAATTTTTGAGCATGAAGTAAAAGGACTGTTAAAATTGGTTAAGGAGAAATTAATAAGGCAGAATTCAGAGACCACTCATTTGGACAATGTGTCAAATTTTAGGGAACGATTAAATAGAGCTGGAGAGTTGGCTAGACAGCATTTAAAAGTATTGCAGCATACAATGAAACAGGAAGTGGATCAGAAATCACAAATTCGCAATTTTGCAATTGGAAATAAGGTATTGGTGTTATTTCCAGTCACAGCTGAGCATTTAGAAGCAAGTTTTAGTGTACCTTATCAAATTGGGAAGAAATTGAATGAGGTCAACTACTTGGTACAGACTCCAGACAGGAAGAAATGTCACAGAGTGTGTCATGTGAATATGCTCAACAGGTATTTTGATACGGAAGGAAAGCAAGAGGAGAAGGTGTTAATGATTACAACACAGAAGGAAGACCCAAGTTAAAGGATTCTGAATTGGACATTCCTAATATCAAATTGAACAATGAGAAAGTTGTCAAAAATTGGGATAAATCACTGAGTTACCTTCCACGAGAAAAGCATACTAACCTGAAAGAGTTATTACGATATCTTGGAGAGATATGCGGAAATAAACTGGAAGTACGAACATAATTGTGCATGATGTAGACACAGGAGATTCTGTTCTGATTAAATAACATCCTTAAAGGCATTATCCTCTAAATTTGGCACAGGTTCAGAAGGAAATAGAGCACACGCTCCAAGATGGCATACTCGAAATGAGTTACTTTGCTTGGAGCTCATGTATAGTCATGGCGCCAAAGACAGATGTTACCCAGTGGACATGTGAGGACTATCACAAACTCAACTTCGTTACAAAGACTGATGCATATCCTATTGCATGTTTGGAGAACTTTGTCGAAAATGTGGGAGAAGCTACTTACATTTCCACGTTGGACTTGCTCAGGCTACTGGTAAGGACCTCTGTCAGAGAGAGCAAAGGCAATTTCGGCTTTCAGAACACTAAATGGATTGTATGAGTTCGACGTTGTGGCATTTGATATGTAAAACGATCCAGCCACCTTTCCGAGACTGACAATGAGGTCATTTTCGGATTACCCAACTATGTGGTGTACATTGGTCACATGGTAGTTTTTAGTCACTCATGAAAGGAACATTTACAGCATTTATCGGACTTGTTTGATTGACTTCAGAAGGCAGGCTTGCTGGTAAACCTAGTTAAAAGTGAATTTGAGAAAGCCTAAGTCACGTTCCTGGGTCACATTATTGGACATGGACCAATGGCCCCATGAGAGACAAAAACGAAAGTAGTTGGGGAATTTTCCACACCGTCGACAAAAATAAATATGTAATACTACGGTTCCTGGGATTGACTGGATTTTGCTGAACGTTTGTGCCAAACCTTAAGCGGTGTGGCTGTTCCACTCACCGAATTGTCAAGGGCAAGAACTTTCAGTGGACAGAGGACGGTCAAAAGGCATTTTCCAGCCTAAAACCTGTGTTAGACTCTGCCCCAATATTAGCTACTCTAGATTACACGAAGTCTTTCAAGGTGGCTATCGATGCCAGTGATGTGGGTATTGGTTCAGTTTTCCTGCAGGAGGATGATGAGGGAATACAAAGACCGATGGGGTGGTTTTCTGGGAAGTCGAACGTACATCAACAGAAATGTTCAACAGTGGAGAAAGAGACTTTAAACTTGGTGTTGGCATTACACCATAACTGTGTTGATATTACCAGCAATGCATCTGAAACAATCGCATACACTGATCACAACACATTGACATTTGTGGAAAAAATTAAAGACAAAAATGCCAGACTGTTTAGATGGAGCTTGTTGTTGCAGCCATTCAATCAGACAATTGTGCATGTGGCAGGTCGCGAAAACGTGAAAGCTGATGAGTTGCTGAGACTAGAATGAGATACGGAGGTGTTCGGTGGTGGGCATACAGCAATCTGGTTTTGTATGGGTTTGTGCATGTTTGAATGTTTACAATTAGTACAGTATATCTGTCAGTTTTAACTGGGTCTGAAGGGTTAAAAATGCAGCCACCTTTTATCATTGATGTTTTTTTTTAAGGGGTTAAAGATGTGTCACAAAGCAAGTCCTTTTTTGTCTAAAAGCTGTTCCTTGGCTCAAGGAGACTCTGTCCTTTTTTTCAGAGGAACAATAAAACGGGGCCAAGTTCCAATCAGAGCTGAAAATTGTGTTGCTGGAAAAGCGCAGCAGGTCAGGCAGCATCTAAGGAGCAGGAGAATCGACGTTTCGGGCATAATCCCTTCCTCACTTTCTCCAAGCTCCGATCAATCTGGTTTGGTACAGAGATGAAAAGTACTTTCAGAGGTCTTTTATATAAATGGAAACAGATGAGTCTTCAGCCCAAAGTGGCCATGCTTTATAACTGACCAGTATAATGAACAGAGAGTGGTGAGCTACTGTAGCTGAGCTGAGCAGTTTTCATTTGAGTCTTGAACTGGAAAGTTCAACTGGGAGCTGTGTGGAAACGCTTTCTCTTTTCTGACCTTCAACTTCAAACTGGAAGTTTGTGTTCCATTTATACTTTTTTTATTATTATTGGGAGTTTGCTTATTGGGACAGTTGTGTATATTCGGAATACCATAATTAAGTCTCGCTGAATCGGTTGAATTCTGTCGTGATTTTTTATTCTGTTCTTTGTGTTTCATTGTGTAATTTTATGAATAAAGTTTTTGTCTGTTTCAAAATCTAGTAGTCAACCGAGCTAAATTACCTCCGGTAATTTTCATTGTACACTTACCGAAACAAATTGCAAAGGTATGCTCTGGGCTGCCTGCTTAAAAGTGCTTGGAGTAGTCTAACCTAGTTCGTAACATCTCGGAGATGGAAGATGCCTCCTTGGGACTTGGCACAAACCATTCACTTTCCCTCCTCATGGTCAGCAAACCACGTTAACATAGCACGTGTGTACCATTAGCAATGGAGCCAGGAGGAACAACATGGAGCAGTTTGTCTTTGCAGTCTATGGCTCATTGGTTTGTCGTGTTGCAGCAACAATGACATCCTCCAATTTCAGTCTAACAGTTTGGATGGGCTGAATGGCCTCTTCTGTTCATGTGTCAGTGTCTGGAGGAACTGAATGTCTTCCTCCTGGCCCGAGGGCAGATGTTCAAGGACTTCAGTGGGCAACCCTTAGTTCCTGCCTATCAGCACGCTGTGCAGACTAGACTCTATCTTCCTGGATTATAGGAGACAAACAGAAGGCTGGAAGAATACAGCAAGCCAGGTAGCACCATGAGCTGGGAAAGTCAACATTTCAGGTATAACCGTTCTTCAGAACTGTGTTGGGGGGTAGGGGGAGCTGCAGATAAAGATGGAAGGGAGTGGTTGGGGTGGGAATATCAGGGTTAATGGTCATTTACCGCTATGTGGACACAAGTGCTAGGTGCAACCTGGTTGGGCGATGGGAGGGATGAATCCGGTTCGGAGCTGAAAGGTAGGGTCGTTAGGTGAAATGGAAAATATCCCAGTCACTTCCTATTTCAATTCTCTTTCCTAATGCCTTTCCGACATGGCCATCCTTGGCCTCCTCCATTGCCACAATGAACCAAACCATAATTTGGAGGAATACGATCTCATCTATCATCTGTGCAGCCTGCACCACGGGGACTCAACATTGAATTTTTCAATTTCAAATAACCTCCCTTCCAGTCCCCCGACTCCCTCCCCAAGCCCTCCCCTCCCGTCCATGCCTCTGAGCCACCTTTTGTCCACCTACCAACTGGATTCAGCCCTTCCATCAACAACTCGCTGATACCCTTTATCTGTGTTCACTAATCCCCACCTCGCCAAGGCATACACTTCTCAAAGTCTTGCTGCCGCCTTGCTTATTCTGTTCTTCCAGCTTCCTGCGTGTGTATTTTGGATTCCAACACCTGTTTTTATTTTAAATTGTCTTCTTGTGTAATAGGCAGGAGTGAGTGAACGCATTGCACCTATTGTTATCCAATAGATCTGATGGGCTGAATGGCTTTCTTATATTACTGTGAAACTAGCTAGAGTTGCTGAAGTGGCCCCTCTTTCTTTTAACTGTGGAAATATTTATTCTCCAGCAGTGCTTTTGATTCATGTTCCCTATACATTAACAGCACAAGCTTGAATGTTGTCCAGATTTGATACTTTAGTACCTTAGGAGGTGACTCATTGTTCTCAACATTGTATAATCTTCAAAGAATATCCCCACCTCTGTATGCATGAAAGAGGGAAAGACATTGATGAAGCAGTTGAAGATGTTTATGCTGAAGACGCTACCCTGAGGATAACCCACAGAGATATCCAGGGACTGAGAGGATTGATGTCCACCAGCCCCATTGTGCTCTGAATGATTCAGCCAGCGGGGAGTTTACAACTGATTCCCATCAAGTTTAATTTTGTTCAGTCTCCTTGACATCTTGCTCAATCAAATACTACCGTGATGTCCGGGCCAGTAACTTTACACTGTGTTCATATTTTCTATCCATGTCAATAGACCAAGGTATATGTGTGGGGAGTAGTTCCTTCTCTCAGGGAATAGTGATGGTTGGGGCTAGACAGTTCGGGGAGGCTACATCACTGAAATGTTTGGGGGTGCGAGTGGGTGTCAATGGGTTTTGACTCGTCAGAGAGTCGACAGCTACAAAAAATTGGGCATGAAAGAGAAATTGCGGCCGAGTGCAAATCAGCCCTGACTAACTGAATGGACGGGCAGGTCTGAGGGGTTATGTAGCCTGGTTTTATTCCAGTATACCCCATAGTCCATTCACTTTGTGGCCTCTTCCATTTCCTGTGTTACTGACTTCAAGTAGCTGAATAAATTGAACCTGTTGCTGTGTAACTGGATACTGATGTTGCATGATCTGGTTACAGTTTTATAGGCCGGACGGGCTTATTGGCCTCCTCCTGTGATTGTATGTCAGGCTCCACGGGCTAAAAAGCCTCATTCTGTTCTGCTGTAACTGAAATCCATATCGACTGAATCTACTGACAATGGAGAAATTGAGCACAGCAAGTGCTGGAGATCAGTGTCGAAAAGTGTGGCACTGGAAATCACGGCAGGTCAGGCAGCATCAGAACAGGAGAATCGATGTTTTGGATGTTCCTGATTAAAGGCTTATGTCCGAAATATAGATTCTTCTGCCTATCGAATATGCCTGACCCGCTGTGCTTATCCAACACCACATATTTTGAAATCTACTGCCCCTCACAACTTAATCTTCCTGGTCACATCATCCACTTACTTGAAGAGAATTGTCAGGCACAATCTTCTTCGCACAAAGCCACACTTACTATGCCAAATCAAAGCCTATCTTTCTAAATTCATGTACATCTTATCCCTCAGAACCTTCTCAAGTAACTTACCTACCACGGATGTTAAACCTACTGATCTGTAGTTCCAAGGCTTTTTTTTTGTTCAGTTCATCTTGAATAAGGGCACAACATTTGCTATCCTCCAGTCTTCGGGTCATTACCTGTGGTTACTGATGATAAACATTAAAAGTCAGGGTCCCCGAAAATTCTTGTGGAGCCCTTTGAGGTATTCTTGGATATATCGGGTAAGGACCATGAGAATTATTCACTTTCAAACATTCTAGTACGTCCAAAATCTCCTCAACTATGATATGGATTGTCCCTAAGATATCACCACTAACTTCCTCAAGTTCTCAAGTCAACATGTCTTTCTTCACAGTAAACATAGAGTCGAAATATTCGTTGATAACTTCACCCATCACTTATAGTTCCACAAATACTTGTCCACATTGGTCTTCGAGGGGTCCTATTTTCTATCCTGTTTTGATTTTTAAAAAATATATTTAAAGTACCTTTGTGGATTCATCCTAATGTTCTCAGCCAAGGCTCTTTCTTGCCGTCTTTTCACCCTACTGATTTCCTTCTGCAGTAAACTCCATTATCTCTTATATACTTCCAGGAATTCCCTTGATCCCAGCTGCCTGGACCTGAGCCAGGCCCCAAGTTCGAACATGAACCTGTGGACCAGCTTTGTCCTTCTCCATAACTATTTGAAAATTAATAGAACTACGGTTAATGGTCACAAAGTGCTCCCCTACTGTTAACTCAGTCACCTGTCCTGCCCTATTTCCTAAGAAAATTTCGTGTTTTTCCCCTTCCCGAGTAGAATTGTCTGTATATTGCTTGAGGAAACTTTCCTGAAGCTTTTATCAGATTCTATCTCATCAAATCCCTTAACGCTCTGGCCATTCCAGTCTGTATTCGAAAACATAAAAGCCCCTATTATGAAAACCCTATTGCTCTTGCAGGTGTCCCCTCTCTCCCTGCATATTTATTACTCTAATTTCTGTTGAATATGTGGGGGCCTATAGCACATCCCCAATCACCTCACGAACACCTTCCTATTTCTTAACTCCACCTACAAAGCCTCACTGGGTGATTCATCAGTTATTTTATCTCTGATTACTGCTGTGGTACTCCCCTTAATCAGAAATGCAACTCCACTCCCCTCCTTCCAACATCTTTGTCTCACCTAAAACAACTGTACCCTAGCACATTAAGCTGTCAGTCCTATCCATCACTTAGCCATGTTTGTGTAATGGCTATAATATGCCAGTCCCACCTACATTTCCACGCCCTGTGTTCATCGGCCTTACCTGTATTGAAATAGTGCAATTTAATCCAAAAGGCATTTCTCTCTGTCATTTTCCAGCCTAAATTTACTATTTCTGATGACTCTATCTCCTTCCAGCCTCGCACTTGTCTCCCTGCTCTTGAGGATACCCTCCCCCCTGCCGATCTAGTTTAAACCAACCCTCGGAACACGAGCATAACTGGCAGCCAAGATATTGGTGTCCCTTCCAGTGCATGTCTCGGACGGTAATCTCCCTCTAAGGAGATGAACACTGTCAAGGTTTTTTTTTAAATGTTTCTCCGAGCTCTCTGTAATCTCGCTCCAGGACCTCGGCCCTATTTCAACGGGTATCATTTGTGCCAACGTGCATAATGATTTCTGGATGCTCACCCAACCCCTTGAGAATGTTCAGCAGCCACTTGGAGACATCCTGGACCCGAGCAGCGGGGAGGTAACCCACCATCCTGGATTCCCGTTTGTGGCCACAGAATCTCCGAATGTCCCTCTAACAATCTACCCTCCTATCTTTAACGACCTATTTACCTTTACCCTTTCCTGCTGAGCCCTTCAGCCAGTGGCAATACCACCAGCCTAGCTATTGCTGCTTTCCCCTGAACGGACATCACCCCCAACAATCCAAAATGGTCTACATGTTATGGAGAGGAATAGCCACAGGGGATTCCTGCACTCTCTGCCTACTCCCTTTGCCATTCCTGGTGGTCGCACAGCTACTCTCTACCTGGAATATGACAGGAAGCAGGGAACGCCTCTTGGATTAAATTGTGTTTATTTAAATACAACAGGACTGATAGGTAAAGCTTATGAACCGAGGGCGATGAACGTTGACTGGAATATTGCAGTCATTAAAGAAACACAACTAGGGTTGTCTCTTGGGTGTGGCCACCACACTAAAGCACTTATCTATGCAGTTCTGAGTATCTCAGATGACCCTGAGTTCATCCTAAATAACCTTCAGCCCAACAGGTCCGCACCGAGCTTCTAAAGAGTAGCCCACCCAGACCCATTCCCCTACACTACAGGCAAAGTAGTACGACCAATTCACCTAACCTGCACATCTTTCAACTGTGGGAGGAAACCGCATCACCCAGAGGAAGGCAATGCAGATACGGGCACAATGCACAAACTCCACACAGACAGTTGCCCGAGCTAGGATTTGAACCCTGGTCGCTGGCATGGTGAGGCAGCACTGCTAACCACTGAGCCACCGTGCCGCCTAGCTCCAGCTCCCTAACACGGTCTCCCAGGAGCAGAAGCTGGGTGCACAGTCCACACGAATAGTCATCAGCGACGGTGAAAATCTCCGTGAGCTCCCACATGAAACAAGAGGAGCGTGCGACTGCCCTAACTGCCATCTCGACGGCTATAACAATAAAGTTAAAAGGACTTTATTTCAGTTTCCCTGTCCATTTTGCTGAGCTGGAGCTGTCCGAAGCCTCTCGTGTCAAAGCCTTACTGCTTACTCTGCTACAACGGCATGTCTCTCTACCTCTCCACATATAGTTTTGGCCAGCGAAGGAAGGAGTCACGACAGTGATGCAGTGTTTAGGCCTTCAGGACTCCTTGACATCTGGCCACTGACTACCAGGTCCCCAGTGCAGGTCTCCGCTTGGCCTTGGAGGGTGTCTTGCTGAGGTCTTCCTTCTGGAAGTGGTGACTGTGTCAATGCAAATCCTCACCCCGACAGACAATCCGTGTTGGTGCAGTCCTCTCATACTTTCTGTCTATTAGTATCGCTTTTATGAATTCCTTGAATCCGTCGAGAGAGAGGTGATGTTCTTGTGAATACAGGGCTATTGGAAAAGATGACCATTAGACAAAGGGACAACAATATGTCTGTCCTCTAAATGAGTCTGCGTTTCCTTCGTTTATTTTTATTTTGTTATTTCCCTATTCCACTTTTCTGCAATTTCCCCGTAACACTTGTATAAAAATCTGTCTGTCTCAGCCTTGAAGATATTTAATGACCCAGCCTCAACAGCCCGCCAAATTTTCTGCAATTGTTTCCCTCTCATTGATGTGAGACTTGGTGGTCTTTAATCTGGTGATTTGCCCACTCTATCTTGCATAAACTTCCAATTCTTCCTCAGCTCCTGTGTCAATTTGCTCAAGGGTCAAACGGTCACTCTCCCTGAATCCAGTAACAGCTTCTCCAAACTCAAGATCGATTCGGAGGATGTAGTTAACATATTCTCTATCTCTGTGGACAGACTGTCCCCTTAGTCCCTAATACTCCCATTCTTTCCCACGTTAGCGTCTTCCCCTAAATACACCAAAAATATGACTTTGGATTCTTGCTAATCTCACCCACTAATGTTTTATCACCCCTCCTCCTGCTCTTCCGCTGACTTTTTAAGTTTAGCCCTCCACTTTCTGTATTCTTTTATGGCATTCATTGACCTGCTCACTTGGAACCTGCTTTAAGCTTCTCATTCCTTTTTCATCCTGTTCGGGATTTGTGTCGACATCTGATGTTCTCTGGGCTTGTTTTCCTAAATCTTATCTTCGGTGTAACATGCTGGGCCGACACTGTCATCAATTCAATTTTAATCAAATGATCCCCCAACCCCCGCCCCAACTTGTTCTGTTATAGTTTCACCCAGAATCAACTTCACTTTGCCCAGATTCTGTCATTTTTTTTCATAAAATCTGTCTACCCAATCCAAAAAGCTTTTATGATTCAAACATTTTGGGGTCTTATCCTTAGCCAAATCAAAATGTTTGATATCACAGTCACTGGTTCTATAATGCTCTCCCACTTCTGCCTGGAATACCTGACTGGCTTCGTTACCCACGTGAGTCCTAGCGCTGCACTGCCCATTGTTGTATCTGCTCTATGTTGATATAAGAAGTTCTCTGGAATAAATTTCTAAGCACCTGCTCCCTCTTAAGAAGTTATCACTACCATAATGAATGTTTGGAATTGAAATGCCTGAATATAGTCATCCTATTACTGTTTTTACACACCTCAATAACTTGATTATATACCTGCTCCCGTACTTTCCTTTATCTGGGGGTCTACAATATATCCCAAGCAGTGTTTCTGTCATGGTTTTGACACTGAGCTTTAACCACCAAACCGCATTAGATGATCCTTTCAAGATATCATCCCTTCTTAAGCCACTAACTAAATCCATAATTTATAAGGCAACACCACTTCCTCTTTTACCCTCTCTCCTGCCCTGACTATAGTTCTGTTACCACAGAATATTGAGTTGTCAGCCATGACCTCCCTCAAGCACATCTCTGTAATGGTAAAAATGACCCACTTCCACATGTCATCTCGTTTCCTTGTCATATCTGTCTGTCTGATAATATTCCCAGCATTAAGGTAAAGCACATCCAACCTGGAATATATTACCTGGAATACTCTGTATCTCGGAGTTCTTCAGTCATTCACTGTTGGTTATCAAGCTGCCTAATTCATGAACCATCTCTGTAAATCTGGGACTGAATGAATATTTGTTGAATTGTAATTTCGTTTTTAGTAAAAGTGTTCATCAAATGCAGCTTTTCAGAACTGAACAGTCAGCTCTAACTACAACGGGTTTCCGCTGATTAATTGCCTGCTCAGTGTGTAGAGAGGACAGCCCTCAGTAATGGAGAACGTGAGGACTGCAGATCCTGGTGGTCAGAGTCGAAAAGTGTGGCACTGGCAAAGCAAAACTATTCAGGCATCATCTGAGGAGCAGCAGAGTCAAAGTTTTGGCACCCCCCCTCATGAGAAAGGCATTTGTGCCTTCCCATGTGTGCCATTCCATAATACACAGGATATTGAGAACCACACTTGCTCAGGAAGGCAGCACTTTACAGAGACCTGAAATGGAAAGCAGTCAATCAGTTGGTTCGACAGGGAGTAAACAAGTTGAGGTGAAATACAGACTTATTGAAGTACAAACATAAGGATAGATAAATCCCTCGGCCAGACGGGAAACACCCTAAGTTACTACAGGAAGAGAGGAAAGAGATTTCTGGGCTTTTGGCCAATGTCTTTGCGTCTTCACTCTCCATTTGAGTAGCGTCGGTTGATTGGAGTGTGGCAAATGTTAGTCCCTTGTCCAGGCAAGGGAACAGGGATTGTCCTGAGAATGACAGACCAGTCAGCCTTACATCAGTATTGGCCAAAGTATTGGAGAGGATTCTGAAAAATCAGAGTTTGATTAGAAACAGTCAGCATGACTTTGTGAGGGGCAGGTCATACCTCACAACTCTTATTGGATTCTTTGAGGATGGGATTAAACACACTGAAGGAGGCAGAGCAGTGAATGTGGAGTGCATGGATTTTTACAAGGTGTTTGATAAGCTTCCCCGTGGTAGTTTCATTCAGAAAGTAAGGAGGCATGGCATACAGGGTGACCTATCAGTCTGGATACAGAATTGGCTAGCCTATAGAAGACAGAGGGTGGTGGTAAATGGGAAGTCTTCAGTGTGGAATTAGGTGAGCAGTGGTGTTACGTAAGGATCGGTTCTGGGACCTCTGCTGTTTCTGATTTTAATAAATGGCTTGGATGACGAAGTGCAAGGGTAGGTTAGTAAGTTTCATGATGTAACACCGGTTGGTGGAATTATGGATAGTGTAGAGGGCTGTGGTAGTTTGCAACAGGACATTGACAGGATGCAGGACTCAACTGCTTAGTGGCATTTGTTGTTCAATATGGAAAAGTGGGATGCGATTCATTTTGGAAGGTCGAAGTTGAATGCAGAATACAGGGTTAGAGGCAGGACTCTTACATTGTGGAGGAACGGGGTATCAAATGGTCCATGGCGTAGCTCCCACAATGTTTCTACACAGGTTCATAAGGTGGTTAAGAAGGTGTTTGATGTGTTCATTAGCCGAGGGATTGAGTTGAAGAACTGGAAGGTTCTGCGTCAACTATATGGAGCCCTGGTGAGACCACACGTAGAATATTGTGATCAGTTCTGGTTGCCTCATTGTAAGAAAGATGTGGAAACTTTGATGAGAGTGCTGAGCAAATTTATCAAGATGCTGTCTGGACTGGAGGGCATGTCTTGCAAAGAAAATTTGAGGGAGCTGGGGTGTTTTCCTCATTGGAACGAAGAAGAACGAAACGTGACTTGACAGTGGTGTACAAGATGATGAGAGGCATAGATAGAGTGGATAGCCAGAGACTCTCTCCGAGGGTGGAAATGGCTACCTCGAGGGGTTATGATTTTAAGGTAATTGGAGGAAGGTTTAGGGGAGATGTCAGAGGTAGGCTCTTTACACAGAGAGTGGTGGGTCTGTGCAATGAACAGCCAACAGCTGTCGTAAAATGTGCTATATGAGGGATATTTAATTGGATAGGCACATGAATGATAGTATAATGAAAGGTATGTAGGTTAGTATGATCTTAGAGTACATAGAACATAGAACATAGAAAAATACAGCGCAGTACAGGCCCTTTGGCCCTCGATGTTGCGCCGACCGAAGCCTACCTTACCTACACTAGCCCAATAACATCCATATGCTTATCCAATGCCCGCTTGAATGACCATAAACAGGGAGAGTCCACCAGTGATACTGGCAGGGCATTCCATGAACTCACAACCCGCTGAGTAAAGAATCTACCCCTAACATCTGTCCGATACCAACCTCCCCTTAATTTAAAGCTGTGTCCCCTAGTAACAGCTGACTCCATACACGGAAAAAGGTTCTCACTGTCAACCATATCTAAGCCCCTAATCATCTTGTACACTTCTATCAAGTCTCCCCTAAACCTTCTTTTCTCCAGTGATAACAGCCCCAAGAGCCTCAGCCTTTCCTCATACGATCTTCCTACCATGCCAGGCAACATCCTGGTAAACCTCCTCTGCACCCGTTCCAGTGTCTGCACATCCTTCCTTTAGTATGGCGACCAAAACCGTACACAATACTCCAGATAAGGCCGCAACAGAGTCTTATACAACTGCAACATGACCTCAGGACTCCGGAACTCAATTCCTCTACCAATAAAGCCCAGTACGCCATATGCCTTCTTCACAGCACTATTTACCTGGGTGGCAACTTTCAGAGATCTGTGTACATGGACACCAAGATCCCTCTGATCATCCACACTACCAAGTAGCCTACCATTAGCCCAGTAATCCATCTTCTTGTTACTCCTACCAAAGTGAATGACTTCACACTTACCTATATTGAACTCCATTTGCCACCTTTCTGCCCAGCTCTGCGACTTATCTATATCCCGCTGTAACCTGCCACATCCTTCTTCGCTGTCCACCACTCCACCCACTTTCGTATCATCCGCAAACTTGCTCACCCAGCCTTCAAGCATCTCCTCCAGGTCATTTATAAAATTGACAAACAGCAATAGTCCCAAAACAGATCCTTGTGGAACACCGCTAGTAACTGCACTCCAAGATGAACCTTAACCATCAACTACTACCCTCTGTCTCCTTCCAGCCAGACAATTCGTAATCCAAACCTCTAATGCACCCTCAATGCCATACCTCCGTAATTTTTGCAGTAGCCTACCATGGGGTACCTTATCGAACGCCTTGCTAAAATCCATATACAATACATCTACTGCTTTACCCTCGTCCCCTTCCTTAGTCACCTACTCAAAGAACTCAATAAGGTTTGTTAGGCACGACCTGCCCTTCACAAAACCATGCTGACTATACTTGATCACATTATTCCTCTCCAGATGTTCATAAATACTATCCCTTACAATTCTCTATAAGACTTTGCCCACAACAGAATTGAGACTCTCTGGCCTATAGTTACTAGGGCTGTCCCTACTCCCCTTCTTGAACAAGGGGACCACATTCGCTATCCTCCAGTCTTCTGGCACTGTTCCTGTAGACAACAACGACATAAAAATCAAGGCCAATAGCTCCGCTATCTCCTCCCTAGCTTCCCAGAGGATCCTAGGATAAATGGTATCAGGCCCAGGGCACATATCTATTTTCACCCTTTCCAGTATTCCCCGGAGCTCTTCCTTACATACCTCAAAGCAATCTATTCTAATCACTTGTGACTCAATATTCACATCAGCAACAACGTCCTGTTCCTGAGTGAATACTGACGAAAAGTATTGATTTAGTGTCTCTCCAATCTCCTCTGCCTCCACGCACAACGTCCCACTCCTATCCTTGACTGGACCGATACCTACCCTACTCATCCTTTTATTCCTGACATACCTATAGAAAGCCTTAGGGTTTTCACTAATGCCACCAATCAAGGGCTTTTCATGTCCCCTTCTCGCTGGGGGAAGCTGTGGGTGGGGGATCTCCTGAGGTGATGAGTTTCTGTATGGTCTGGAAGATGATGGTTTGGTGATGGGGTGGGGTCATGGTCGAGGGGGCAGTAGGAAGAGATGTCCTCAAGTTGGTGTTTGGCTTCAGCAGTGTAGAGGTCAGTGCGCCAGACTACCACTGCGCCCCCTTTATCCGCTGGCTTGATGGATAAAAAGTCAACAGAACGTCAAAGGCCAAAAGGCCTGTACAGTGCTGCACTATTTTGTTTCCAGTTTCAGCCGGCTTGTGGATTCCCCTTAAATTGTTGAATGTGCGAGGGAGTGATATGTATGAGTTCAGGAAGCTTTGGAGGGGTGTAAGGCCAAAGCCTCCAGTTGTGGTGTGCATTGTTACAGGCACCTGAAAGCCAGTATAATATGTGTGTTTACTTAGACCAGACAGTATCCACCAAGTTCAGTTATTAATGTGAATTTGGATTGCCGTTTGCTGCTGGTTACTTCACAGCAGTTCTACTGTGTGATCAATGTAGTAACTCTGACCATTCATAGAGATGTACAATTTTATTTTGATACTGGAGAATGTGAAGGTGAGATTTAGTAGATATGGATTTAGAGACACAAGGCACTGCAAAAGAGTACTGGATTAGTGGTGCTGGAAGAGAACAGCAGTTCAGGCAGCATCCAACGAGCAGCGAAATCGACGTTCCGGGCAAAATCCCTTCATCAGGAATAAAGGCAGAGAGCCTGAAGCGTGGAGAGATAAGCGAGAGGAGGATGGGAGTGGGGAGAATGTGGAAGGCTCCTTTAGGGCCTTGGATAGAGGTGAGGGAGGAGGTGTGGGCGCAGGTTTTACACTTCCTGCGGTGGCAGGGGAAGGTGCCTGGATGGGAGGGTGGGTTGTAGGGGGGCATGGACATGACCAGATAGTCACAGAGGGAATGGTCTTTGCGGAAGGCTGAAAGGAGTTGGGAGGGAAATATATCCTGGTGGTGGGGTCTTTTTGGATGTTACGGAGATGTCGGCGGATGATTTGGTTTATGCGAAGGTTGGTAGGGTGGAAGATGAGCACCAGGGGCGTTCGGCCCTTGTTACAGTTGTAGGGGTGGGGTCTGAGGGCGGAGGTGCAGAATGTGGACGAGACGCGTGGGAGGGGATCTTTAACCACTTTGGAAGGGAAATTGTGGTCCCTAAAGGAGGAGGCTATCTGTTGTGTTCTGTGGTGGAACTGGTCCTCCTGGGAGCAGATACGGTGGAGGCGGAGGAATTGGGAATACGGGATGGCATTTTTGCAAGTGGTAGGATGGGAAGAGGTGTAATCCAGGTAGCTGTGGGAGTCGGTGGGTTTGTAAAAAATGTCATTGTCAAGTCGGTCGTCACTAATGGAGATGGAGAGTTCCAGGAAGGGGTGGGTGGTGTCAAAGATGGTGCAGGTAAATTTAAGGTCAGGGTGGAATGTGTTGGTGAAGTTGATGAATTGCTCAACCTCCTCGCGGTCGCATGAGGTGGCGCCAATGCAGTCATCAATGTAGCGGAGGAAGAGATGGGGAGAGTCGCCGGTGTAATTACGGAAGATCAACTGTTCTACATAGCCAATAAAGACAGGCATTGCTGGGGCCCATACGTGTGCCCATGGCTACCCCTTTGGTCTGGAGGAAGTGGGAGGATTCGAAGGATAAATTGTTAAGGGTGAGGACCAGTTCGGCCAAACGAATGAGAGTGTCAGTGGAAGGGTACTGTTGGGGATGTCTGGAGAGGAAGAAACGGAGTGCTTGGTGGCAATGGTCATGGCGGATGGAGATGGAAAGGGATTGGATATCCATGATGAAGATGAGGCGTTTGGGGCCGGGGAAACGGAAGTCTTGGAGGAGGTGGAGGGCGTGGGTAGTGTCTCAAACGTATGTGGGGAGTTCCTGGACTAGGGGGGATAGGACAGTGTCGAGATAGGTAGAGATAAGTTCAGTGGGGCAGGAGCATGCTGAGACAATGGGTCGGCCAGGGTTGTCAGGTTTCCCTCCCAACTCCTTTCAGTCTTCCGCAAAGACCGTTCCCTCCATGACTACCTGGTCTGGTCCACGCCCCCAATCAACCCACCGTCCCATCCTGGCACCTTCCCCTGCCACCGCAGGAAGTGTAAAACCTGCGCCCACACCTCCTCCCTCACCTCTATCCAAGGCCCTAAAGGAGCCTTCCACATCCATCAAGGTTTTACCTGCACATCCACTAATATCATTTATTGTATCCATTGCTCCCGATGAGGTCTCCTCTACATTGGGGAGACTTGGCGCCTCCTAGCAGAACGCTTTAGGGGACATCTCTGGGACACCGGCACCAATCAACCACACTGCCCCGTGGCCCAACATTTCAACTCCCCGTCCCACTCTGCCGAGGACATGGAGGAAGAATGCCTCATCTTCCGCCTCGAAACACTTCAACCCCAGGGCATCAATGTGGACTTCGACAGTTTCCTCATTTCCCCTACCCCCACCTCACTCTAGTTCCAAACTTTCGGCTCAGCACTGTCCCCATGACTTGTCTGGCCTTGTCCTACCTGCCTGTCTCCTTTTCCACCTGTCCAGTCCACCCTCTCCTCCCTGACCTTTCACTTTCATCCCCTCCCCCACTCACCCATTTTGCTCTATGCTACTTTCTCCCCACTCCCATCCTCCTCTAGCTTATCTCTCCACGCTTCAGGCTCTCTGCCTTTATTCCTGATGAAGGGATTTTGCCCGAAACGTCGATTTCGCTGCTCGTTGGATGCTGCCTGAACGGCTGTGCTCTTCCAGCACCACTAATCCAGAACAATGAAATGAGAACGATAATCCTTCAACTGGACGATAATCTCATAAATCAATTATGTTGATTCTATATTTATGGAACTAAAATATAACTCCTATCAAGATTTTCTTACTCAGAAATAAAGCAGGTACACTTTATTTTATCGAAGAAAGAACATAACTCTTGTGTTAATGAGAATTAGATATTCAATGTCAGGATTCGAAGCAATGTTTTGTCACTCCAATATTTAAAGTGGTTGGTTTCTGGATAATTCTATGTTCAGAGTGAGCAGAAGATTGAACATACAAATAGAATTAGCGTTCTTAAATATTTATATATAATCAATCAGTTTAATTTCTCACTGAAATGTACGATCTTCAGCTATTTGCCAGCAATTTAAAATGACAATAATTTAACATGAACTGTGAATATTAAACTAAATAAATTATTTGTGTTATCAAATTTCAGTGAACAATAATTTGAAAACTTCCAATTTTTAGAATGAATGGTATTTAATATGAAATGTGGATAGTGAAAAAAAAACAACAAACATAATATCGTGTCAGTGAAATGTCAAAGCTTTCCAAAGGGTTTTGTGCCAAAGCAATAATATATTTGTTTTTGTAATTGAAAACAACATGTAAAATATTCATGTTCTGAGTAATCATTAGACTTCATAACGAAGCTGACCTTGCAATAATTGCATTTTAAATACTTATGCTGCACCAAATAATCAGATATTTGCGAGCATTTACAATTTGAAATAATTGGATACTGGCGTTTATTCACAGGTGACACTTGATAGAGTAAAAAACTTTAAAGTACAGGAGGAAGTCATTGGCATTATGCATGCATCAGCTCCAAAAATGTCTCCCAGCACCTCCCATACGCCAGCCGTCTCTCTGTTGCCCGTTAAATTAATAATTTTCAAATATATATCCAGTTCTCTTTTGAATCTTCATTCACAACTTTCCCAGTCAGTCAAGTCCAATTTGTAACAACTCTCTAAATAAAGACACTTTTCCTTATTTCACTCCTCGTACCTTTTGCTTACAACCTTGAAATTAGAAATCTTTGATGCTATAATGCTAACTAATAAAGTGCTATTTTTCACTCTGACAGTTTATTCATACTTTTGAGCACATCTTTGTCTGTTCTGCTCCAGGAACAATAAGCCTTGTAAGAACTATAACAAACACTACAACAGAAAACAAGCAGAAAACTAGTCACCAGGATATATGAACATCAACTCGCCACAAAATACATGATCCCAACACTAATTTCTTACGTACTGATGAGGAAATACTCCACTTTGACTCGGTCTGTATATTCATTCTAGGACAGGCCAAACAGAGACGAGCACAAGAATTCCGAGAAACATGGCATTGCAACTCCATCAATAAACACATCAATTTTGATGCCATCTCCCACCCTCTGACGAATAGGGCCGGAAATGACATCATCGACAGAGGAATTTACATGACCAGCGCAAGGAAACCCGAAACCCTTAAATAGAAAGTGGCAGATAACACCAGCACTTCACTGGAGGCTCACTCACTGAGTACAGTCAATGGAACAAATCAGGAACTGCCATTAGCTATTGCTTCAGAATATATCAGTGTTCATGGCTGCCACCACATAGAATCATTGAATGAAAATGTGAGCCTGCATCACCAAGTGTATATCCAAATGCTTTTTGAAACGTTTGTGAGATTATCTGCTCAATCACCCACTGAGGGAGTGCACTCCAGCCACATGTCACCTGGAGCAGAACGGTGGCTCAGTGGTTAGAACTCCTGCCTTCGAGTGCGGGGACCCAGGAGTGATTCCAGCTTCGGGTGACTGCCTGATGGATTTTGCACATTCTCCCCAGGTACTCCGGTTTCCTCCCACAATCCAAATATGTGCAGATTAGGGGAATTGGCCGTGCTTAATTGCCCATTGTGTTCAGGGATGTGTAGGTCAGGGGTAAATATAGGAGGAACGTGTTTGTGTGGGCTATTCCTTGGAGGGTCAGTGTGGATGTGTTGGGCCAAAGAGCCTATTTCCACACTGTAGGAATTTTATATTCTATGTCTGTGCCACCCTCTCAGTTCAAAACAGACTCACAAATCCTCTCTCAATGCCCTGCCTTTCACTATAAGTATGTATCCCTTTGTTTTTGACCCTTCGAGTAAGGGAAACAGCTGCTGTCTGTTCATCCTCTCCATTCCCTTATGCTTTTGTACACCTGTACCAGGTTTCCTCCTCAATCTTCCCTGCTACAATGAAAAAAGGAGCAAATTTAGCCCTTGCAATTCACAGTTCGATTACTCATTTGTCTTGATAAATGTGAGACGATGCAAATCTGAATTATCAGTGTTAAACTTCATCGGACATTAATCTGGATATAGAAATCATCTGTTTATATCGTCCTGTAGCCTAAACCTTTCCACTTCACTGTGAACAACCCAGCTAATCTTTGTGTCATCCCCAATATTAGTTATCATTCCACTGCCCCCATCTTCCACATTCTCAACATCATCATTTATGAATATCACAAACAAACCTTGATTTCCTTCCTGTTCTCCAGATGTTATTCAAAGAAGAGGAATTAAGAATTCCAGTCTCTTGCTTTTCTTATTTTGGGGAATTTACAAAGTGATGTAGTTAACACCTATTATGAGGTAACTGCTAAGAGCATTTTCGACACAGAGTTGAATTCACCTTTTATACTCTGCCCCTTAGCATGTCTTATTCATAAAGCGTGTACCTAATTGAAGATGAACTAGGGTTTGGCACCTTGCACTGGAACATTAGCCATTTGTGTGGCACTGTTCTTTGTATCAATAGTCAGAGCTGAAGAAGTTTTTCATCTGCAGGATGGATACTGAGTCAATGCTTGAATCAGTGAATGTGATGAGGATAACTATTCAATTAAATTCTACGTTATGGACAAACTGAAGGAGATCAAATCAGGTTCTCATGTCTACCTTGAATTGGAAGCAAATACATATTGTTAAAAAATTCAAAAATGTACCATACTAGGGGAGAAAAAAATGTAATCCGCAATTGATGTAGATACAAAAATACAGAGTGAATGTGCAATCTGATCAAGAATCAAGTATAGAAAACGAAGTACATCAAATCTTAACTTTCAATGGAACCAGATCCCAATTTTCCTGAACAGTGATATTTTTCACCCAACCTCACATTTGCTAAAGCAAGTTTTTCCCAGTCTCTAATACTTCATTAGCCATTCATCCTCGGCTTTCTTACTCTTTTCTTACACTCCTACTTCCCTTGCACTGCCCCATCTGCAGCTACATACTCTTCCATTGACGACATCTCTTCACATCTTTCTTCTCCCTCTCCCGCTGTAAGTTACACCACTTCCCTAGCTGTTCCCACTTCCACTGGGAAATCCTTTCCGTTTTGGCTTTCCAACAAGGGTGATGGGAACTGCTGGCTACTGTGCTGCTATTGTTCATCAATGAATGATGAGATTGAGATAATCAATGTCCAATAGGAACAGACAATAGTGTGTGTCTGTCACCGTCCCATGCACCGTAAACATGATAGTTCTGTTCCCTATAGAGAGTGGAACTTTATTTCTGTCTCTGGGTCACACGCTTAACCAAACCAGCCTCATCACAAATAGGACAAACCTCTCCTCAGAATCAGACGACTATCCATCAGTTTTTCCTTAAACGTTGTGAGGACAGTGACTACATTGATCAAATAAGCCGTGTTTTATTATTTTGCTCTTTACCATTTTAACTGATTTTCCAATGTCATTAGAGGTGAGATCAGAGTAACTTGCCTCGCATCAAAGTAATATTTGACTCATGGAGCATCATTAACCCTCAGAAAACTGTGGTTAACGGGAATCAGAGGAAATTCTGTGCTGGTAATTTCCTCAACGAACAATGAAACCTTCCCTCGAGCTATTGGGAATGACAAATAAACTCTGCCTTTGCTACTGCAATCCAAAATCATGGATGGATTTGTCTTATTAATAACATCATTTCTTTTCTCAGTTTGGTCTAAAGTCTCAGAAATGTAAGACCTTGCTGGTTGAGTTTCACCCCAATGAAATCAGAGAATTCCAATAAGATAACAATAATTTTCAATTACTTTCTGTGGACTGATCGTGCAATGTCAGTGCCACTGAGATCAACATTTTCTCTGTCCAACAGCAAATCATCAAATAGACTCAAGGTTGCACCATTCCACAATTTTAAATCATTCTCAAGCTCATTCGCCGTGCTCGCCAGCTATACAAGTTCTACAAGATGGAATAACTTAGAGATGCCTATGAGCTTCTGGAACCTGTCACCCCACCCATGCCCTGCGCTCTGAGCCCATCCCCTTCCCCCAAGCCCACCTCCTGTCGTGTATTCACCATTCCTCCTAAACTGCCACGCTGTAATGCTGAATGTTCTGTACTCAGCAAAGTTCTCAGCTTTATTACTCTGCGCCCCCTTTAATGAATTGCAGGAACGACATAATGTTGAACTCCTCTTCCACTGTCTTCTCCACGGTGTCCAGTTGTTTGGGCAAGAGTCCACTCCCCATCCCAAAGACCCTTCCCCCAGCTCCAACACTCTCCCTCCACCTGGACCCATTCCTCCGCTGTTTACTTTGACTCAATCTGTTATTTGAGAACTTTCAATGTGACACTGGTGGTTTTAAATTCTCTGCATCCCCCTCACCCTCTCCCACGTATCACTGGTCACCTATCACCCTCTAAACAGACTATACGCTGTATGCTTCGATCCAACCCTCACTGTGTTATTCAGCCTGTTCCGATAAGGGTGGTGCTGCTGTAGTCTGGTGGACTCATCTCTCCATTTCAGAGGCTGAGTGCCAGCTCTCAGATACTTGTACACATCACCTGCTCCTCCATAACCCTGCCATGGCACATCAGGCCATTTTATTATCTAAATCTGAGAACATTTCATCTGGAGATTCCCACCCACTCGCCCGCACGTAACAGTCCCGAAGCTGATGGTCCTCTGATAGCAGAGCTCGTTTTTATGTCACCTGAAAATCCACAAACAGAACTGTCTGGGCAGACCCATTGCTTCAGCCTGCTCCTGCCACACAGAGGGGGTGCATGGATACACACGTAGGCCGAAGTTAAACCTGTTCCTTCATGGGGTACGTAGACAATTTCTTGTTCCAGTTCTTTCCAGTCCCATCCATAACTGCTTCTCTGATACGTAGATGACATCATAGCTGCTGCTCCTCTCTCTTGTCCAGAATTGGAAAAGTTCATCGTTTCCAATTTGCACTAATCCCTCACTTTCACAAGGTCTATCTCTGACTCCTCCCTTTCATTTCTCGACATCTCTGTTTCTATTTCTGGGTATAGACGGGTCACTGTTATCCAGTATTAAGCCACCGACTCCCACAGCTACTTGGAGTATACACCCTCACACGCTGTTTCCTGCAAAGACTCCGTTCCATTCCCCTAGTTCTTCCCTCTCAACCGCATTGCTTCTGATGATGTCAAGTTCAAAAATGTGGCCTCTGAAATGTCCACTTCTTCCTCAACCGAGAATTCCCCAGCACTGTTCTCGGCAGGGCCCTCAACCAGTTCTGATCCACCTCCTACACTTCTATCCTCACTCTCTCTCCTCCCTCATGCAACAGGGTTAGAGTTCTCCCTGTCCTTACCTACCATCCCACCAGCATTCACATGCAGAAGATCATCAGTCTGCATTTCCCCACCTCCAGCGAGATGCCACCACCAGACACATATTTGTCTCCTCTCCCTTTTCCGCCTTCTGACCATTTCCTCCGAGACATCCTGGTCTGCTCGTTATTCACTGCCAACACCTCCCCCCACGTCACCCCTCCCCCCCAACACAGGTCCACGTCACTTTCCCCTACCGGAGTTTTCACACTTTTCCATTTACCTCCTCCCACTCACTAATCAAGGGCCAAACATACCTCCCAGCTGAAGCAGCATCCTACCAACATTTCTGACATTCGCTGCTCACATTGTGGTCTGCTCTACATTGGGGAAACTAAAGTTAGACTGGGTGAACACTTCACAGTATATCCAAACTGTACCTATGCAAAAGACCCTGACTTTCGTGTTGCCTGCCAGTTTAATACCCCATCCTGTTCCCTGGCCAATATCTCTGCGTCAGACTTGCTGCCGTGTTCCAGGGCATTTCATCGCAAGCTGGAAGAACAACACCTCATTTTCCATGGGCAGACCCTGCAGCAATTCAGACTCAAAATAATGTTCAATAATTTTCGGGACTGGACTCCTCAAAGCCCCCTACCCATACCCCAGGCCTAGTACTCACCCCCTATTGTTAGCTAGTAACAGTCTCCATTTACAGATATTCAGCCTCTTCTGTATATTAATCAACATTTTCAGGGCTAGCATCCGTTCTGAGGAAGGGCCACTGAACTAGAAATGTTAATTCTGATTTCTCTGCACAGAGGCAGTTAGACTCGAAACGTCAGCTCTTTTCTCTCGTTACAGATGCTGCCAGACCTGCTGAGATTTTCAAGCATTTTCTCTTTTGGTTACAAATTACTGGAGATTCAACTCAGATAGCAGCTTTGCTTATATCATTCAGATCAGTCAATTTTCACAGTTCAGAAAGAAAAGAAAAAATCGATAGAGTGTAGCTCAGCAGGTCCGGCACCCTCTGAGCAGAGATACGCAGAATTAACCTTTGATTCCAATATGACTTTTTCAGAACAGTGTCACATCATATTCGATATATTAACTTTGTTTATCTCTGCAGATACGTCCTCATCTGTGGCGCTTCTTTACCATTTTTAATTTGTTTTTCATGTTTCTGTATCACTATATTTCATGTTTCTTGGCAGGGCTACATGCTGAATTTCGTTATATGGGGACAATGTAGTCCTTTCCTGTTACTATTATACTTGGTGTGTCTGTGACACCTGTGTTACGGCTGAAATCTGTTGCTTCTTTAAGATTCAAAGGAAAAAAGAATATTTTCCTGATTATCCTGTAAATCTCAGGAACTCCACTTTGTTTGAAAAGACATTTTAGAGGTAGCAGAAATTTCATGAGATAATAGAAATAGATTATTAATGGTGGAGCACTCTGTGACCTTCGTTGAACTAGCTTGTCTACCCCCTCACAAAGGCTTTAGTTACATATCACAGAATTATTTACAGCAAAAGTGGGGGAAACTCAGCCCATTGTCTCTTCCAGTTTGGAACGACTATATCTCTACTGTTAGTCTTCTGCACTGTCCCCATAGCCCTCCACATTTTGTTATTAGTGTCTGCTTTTAATTTTAAGTATCCTGATGGATATGAACAATATGATCAAGCTCAAATTAAAAAAAAACAGAACTTAGAGGGCAAGATCAGCAGGTCTGGCAGTATCTGTGAAGACAAATCAAAGTTAATGGTTCTGGCCCAGTGATCCTAATCGAACTGTATTCCCAATGATTAAGTGGTGTGTATATTAAATACAGTTCACTTTATCACATTTAAAATGATCCTATTCAGTTCATATTGTCATTCAGCATTGCATCTCTCAAATATTGGCTGTTTCGTTGTTGTGCATTAGATTTAATTCTGTCTAGCAGAAAGCGTGATGATGACAGGGGCATATCATTGTACCCCCCCCCCCCCAACCCCAAGCAGTCTCCACAGCCACTATCCCATTCCGTCCTATCTTCCAGCGAATGTCATGATCATTCGAACCTGACTCATTAATTCATAAGTCTTAATGAATAAGTTCATTCTAATTATCACTTTTGGTTTCGACTGAGGCCAAAATGCGTAAAAAAGTACGGTTTTACACAAATAAAACTGCATTTAGAAGTTTGTCAATTTGTATAAATAAATTACTGAAGCATATTCCCTAGTTGCCTTATTAGAGCAGTGAGAGGAACATTCAGAGAAGTCCACACTTCCTGTCTATGTTCAAGGCGACTGTACCCAGAGACAGTGTGTTGGCTGGCGGTTGTTCCCGTGGAGGAGAGATCCGCACAGAAACAACATCCTGATTGTGTTTCTTTTGGTGGGTGGGGGGATTTGGGGAGAGATGGTAACAGAATATTAAATGGACAACCGAGCAGAATCATCTAGCCTACGAAAAGATAACATTCATCCTTCACCCTCACAACTGACTTCACTAGAGCAATTGGTGATGGGAGATTTGACCAATAGCCAGCAATGTCGACATGTAGTCGAGTCCAGTTATATTGTGAACTGAATGTGCTGGATTAAAAGCTGGGACTGATTGCTCAGTGACTATGATTAATGTCAGTCTCCATGCAATGTAACTGTGTCACTGGAGGGTTTCCCTCTCCTATTGGTGAAGGGCTTCATTCAGTGCGCTATCCCAGTATAGGAGCAGATGCATCAGCTCCAACAGTAACAGAGATCAACAGCTGCGTAGACAGAGAGAGGACAGATCTGAATCTGAGAATAGCGGACTGGAACATTACAACAATGGAGAGGAGGTTTTTCTTGAATCTTTTCAAGTGTGACTCCTCTTCAGAACAGAAAAAGGATTGAAAAATGGGCTTTTAAATTCCTTTACCGCGGAAGAGGAGGGGTGACGGGAAACAAGATGATGCAGAGGAGCAATGCCACTGACAAATTGACGTTTATTTCTGGTAAAAGAGAATCAAATGTAAAATGAGTATTAATTAGATTGTGAAGGGGGAAATGGGTTCGTTCATTAACTGCAAGACAAACGATTCACAAACAGGGCAAGTTCATTGGGAGACCAGGAGAAAGAATGTGTGAAGAATGGAGACCAGCCATAATGCGGTCAGGCTGTGCAAGTATGGAATTGAATAAAAATTCCATCAGGATAGAACGTTCCAAGGTCGAAAGTGAGGTGTTATTCGAGCTTTGGTTTTGCTTCATTGAAGCATTACTGCAACCCAGGACTGAAATGTTTGCATGACAGCAAGGTAAGTTTTTGAAATGGGAAGCAATGAGAAGATCAGGGTTATTCTCACAGACAGAGTGGGAGTGTTCCTCAATACAGTTTCTGTTTGGTCTCCCCAATATAAAGGAGACTGCATTGTGAGCAGCAATGAAAGGAGACTGGATTGAAAGAGTACAAATGAAATGCTGCTTCTTCTCGATTATGTGTATTGGGTTGTTACGAAATAACAGATGTGTCCGCCATTTTATCAAATGTCCAAATTTATTTCTTCTTATATTTAGACCACCTAGTTCCACAGCTTGGAAAGTGTAAGTATATAGGTGCGGGAGGCCAGAGTTAATAAACTTGGATCTGGATAAACACAGCAGACCAGACAGAATCAGAGGAGCAGTAAAGACAATATTTTGATCTTGGACCTTTTGTCAGGACGGGTGAGGGGGAGGGGAGCCCAGAAATGAAGTGATGGGATATGAAAGGGCGGCGGGTAGGTATGGTGGTGGTAGGTACATGCAGGCATGAGGTTACTGTGATTGGTCAGTGGGAAGGGTGGATCAGATACAGGTGGGTCTGGTCAGTGAAAAGGGACATGGTATAAGGCGGCAGCCGGAGGGTTTTTGAATTGGCTTCAGTGAACATTGAGGCCATTGGTCTATCAGCTTCAAAGGTAAACTCTCAGGTGGTGTATCTCTGATAGTGGCCTGGCTAAGGATGGGCATGTTGCCGGGCGAGTGGGAGTGGGAATTAAAATGAATGGTAACTGGAAAGTCGTGTTGGTTGTTTCGTACAGAGCACTAATGCTCCATACAGAGCCTGATCCTGGCCCACCGAGCTCATCTCCAAATCCCAACGTTGTCTCCTCTATGTTGTGGAGACCAAAGGGAGACTAAGGGACATAATCATGGAGCATCGGCTCTCTGCACGCTTTATCAAATTCAGCATTCCAGTTGCCATCCATTTCAATCACTCCCCTCCCCTTGCTCATCCAGCGACAGGCCTCCTCCACTGTCAGAGTGAGGTCAAACAGAAACTGGGGAACACAACTTGATATTTCAGCTGGAGACCTTACAGCTTAATATTGTCTTCACTGGCTTCAAAATCTCTCGACCAACAGCTTTACCCCATGTCCCCTTTCCCTGACCTCACCAAAGCTGTGCATCTTTCCATTCGCATATCTGTTGCACCCTTCCCACTGACCAATCACAATAATTCCCTGCCTGCATCCCCCTATCGCTATCCCACCTAGCCTTCCACCAGCTCCTCGCCCCTCCCTGTATTTACTTTCCGGATCCCCTCCCCCCACCCCAATCCTGATGAAGTCTTTCAGCCTGAAACGTTGACTTTCCTCTTCCTAGGATGCTGTCTCACTTGGTTTGCTTTTTCAACTTCATATGTATTGGCTACATAGTTGCACGTTGAGACCTTATCAGCAACAGATTTTATTGTGCTTTTTATACATTCCTTGACTGTTTACTGACAAGCTTATCTCAACATTCTCACAAAAGGATCTAGGAAACAGTTTTTTTGTCACTAGTGCTCCTGTCTGCTTCGAACTGATTTCCTTTGTTTTAACGCGCAATGGCATTGTAATTGTAACTCTTATTATGCTGTAGCTTAACCACACCATTTCCAATACGCTTCACAACTTCCTTGTTCTTATACTCCACACATCCATTCATAAACTCTAAGATCCAATAAGTCCTTCTATAATTTCCTGTCTTCTGTGTCCCTCTCTCCTTAAATGGGGAGGTTACATTTACCAGTCCTCCCTCACTCCAAAGTTTCCTGAAAGATCACCAGCAATGCCTCTACAATCACCTTCAATATCTCTTTAGAACTACCAGTTGTTGTTCAACTGGTCTCGCTGATTGATTCAACTTCACCTACCACAGCGCCTTCTCCTTACTGAAGTCAGTATACACACCTCTATACCCTGACTGTCTTGATACACTCACTCACACACACAGACACATACACACACGCACAGAGACACACATACACAGATACACACACTCTCTCAATCGCAGGCACACATACAGACACACACACAGTCACACAGACACACTCACACAGACACACACTCACTCACACACACAGGCACGCATACTTTCGCACACACAGACACACACACTCACACATACAGACACACACACTCACACAGACACACACACACTCACTCACACACACACTCACACAGACACACACAGACAGACACACACGCACTCACACACAAAGAGACAAACACACTTTCCCAAACTCAGACACACACACAGACACGCACACACTCACACACGCAGACACACACACAGTCACACACACATTGACACACACACACTCTCTCTCACACACACACAGATCAATCATTGTTCGGCCATTCCATTTCAAATTATCCTGTTTCATTTACATTCTCACTTGCTATTCCTTCTTCTGAATATATCTGTTTCTTTCGCTACATTTGATTTTATTCTCTCTGTCAAGAAGACATTGGGGACAGGGGGGATGTCACTTTACTCCTCATCAGTCTCCATAGTCACTGTCTTCTATTCCTTTCTGTTTCTTAGCCCATGAAAAGTACATACTGTGTCTGACCCTTGAATCCCGATAAACATGTTTTTTTAGATTCCTACAGTATGTAAACAGGCCCTTCGGCTCAACAAGTCCACATCGACCCTCCGAACTGCAGCCCACCTAGATCCATTCCTTTACCCTCGATTCACCCCTGACACTGTGGGCAATTTAGCATGGCCAATTCACCTAACCTGCATATCTTTGGACTGTGGGAGGAAACCGTAGCACCCAGAGGAAACCCACGCAGACACGGCGACAATGTGCAAACGCCACACAGACAGTTGCCCAAGGCTGTTCAGTAAACAAAACATTTACCTTTGGGCTAAGGCTACAACAAATCTAAAAAAGAAACGGCATACAACTGTGCAATAAGATGTTTGCACCTTTGCAAGTAAATTATTGAATTACATTGTGTAAACGATAATTAACTGATAAAAGGTATAAGAGTATAATCCAGCAACAGCCGTAGCACTTCAAGAGAATAACATGCAATTACATTTAAACTTGAGGATTATGGACTAACATTTATTATGTCCGGAAAAAAGATGGTGATTTGGTGAGAAATTGCATTTTCCCCATGATATGTAATTCCCAGTAGTTCACGTACCAGTGTGGAGACCCCATGTTGGTTGAGAGGGAGCGCCAGGCTCTGAATGAATTCTCACTGTCTCAATGTGCAGCTGGTGTGTGTCTCTGCACTGTTCATAAATCTATCAGCAGCCTTAATGCCTTACTCCTGAAATAGTTCACTATTCCCACCACCTTCTGTCCTCTATAGGAGTACAATAATGTCTTCTCGGAGATAGAAGGCATTTCCTTGAGACTTCGCACAAACTTTTCACTTCTCACTTTTCCCTCTCACGTTCAGCAAACCAAGTTAAAGTGACACATATGTACCACGAGCAAAGGAACCAGGAGGAACAACATAGAGCAGTCTATCTGTAGACTCTGCTTCACTCTTTGTTATGTTCAGGCATCAAAGACATCTTCCTATTTCTGTACACATGGTTCGATAGGCTGAATGGCCACCTCCTGGTCATCTGGAAGCAGCTCAAGCACCTGACTTGGCGACTCCGGTTCCTGTTTAACATCTCGATGTGCTGACTACACTCCTTCACTCCTTGTGTAATAGGCAGGAGGGTCTGAATGGGCTATCCCTATTCTTGTCCAATAGTTTCAATGGATCGAATGGCGTCCTTGTATTCTGTTGAAACCATGTTTAGCGCAGAAGTATATGCTCAGAAACGGCGATTCTCCTGCTCGTTGGATGCTGCCTGAACTGCTGTGCTTTTACAACGCTATACTCTCGAGTCTTCAGTCACTGAATGGTCTCCTCGGTTTCTGTGCACCAGGTTATCGGAGTAAATGAACTCCAAACGCTCCTGTCTTGCAGTTTTGAGGAACTGAATGGAACATAGGGACGTAGGGCTGAGGAGTAGGAATGTGTCATTAGACACGTTAAGCCTTCTCAACTAGGCAGTAAGATCGTGGCTGATCTGGATGTGTTCTCAGCTCCACTTCCATATCTGTAGTTCATTGTCCTTTACTGTCCAATATCTGACTGCCATTGCTTTGACTAAATGCAAACATACAGGCACCACAAACTTCTGGGCGGCACGGTGGCACAGTGGTTAGCACTGCTGCCTCACAGCGCCGGAGACCCGCGTTCAATTCCCGCCTCAGGCGACTGACTGTGTGGAGTTTGCACGTTCTCCCCGTGTCTGCGTGGGTTTCCTCCGGGTGCTCCGGTTTCCTCCCATAGTCCAAATATGTGCGGATCAGGTGAACTGGCCATGCTAAATTGCCCGTAGTGTTAGGTAAGGGGTAAATGTAGATGTAGGGGTATGGGTGGGTTACGCTTCGGCGGGGCAGTGCGGACTTGTTGGGCCGAAGGGCCTGTTTCCACATTGTAAGTAATCTAATCAGCATTCCCACACAAGCAAACTTTTGTGAAATTCTCCTCATCCATGTTCAGACTGGGGCTGGACGGACCACTGTTTCAATTTCTAGTCCCGTTCCTCCATTGATCATGATAAATTTTAAATGTAACTCGGTTGGTGATATGACCAATGATATAGGTCTCAGACTAGGTCAGGTTCTTTGCTGGGGACAAGACATCTCGATATCTTACATTTGCAAAAATAATTCATCAAAGCAAAGTTACTCAAAGCTAAGATGGAAAAACAAATGGCAAACAGTTTGGACAAATACGTACATTAATATTTATCTTTGAACGCATACTGAGATGCAGTCTGTGCATACACACAGACACACACACTAAGACATACACAGTGTCTCACACACGCAAGTGCACACAGACACACACATACACATACCTAAATACAAGCAGGAAAAAAAGCTGCAAAATATCAGCTTGAAAGAGCTTTGTCCAAGCAATAGTTAAACTCAAGACAAAAGTAAAATAATGAAATGTTATTCAACCTCTGAGGTTGTTCTGCTCACACAAGCAGGATTTATTCCTGGAACAGTCGGATTTGGCTGAATTACCTTTGATTTTAGGCAGTGGGGAGATGCCAATGATTCCTCAACAGTAATCCTACATGAATGATAAAGATGACTGAACGGTTTTCACCTCTCATACATTGCTGCGAGAAGGAACAAGGAAAGATAGGTAGCGATAAGCAGTGGCTTCTCCAGCATGTTGCATTTTCTCCATCTCGGAGCAGAAATATACAGTAATGTTATCTCAACACCAAACTGGACCACGTGAGGCCTCCTTGAACATTTTCGGAACTGTAGGACTATGTCCCTGTTCTCTGCTCCATGGAGGAGTTTTAATGAAGATACGTTTGTATGTGTCCTCATATTTTTGTCCAAGAGAATCATGTCTTCATAGTATTTGTTTTCTTATACTATGAAAAGAGTATATAACATATACATGTTGTTTTCTTAAATTTGAATCCTCAGTTCTAGACTCATATACCAGAGACAATGTCCATAGGCTATGCATCAGATACACTCTCCTCAATATCTTATACAGTTCAATACGAACGCCTCTCATTCTCAATCCTGAAGTGCTGTCGCCTTATTGAGGTTTATAACATCATGAGGAGAAAAGAAATGGTGAAGATCCAAGAACATTTTCCTCGCATAGGGCAGACCACAATTAGAGCACATCGATTGAAGGTGAGGGGAGAAACACATAAAAGGGACAAAAGTGGTAACTTTTCACAGAGTGCATAGAATGAACTGCCAGAGGAAATGTTGGAGGCTGGGACAGCTACAGCATTTTTAGCCATTTGAATGAAGCCATTTGAGTGAACACGAAGGTTTTATGGGATATGGGCCAAGTGCTGGCAAATGGATTGTGATTAATTTAGGACATCTGGTCGGCATGGACATGGTGCAGTGAAGGGTCTGTTTCCGTGCTGTATGACAGGATAAGGCTTTCTCTCCAGGAGCAAGTGCAGTGAAACATATTCGCAAAATCTTCTAAAGCTATTGAGTATATTTATTTTTCAGTTTATGGAATCATCACTGCCTACAGTACATCAGATGTTGACTCAGAAATCCTCTGTACAGATGCGGTAAAACATCCTGATAGCCTTTTCATGAAGTAATCATTCAATCTACATTCCTAATTACTTGCTGCATCTGCATGTATATACCCTGGTGAACAAATGCCTTTGTACAACTGAGTTTTGTGATCTCTCTTCTTTGAATTAGATTACTGTTGTTTTCCCCTTCTGCCACAGCCCAAACTTCGGTACCCCATGTTATCCTGTTTCTGCTGAAGGTTTGCACACTAACCTTCCCTGTCTATATCACATTACAGACTCTCTACCTCCACTTGACATCTTATCGAATCTTAGTGGTTGAGCCAATTGATTTCCATCCAATCAGTTCCCACACGCAAATTATTGACAGATTCTAAATAGCTTTTGATGTTGCACTGATCTCTGAGGCACTTCACCAAGTTAAAGATTTCCAACCCTAAAATACACATTTCTCCCGACTATCTATTTCCTCAAAGTTAGCCAGGGCTCCCCTGTTCCTGTGTAGCAATCTAGAAAGTAGGTGTGACCTCTTCTTGCGTTGCGTAATGTACTGAAATGGCTGAAGAGCTTCATCCTATTTCTTTATAATTACTTAGAGGTGCTGATCGATCCTGAATGGCTGAATGCGATCTTCCTCACCTTCTGTAACAGCATCGCGGGGTTGAGTGAGTGAACAATACATGAAGCAAGAGCAGCAGGTGGCCATTCAGCCCCTCGAGCCTGCTGTACAATTCTGAATGCTCATTGTTGATGTGATGGTAACTAAGCATCCCTTTCCTGTCTGTTCCCAACAATCATTGATTCTCTTGTTCATCAACGATCTATATAACTCCTCCTTGAGTGTTTTCATTAACACAGTCTTCACTGATCCTTGGGCATGAGAAGACCACAGACCATACAATCCTAAAGAAAAAGGAACATCCCTTTCCCAGTCTGAAATAGGAATACCCTTATTCTCAAAATGAGTTCCCCTCAAACAAATTCTTTTGACACAACGGTTAGGAACAGATATAGACCATTCAGCCCCTCAAACCTCCCCAAATTTCCATTAACCCTCAACAATCAAATACTGATCAGATTAACCTCCACTGAAGTTAAAGGAATTCCAGGTATAATATTTTCACAAGATTTCAAGAAATTAGAACAGCGAACATTGAACAGTACAGCATAGTAAGAGTCCTTCAGCCCTCAATGGTGTGGCGACCTTTTATCCGACTCTAAGATTAAACTAAACTGCAGAGCCTTCATCCTATTATCATCTATGTGCTTATCCAAGAGTGACTTGAATGTCCCTAATGTAGCTAATTCTACGACCACTGCTGGCAGTGCATTCCACGCACCTATCACTACCTGTGTAAACAACCTGCCTCTTGACATCTCCCCAAAACCCTCCTCCAATCACATTAAAATTATGTTTTCCTCGTGTTAGCCATTTCTACCCTATGAAAAAGAATCTCCTAATCCATTCTATCTGTGCCTCTCATCATCTTGCACATCTCTCTCAAGTCACCGTTCATCCTTCTTTACTCTAATGAGAAAAGCTAAAGCTCCCTCAAACCTTCTTCATAAGACATGCCCTATAGGACAGGCAACGTGCTGGGAACTCCCGTCTGCACCCTCTCTAAAACTTCCACATCCTTCCTTTAATGGGGCGAACAGAACTCAACACAATATTCCAAGTGTGGTCTAACCAGGCCTCTATGGAGCTGCAGCATAACCTTGCAGCTCTAAACTCAATCCCCCAGCTTATGAAAGCCAACACATCATACACATTCTGACCTTGAGGGCTTTGGCAACTTTGAGGAATCTACAGACGTGGACCCCAACATCCCTTTGTTCATCCACACTGCCAAGAAGCCTACCTTTAACCCTGCAATCTGCATTCAAAATCAGCCTTTGAAAGCTCTCTCCTGAATATGGGAAAATAGAGCAGAAGCAGGCCACTTAGCCCATTGGATGTGCTGTGCCATTGGATTACAGCTGAACTGTTTCTCACCTACATTCTCCTGCCTTCGCCAAATGATCACTGATTCCCAAATTAATGAAAAGCTTATTCAACTCTATCTTAAAGAAACTGTGTGCAGGAGTGTGTGTGTTTGTTTGTGTGTCCATATCTGTATGTATATGTGTTGTGTGTTTAATGTGTCTGTGTATGTTTGTGTGTATCTCCTGAGATGATGTCCTGCCGTTTTTTGGGGTAAATCCATTGAAATTGAGATCAACCCCTCACCACCCCCCCCCCCCCACACACCTCTACGTCTGTCCCTGTTTAGTTTATAGTTATACAATGCCACCTTCTGCTAGCCTCCCCATGCCTTTGCACTAGTGTCAGTTTTTTTTTGTTTCTTTCAGAGGACATCAAATACTGTCAATCTTTCACATTGCATGGCTGTTTGGTTTTTCAAATAACGTCTTTGGAAGCACAGAGCAGTTTCGTCTGATACCTAACGATATCGTTCCTGAGATATTACCACTACCACTGTGTCCATTTCAGGATTTTCAATCTTTTCTCATTTATAATTTGTAGGAGTATATTATAAAACATGTCAAAATAATGAACGTGAAATACTTTCATTGCATTGACTTACAAATTGTTCCGTCAATCTTGCTTGGATGCATTTGCGAGAGAAATACACTTTGATTTGCGCACTCTGTGTCATGAATAGTCTTCAAAGACAAATCACTTCCACACTGCAGAGCAACCATAGACATAACTTTACATGAACATTCTCCACCCTTAGGGTCCTCAGTACGAATACAATCCTCCATATACCAAACTGTGTTTGCGTGCGTGTGCAGATGGTTCTGTCAGTTTGGACGGCGCTATGAGCTGCCTCCCTCCCCCTCCCTCCCAGACTGAATCCCCTGATGGTTGTCACCCTGCGGTGCTGTCAACACAGAGGAGTGTGAAGGCCAGCAGAGAGGGACATTGCATCACTTTAAACACCAGAGAGGCTGACAGATCCGCTGTGCACAAGGACACACAGATACACACAGAGACGAATACAGGCACGCAGAGAAAATGCAGAGATGAAAATAGATACGCAAATACACAAAGAGACAAATACAGACACACAGAGATGAATACAGATACACAGGCGCACACAGAGATGAATACAGACGTGCAGCGACACACAGAAACAAATACAGGCACACAGATACACACAGAGACAAATACAGACAGGAAGATACACACAGAGACAAATATAGACACGCAGATACACACAACGACAAATAGACTCACACAGGTGCCCACAGGGATGAATACAGACGCAAGGATACACACAGAGATGAACACAGACACGCAGATACACACAGAGACAAACACAGACCCGCAGCTACACACAGAGACGAATACGGACACACAGATACTCACACATGAACACAGGCATGCAGATAGACACAGAGACGAATACACACACGCAGATACAGACATGAATGCAAACACGCAGATGCACACAGAGACAGATGCAGACACGCAGATACACACAGAGACACGCAGATAGACAGAGAGACGGATAGAGGCACACAGATACACGTAAGAAGAATACAGACATGCAGATATCAACAGAGACAAACGCAAACATGCAGATACACACAGAGACGAATAGAGTCACACAGATGCCCACAGAGACGAATAAAGACACACGGATACACAGAAAGACAAATATAGACACGCAGATACACACAGAGATGAATAAAGTCACACAGATAACAACAGAGACGAATACAAATACACGTATACACACAGAGTTGAATACAGATAAACTGATATACACAGAGACAAAAACAGACGTGCTGATACACACAGAGATACACAGATGCACACAGAGACGAATAGAGACACACAGATACACACAGAGATGGATACAGACACGCGGATACACACAGAGTTGAATACAGACAGTCTGGTGGACACAGAGATGAATACAGACATGCAGCTGCACACAGACATAAATACAGGCATGCAGATACAGACAGAGACAAATACAGACATGCAGATACACACAGAGACAAATACAGACATGCAGATATACACAGCGATGAATGCAGAAACGCAGATACACACAGTGAAAAAATCAGACATGCAGAGACACACAGAGATGAATATAGATGCACAGACACACACGGAGACTGATGCAATAGCACATATACAGACACACATGGACAAATTCCTGAAGAAGGGCTCATGCCCTAAACATCGATTCTCCTGCTCATTGGATGCTGCCTGACCTGCTGCGCTTTTCCAGCAACACATTTTCAGCACACATAGACAAATGCCGATACACAGATGCACATGCGCACACAGATACCCAGTCATCAATACAGACGCACTACACCCAGTGCCACACCGACGTTTAAATAGACATTGGGAATCTGCCAGTGTTTACTTTTCACGTGGTGACTTTCTCGATATTTCACTCACTCTGTGTGGATTGTGTCGATCTTTCTGCTGTTCCATAGATAATTCTCTGCATTCTCTCTATAGCTTCCACCTCTTTCCTTTAATGAGGTGACTAGAACACGGTATTACAAGTGTGGTGTTATGACACGGCAATGAAACCTTCTGTGAATGAAACCAAACACTCAGAAAAGCTCACCTCGCTCATAATCTGTTAAAGTCGAGTGACAGAGAGCTCACAAATTCCGCTACTTAACAGGAAATAATATCAATGTATCCCTTAATTCTAAAAGTGAACATTGAACAACAACAGTTATTCCCAACTCTAAGTTTCCCTTTCTCTGAACTGTTTGTTATCTTTCTCCACCTTTAACAATATAATCTTCCAATTAAAGAAAAACTGTATTACAATTACTTAAACCAGACAGTGGCTGTAGTCTCCAATGCCCTCCTTCTTTCCACTGAATATCTCCCTGGGTCATGTTCTGTCTTTTATTGCAAGGATATTTCGTTCAAAAAATGAATCTTACATAGAGAATGTTGTTCATGGCAGACTATCACGATGGTAGTTTACTCTCTGTCTAACTTCCAAAATGCGTGCCTCTTTATTCCCTCAACATCAGCTCATCTCCTTGGTTTGATGTTGACAAAACAATAAATTTAAAATCGATTGGGTTTAGTATAGTGGGACATTATTTAAACTTGGTTGTTTAAATTCGAATAGTTGTTAAAAGAGCAACCAAAGCTCAAAATATCTGTTTCACAGCAAGATGTTACATAGTTTCAGTACAGTAAACTCTGAAAATATTAGCTAGTCATATGACAAGTACTTGCAAGATCTCAATGCAGAACAACATTCAACTCTATCACAGTGGGTTAAACAGTGGGATTATAGAGCTGCAGCATAACCTCATAGCTCTGAAACTGATCTCCCCGGCTGTGAAAGCCAACACATCATATGCTTTCTAAACAACAGCACCAACCTGGATGGCAACTTTGAGGATCTATAGACATGGACCCAAGATCCCGCCGTTCCAGATTTATCTCGATCTGTCACTCATCAGCTCAGTTATGTCAATGTCCTGTTGTAACCTAGAACAGCTCTCCACACTAACCACCAACTCCACCAAAGTTCGTGACATCGGCGAACCTATGAACCCACCCTTCCAATTCGTCATCTACTCTCTTATAAAAAAAATCACAAAGAGCAGAGGTCCAGAACAGATCACCAAGTTAGTCACCAAGCTCCAGGCGGGATCTGTTCCATCTACCACCACCTTCTGTCTTCTGTGGGCCAGCCAATTCTGCATCCAGACATCCAGACCTCCCTGTAAGCCATGCCTCCTTATCTTGTGAATGAGCTTACCGTGAATAACTTTATCAAATGCCTTATTAAAATGCATATATACCACATCCACTGCTCTAATTCATCAACGTGTTTTGTCACATCCTTAAGGAATTCAATAAGATTTATGAGGCATGACGTGCTCCTCACAAAGCCATGTTGACTGTCTCTAATCATTTATAATTTTCCAAGTATTCATAAATCCTGTCTCTCAAATCCTCTCCAATACTTTGCCCGTCACTGGTGTAAGACTGGTTAGCCAATACTTCCCAGGATTACCCTATTCCCTTTCTTGAACCAGGCACGAACCTTTGCCAGCCTCCTGACATCTGGCACGACTCCAGTGGACAGTAAGAATGCAAAGATCATCGCAAAATGCGCAGCAATCTCTTCTCACTTCCTATAGTATCATAGGGCATATCCTGTTTGGCCAAATAAATTTATCTATCCATGTGTTTCTGAAATTTTTCAACACATCCTCCTTTTCTAGCATATTCGCCTGTTTCATGCTGTCCACAGAAACGTCAAGGTCTCTCTCATTAGTGAATACTGAAGCAAATATTCATTAAGAACTTCCGTTACCTCCTCCGACTCCTGGTGTAAGTTCCCTCCACTATCCCTGATCTCCCTACCCTCACTCTGGCCATCCTCTTGTTTCTCATGTCAGTGTAGAACGTCTTAGGTTTTACCTTAATTCTACCCGCGAAGCCTTTATCATGCACACTTTTATCTCTCCTGAGTTTATTCTTCATTTACACCCTGGTTACCTTGCAACCTTCTATTGCACTGCTTAACCCTTGCCTCCTCAACCTTATGTAAGCTTCATCCTTCCTCTTGATTAGATCTTCTAAAGCGCCTGGCACAATGAAGATATGGAGCTGTAAATGGATGGGAGTTGCACACTCTGTCACGTGCGGCATGGGCTGCAAGTTTCCCGACAGTGTGCAGTGATCAAATACAGTATTACTGAGCAATGCACTGGGATGATGGACACAGCTCTACATGTTAGAAGGGTAACTTCTCCAGGTTTACAGAGTTATTCACTGCACAGCCCCCTGTGGACTGATGTGGTCTGCACAGTCTGCACAGATTGCTGGTTTGTATGGAGCACTACACTAGCCTCATCTGCACAGTGCTTCACGCTGAATATATATCTCATCTGGACTATGATGTCTGATTCTGTGAGGTGTAGTTGGTATCGGGCATAACTGACCATTTGAGCTGATCTGTCAGCATATTTATTTTATGTTCTTACTCTTGTTATTGGACCCGTCAGCATCTGACTACTCCGACTAATCCTATTTCTCTGAGAAGAGCCGTGTTTATTCAACTTGTTGATCAAGTAATCCTCCAAATATAACACGAGCATCTGTCTTTCTGTACCTTAACCTGACCGTTGGTGCTAATATTCCTGAATCCCCGGGGACGTAATTATGAAGTTCAGAAACAACATGCAAAGTGCACGGCTCATGCTCTTCTATCCATCACGGCTGTGGGTCCCATTTGGATCCTTAATGTATCAAGAGCTGGCACTGTGAAGCTCAGAAACAATGAAATGGTGTGTCTCGGGCTTTTCACTGCCTGATGTGTCCCGTGTGGTGCTCCATGAACAGTGGAGTGTGTGTTGGGCTGTTGTTCACTTCCCCATGTGTCATATGTAGAGGTCCATGGACAGTGGATGGTGTGTGTTGGGCTGTTGTTCACCTCCTGGTGTATCCCATGTACTGCTCCTTGGTGGGCAGAGGGTCCCAGCAGCTTTGAGACACGTCTTTGAAACTTGGTCTGTGCCTGTTCAATGATCATCTGTGTTTGTCCCTCTCAGTTGATCATGCGGTCAATTACACGAGGAAGCCCCTCGAGTACTATTGTTAATTACCAGGCATCAAACTTGGAACTGAGGGACTCCGGACTGACTACTGTTATTGGAAAGTTAGTGGAGCTGCTGGGAATGTTTTATTGGAGGTTGTGCTGTGAGCTACCTCAGACATTCAGGAAGACCTGAGGATTTGGTGACACAACTGTGGATGGAGCATGGGGACGATAGTAAAAACATCTGGGTCTGTAACATGAACAACAAATGAAGCAGAGGCTGTAGAGAGGGGAAGCTCTGAAACCACGCAATGCGTGTGTCTGGGGAAAGGGATCTGCTGGATCCACCCCGGGGTTTTCCAGGAACAGCTTCCCAAGCTCCACCTAACCAAGGAGCAGAGTGTGAGGGGACCCTGACTGAACAAGGAGCTGGTCACAGAGCGGTGTCACCTCCTTCAACACGACCTGCAGCTTCATATCAGGGGGAGGACGTGCTACCAGTGGTTTTAGGATCAGAGTTTCATTCAGCTTCTATGTTCCAGAACTTTCCAGACAGGACTGGGTGACAGCTCCATCAACTCTCCGGTCTCAACATAAGTGTCATCATTCAGTGACGGAGGATATATATGGTGGATGAGAGCAATAGGCCCTCTGGGAACATCAGGCAGCAGACAATCAGGGTGATGGAGCAACACATGCCACGTCTGCACGGCTCAGAGTAAACTCTTCAGTACACACGGTATCACTAAGTCCTGTAATCCCTCTGTATTTCAGTAACATACTGCTTACCGTTCTTCCTGGAAGAAAATGACAGGGTATATATGACGTTAAATCCCACCTGCCAAACTTTTATCCATTGATTAACTTGTCCATATTCAGTTACAGACTCTACAACTTCCATTGATTATTTATTTTCCTGCTTATATTATTTCCATCGGCAAACTTAGTTACAGTACATTTGTTCCACTTCTCTAGATCATTGATATAGAAGGTAAATAGCTGAGGACCCTGCACTGGTCACTGTGTGACCCTGCTGGTTACATTCTTTTAAACTGATTAAACCTGATGCCTGCTTTCTGTCGATTAACCAGCCCTCCCCTATTCCTGTGTAACACGTTCGAAGGACTGAAGAAAGACGAGGAACCTCAGTCAGCAATCCAGCTCCTCCAGCCTGCTCCACCATTGAATACAATCATGGCTGATGTCAGCCTGCTCCACCATTGAATACAATCACGGCTCATGTCAACCTGCTCCACCATTGAATACAATCATGGCTGATGTCAATCTGCTCCACCATTGAATACAATCATGGCTGATGTCAGCCTGCTCCATAATTGAATACAATCATGGCTGATGTCAGCCTGCTCTACCATTGAATACAATCATATGTGATGTCAGCCTGCTCCACCATTGAATACAATCATGGCTGATGTCAGCCTGCTCCATCATTGAATACAATCATGGCTGATGTCAGCCTGCTCCATCATTGAATACAATCATGGCTGATGTCAGCCTGCTCCATCATTGAATACAATCACGGCTCATGTCAGCCTGCTCCACCATTGAATACAATCATGGCTGATGTCAATCTGCTCCACCATTGAATACAATCATGGCTGATGTCAGCCTGCTCCACCATTGAATACAATCATATGTGATGTCAGCCTGCTCCACCATTGAATACAATCACGGCTGATGTCATCCCTGCTCCAACATTGAATACAATCATGGCTAATGTCAGCCTGCTCCACCATTGAAAACAATCATGGCTGATGTCATCTCGGTCTCAGTCCCACTTTCCGGCCCACTCTCCATATCCCCTCAGTTACTCAATATCCCAGCATCCATTGCACTCTGGAACAGTGAATTACACTGATTTAAAATGCTTTGAGAGAAGTTCTCTCATCACTGTTCTAATTCCTCTCCACTTATCCTAAAACTCTGATCTCTTGTTGTAGTTTGCCCCACATGAGGAAATACCCAATGCATGTCGACATTCTCAATCACCTTTGGCATTGTCCAGTCCTCAGTGACATCTCCTCCCATTTTTCTAAACTCCAGAGATTATAGGCCTGAATTGCTCAATCTCCTTTCAGAGGACAAACTCCTTATCTCTGGAATCAGTCTAGTAAACCTCTTCTGAACTGCCTCCATGGTAATTACATCCCTCCTGCAGTCAGGACACCAAAACTTTACACAGTACTCAATTGGGATCTCACAAATGCCTGGCATTATTGCAGCAGTACCTCCCTCGCTTTATAATCTATTCTTTCAGAAATAAATACCAAATTTGCAGTTTCCTTTCTCATTATCTGCTACACCTGCATCTGTGTCTTTTGCGATATGGATGAGGATACCAGATCCCTCTGTACCTAAGCACTACGTAGTTTCCCTCTGTTTGGATGGTAAGTTGCCTTTCTGTTACACTGACCAAAACGGCCGCATACTTTTCATTGTTTAATTTCATCTGCAACCTATCCTTAAACATTCATTACAATTTCTCAACTGAGTCAGTGTCTTCTGAAAAACTGATTATAGCATGTCCATCCCCTCAAATAAGTGATAGTATTTATTGCTAATAGTTGGGGCCTGGGGACTGAGCCCTATGGCATTTTTGGAAACAGAAAATGAACCAGTTATTCCAACTCAATGCAATTCTTTGTTTCGCCAAGCCTACATCCAAGCGAATAAATTACTTCGAACCATATGCAATCTTATTCTGCAGATTAATCTTTTGTGCACACCTTAGTCAATGTCTTCTGCAAGTCCTGATTTTACATCTCCAGGATCCTCATTATGCAGCTTGCTTGTCACAATCTTAAAGACTCAAATAAATAATGAAAATATGATTCATCCTTCGTAAAATTATATTGATTCTGATGGATTGTGGCTTCACTTTGTAAATGTCCTTTCATTAATTCCTGAATAATCGATTTTAATAATTTTCTTAAATTCCAGCAGTTTTCTCACTACTTTATATTCCATCGTGAATGTGGTAAGCTTGTAGTCTCACCTCTATATATTCTCTTCATTCCCTCCAATCCTGTATAATTGACACATGGTGTGAAATGACCTACTCTGGTTGCTGTGTAAGAAGCATGAGTGGCTGAATGGACTCATTCTCTTCCCTGTGCACAAAATCAATGGGCTGATGTCAAAACAAAATCAAAACAAAACATAGATTAAACCGAGCTGAACCAAGGCAAATTAACTTAAATTACATGAAGTTACAACACCCAGCACATTCCTACCAAAGCTCCCCATCACCGGTAGCATGAGTTGCCATACCCGTATTTGTTCAGAATTCTTCCTCTCAGAGACCTCACTGTTACACAAATGTCCTGACCAATATAGCCAATAAAACCATGTGTATATGGTTGAAATAGGGCCGCCTCGTCCTATGACAATGTTCATTTCTTGGGTGCCCATACTCATAAGGAAGTCGAGGGGAATTGGCTCCATAACTAGCCTACACCACGATCAGAGTCCTGGGAGGTTTCCTGGGACCCAGTTTATCAGAATGTTCTTCCTCACACAAAATGAAAGAATACTAAACAATTTATTCCCATGCAAGTCCAAAGAGGGAAGATTCAGCGAACACAAGAGGAGGGGCACTGGATTTGCCTTGACCTCGGTTCCCAAAACCCCTTCCAAAACACTTGCTATAGTGCACCAATACCTACGAAGCTTGTGGCATGATCACAAGCAATACGTAAGTATACCAACATCTATTGTACATTTGGGGCATATTGGGGACTCTCCTGTCTTAAATGTGACAGGCTGCTCGGGTGTCAATTAAACCCTGCGGAGTACCTTCAACTGCACAGCCTACATCCTATTGCAAATTGAAATCTTCCTTACGGTTTCCCAAATATCTTCCCACTCCTCTGGTGAGATCTCCACCCACAATTCCTGAGCCCAGATTCCATGCAGCCGCTCTATATCATTTGAGACACTGCCTCTTAATAAATGATAGAGGCTGCTGACCGAGAGAGCACCTGTGGACGAAGCACTCTTCCCTCCATTTCCGACCTATGGGGACTAACCATTAATGTAGTCTTTTTTTTCTGTCTAAAGTTCCTCATCTAAAAATAACGAAAGTGGCCCCTCCAAGATAACTCATATTTCTGGCTCAGCTGCTCTAAAATCACCATGACCACCACGTAAAATAATTTCTCGAAACAGGAAACTCCTCTGGACTCTCAGAGCCATAAGGCAGAGTCCATCAATCCCAGCTGGGATCCTACCAATCCTACAATGGGAGTCAAAGGGGAAGATCATTTTTGTAAATTGCCCTCACTTTGTCACATCATTTTAAAGGCTTTAACTATTTTATGGACAATTGGATTTCTGCAATGGTTCATAACAATCCTCGTCTTGTCCATGAACAACAGATTAATGAGGGGACATTTTGCCTGGGATGCCTCAATGTCCAGCCAAACTAACCACAGGTCTTTGCAAGCTCAATCAGCCACATACGACTGCAGGGAACCTCGTTGGTATTTCTTAAAGTTCAGAAAATCCACACCCTTAATCTCCTGCAGAAGCTGCAATTTGGCGAGCTTCATAAGAGGCCACCTGTGGTGCCAGGTAAACAAGCTTAACCAACTGTAAAGCCTCCATAGAACCGACCTGGAGAGCATCAAAAGGACCATTTGCATGGGATAGAAGAAACGAGGAAGTGCATTCATTTTAACCGGAGGTATTCTACCCAACCAGGATATTGAAATGTCTTCCCAGAGCCGAAGGTCCTGTCTTATCTTCTCGAGCACTTGCACGAAGTTTGCTTTATATAATTGACAGAAGGCCGGTGTGATTAAAATGCCGAAATAGCGGAGACCTTCTTGTGACCATCTGAAAGGGAATCAGATTGCACCCCCCATGATCCGGTACTCGAATAACACCCAACAGGCATGGCGTCCGATTTCATAAAATTGATGTTATACCCCGAGATAGATTCAAATAAATCAATCACTTCTTTAAAACGGGGCAAAGATATCATCAGGTTAGGTAGAGAGTGAAGAACGTCATCTGTGTAAGGATGATGTCATGCCTTCCTAACCCTACCACCCGTTCAGTTATAGTGGGGCCCCTCTGGGTGGCCTCTGCCAACGGCTCAATCACCAATACAAATAATAATGACGAAAGGGGCACCTCTGCCAATGTTAAAATTATACCATTAGACCTTATACCATTAGTGAGAACTCCTGTTGCTGTTGCGTCACTATATAATTCTGCCATCCAACAGGCAAAGACACCTCCAAGGCAAAACAGTTCCAAGACATAAAAGAGGTCTACACCCAAGCAAATGCTTTCTCTGCATCCAGCGAGACTACCAAGCCTGGAATCGACCTTGTTGGCACACCTGAACCATATTTTACACTCTCCTAATATTAATAGGGGACCTGTGACTCCTAATAAAACGTGTCTGGTCCCCTTTCACAATGAAGGACAATATCTTCTCCAGCCTCAACGCTAGTATTTTCGACAAAATTTTAAATTCTACATTTAATAATTGTATAGGCCTATACGAAAAGGCAATCCTCTGGGGCTTTCCCTCTCTTGAGAATAAGAGAAATGTTTGCTTCTCTCTGAGAGGATGGGAGGCAGTTCTGTCCACAGGAATAATTGAATATATGCAACATTGGCCCAGCCATCATGTCTATGAACTCCTAATAAATCTCACTCCATAAGCCATCTGGCTGATCGGTTTGCCACTCTGGAGCTGCCTTACCGCATCCTGTATCTCTTGGATGTCACGGGGCATTCAAAAGAGACTCCTGCTCTGAAGTTATACCTGGGAGGTCCAGGGTCTTAAAATGACTTCGTTTTCACCAATCTGTCCGCACAATCCTCTGACTGGAGCAACCCAGAGTAGAACTTTCTGAATGCTGCATTAACCCTTTTGGGACGGCAGGTGATAGTACCAGCACCCTCTCTAATGGATGTAATAGATTGGGGGCACTCTTCTTTCTGGCCAAGTGCGCCAAATACCTTCCCAGTTTCGCACCATACTCGAATAACCTCTGTTTCGCAAAGGAAATCTCCCTCTTTGTGGTCTGGGTGAGCGCAGTGTTCAGAGCAGCCCGGAGGGCTGTAATCTGCTGCAACTTAGTTACAGACAGTCTGTCAAAGTATGCTGTCTCAGCTGCCTTCAGCCAAGCCTTGAGCATACGCTACTGCTGTCCTTTCTGCCGCTTTCGAGTCACCGAGTAAGAAATAACGAAACCCCTTGCATAGGCCTTGGCAGTCTTCCAGAACACAGATGGATTATTGGCCATACCCAAGTTAATGTCCCAATAAAAACTTCAATTCCCGCGAAAAGTACTCAATGAATTTGCTATCTTTTAGGAGGCAAGGATCCATGCGCCAGTGCTGTGAGCCTGTCCCATCGCCATCGGCCTGAGCATCCACGTTCACTGCTGCATGATCAGAATTTTGCAGGGCAGCATCGAATTTAAAAAGTCCAATGGGGCAAATAAATGTCAATCCTGGTATAGCACTTACGTGGGTTAGAAAAAAAGGTGAAGCCCTTACCTTCAGGGTGAAGACATCTCAAACGTTCACCAAAGCAGCTCCCTGTTCAGGTCCACCAGCTGCCTTGATGGCTGGGAAATACCCGAAGAACCCCTGGACATCCTATTCACTTCAGGGTCCATTAGTCGGTTAAAGTCTCCCTTTTAATTGTACAATGTTCCCCAAGGGTCATCAACCTGGAGAGCGCATTTGAGGGGGTGTGGTGGGGCAATATTATACAATGTCCCATATTCCTCTCCATGTATTAAAGCTTTAAGGATCAGAAACCACTCATGTTCGTCATTAATTTGGTCAAACAACTGAAGTGGAAGGTTTGTATGAGTGAAGCTGCTCCTCTACTTTTCGAATTAAAGGATGAAATAAATACTGGCCCGAACCTTCCCTGCTGTAACTTTAAGTGCTCCTTATCAGTTAGATGTGTTTCTTGCAGCAAGGCTGCGTTGACCCCTTCCTTTCTGAGGCTTGAAAGTATCTTCTTCTCTGAATGAGTGAGTGACTCTCCTTAAGGTTCCACATGCACCATTAAACAAGCGGTTAGCCATAACTATCCGAAGCAGCCCATGACCCATTAAAAAAGTCCAATGGGGCAAAAAAATGTCAATCCTGGTTTAGCACTTACGTGGGTTAGAAAAAAAGGTGAAGCCCCTACCTTCAGGGTGAAGACATCTCAAACGTTCACCACGGCAGCTCCCTGTTGAGGTCCACCAGCTGCCTTGATGGGGCAGCCTTGATGGAGAAGAACCCATTTATAGCACGTCAAGTGAAAGCAGTAAACAGTTCATACGAACTTGAAACTATAACTACAATAACAACCAAATCAAAACTTCTCGCAAATATTTCTAAAATGAGCCAACATATAACACTAATAAGTGGAGAGATCCCCCCTTCCTGCAGAGGGTGTACATATTACCCATTAATCCCTTCCGAGCTGAATCCGCTCATCAAATCCAGGCAAAACAATGTTTTCAAAAGTTGCATGCGTCTTACAACAAGAAAATTAAATCCGTCCCATCCATACTTTGACCTCAGGCAGTCCGGGTGAAACAAAATGTTACCACCCCCACCATCCCCAAACCCACTTTCTCATTCAGCGGGAAGTGAGAGAAATGAAAAGAAGTTGACGAGCTGGCCATTTTCTTCTTGTTCTGGCAGCCCGACCAGGCTGATGTTCTTCTGATGGCCCTGATTTTCGAGGTCGTCGACCTACTCTACTAAGGCCCTTAGCTACCATTCCAGGGCTTCGACACGACCCGCTGTTCCACCTCGACGATGCACGGCCCGAGACGCTGGGTCTCCTGATCCTGCTTCTGCAGCTTGGCTGAGATCAGTTCCAGCCGGGTTCAGGTCTCCTCCATCGCTGAATCAATCTTCTCTCGCAGGCTCTGAACTCTGAGGCCAGGCTCTACTCCACAGATAAGTCTCCTGGAGCGTTCGCAGAGGCCGACGTCACAGCCGCTGGTGTATCCATTGCTGCGGTGCCCTGCTGGTTGTGATCCTCATGATCCTTTTCCCTTAGTTATTTTCCGTTACTCACTTAAAATGGCATAGAGCAATACTGGGGATCAAAAACCTCCGATTTTACCACAATAGGGAGGAAAGAGATGGTGAATGCATAACTTTGTCTGGGTCCTGGTGCAGAGCTCAGCAGGGCAGACCTACTGGATCGCCACCATCTTGGATCTCACCCGAATAATCACTGTTAACAAACTTTTTTTGAAATGGTTTGAAGATGTTTCTTGTAGGGGGAGACAATGGAGAACTATTGGATGTGATATAGTTAGATATTCAGGTGGATGTTTAAGAGTTCAGAAAGTGAATAGTAAATAAAATTGAACCAACGTGGTTCAGGGGCGACTTTAGGAAACGGAAAAGTAAAAGTGAAGTTGGCCTTCAGTTAACGGAAATTGGAATATCGAAGTACAGGCGTTCTGCACAGACTGCATGCAGTGTGGATGAGATTATACCTGTGTTCTGGACTGTTTCAAAGAATGAGAGGTGATCTCAGGGAAACTTAGAAAATTCATCCACAGCAGACTGACTAATACAGGGGCATGGAAAAGTGCAGCAGGCAATGTTAGGGGGAACCCAAGATGTTCTACAAAAACAAGCTGAACAGAATAACCAGGAAAAAATTCGGACCCATATCGAAACCAATGGGGTAATCAGTATGAGAAACCGGGGAACATTGATAGACTGTGACATGAGAGTTTCACATCTGTTTTATTTGAGAAAGGAAGATGCAGGTACAGAATTCAAGAAGATGGACTGGGAAGTTCTCGAGCAGATTTATATAAGATGCAAGTTGGGATTAATGGTTTTGGATGATGTAAAGTCCAGATGAGTTGTATCGCAGGATGCTGTTGGAGACAAGAGAGCAAATATCCTGACCTAAATGTTTTAGTCGAATCTGACCACACAAGGGAGGTGCTAGAGGACTAGAAAACAGCTATGTGGTCCCAAGTCACTGGGAAGGTGGTAGCGATACACCAGTGTCTGGTGGTGTACCACAGCGAGAAGTGTAGTGTATCTAATTATTTGTGGTATTCATAAATGATGTAAATATTAATGTGGAGGGGGTGGTGGGGGGTGGGGGCTGGGCGTAATAAGTAATTTTGTGTTTGACACAAAGATTGGCCAGGTGTTTGGCAGTGAGGAGGAAGGCCTTATGTTACGGGAAGATACAGGTGGAATTGTCAGATCAATGGCAGATGGAATGGAACATTGATAAATAGAATGTGATGCACTTTGGATGAAGGAACTAGACAGGGGAGAATTCAATAAATAGCAGAACACGAGGGAGGTCAGAGGGTGTTTCTCCACACATCCCTGAATGTGACTGGACAGTGTAATAGCCAGTTAAGAAATCACACGGGACAGTAGGCATAGTGTTTATTCATCGAGGCGACATAATATGAGTTAAACATGTCATTGGTTAGGCCATAGATAGAATACTGTGTGCAGTTCTGGCAGCCACATTACAGCAAGTATTTTGGTTTCTCAGTAACATCAGAAGCTATTGGGGTCACCACAGAGTTGGAAGCTTCAGTGGAATTGTTTTCCTTCCTAGATTGGAGAACTGCATCTGACAATCTGTATCTGATCTTTCCTTTTTGCCAAGTACATGTTTATGGGATATTACGTATCAGAACATTTCATTGTTGATAGGCTAAGCCTTCAAATATTTTTGAGGAGCTCTGCGGTCTTCTATAACACGTGACTCCTCCTCGTCTTGTGTAATTCGTTGGATGCACTAAATGAGTTATCTATAAACTTCTCCAATAATTTCATTGAGCTGAATGACTTCCTCATATTCATGTGAAGCCAGCGTGAGGCACTGAATAATTTCTTCCTTTTAACAGTGGAAATGTGCAGTGCCCAGCAGCACTGTTACATGAATGTTACCGATACTTCCAACAGAACAAGCCTGAATGTTGTCCAGATCTTGCTGCACATGGACACAGACTAGTTCAGGAGCTGAAGGGGGACATTTTTCCTGAATATTGTGTGACCTTCAATGAACACCCTCACTTCTAATCTTTATGAAGCAGCTGAAGATGTTTGTGCTGAGGAAGCTACCTTGAGGATCTTTCGCAGACATGTCCAGGACTGCATGGATTTTTGTACCCAAACCACAATCATTGTGCTTTATGCTTTAAATCACTCTAACCAGGGAAGTTTCCAACTCATTCCCATTAAGCGCAATCCTGCTCAGGCTCCTTGAGACCATCCTTAGTTAAATGATGCCTTGATGTCAGGGCCGGTCACTCTTCCCTGAGCCCTTGTGTTCACGTCTTTTGCTCATATCAATAGTTCACAGTGTGGGGGTAAGGAGTGCTTTTTGACCAATCAGAGTTGAGGGCTGTGAAGAATTGGACATGAAAGAGGATATTATACCTTATGATCTTACTGTGGGTGAAGACATGCTTGCGGGGGGAGGGGGCGTGTGGATGAATGACATACCCCTGGTTGTGGGGTTCTCACATTCTATTATTGGAAAGTAGAAGGTGTTATTTTCCTGGAAGCTCTGTTATTGAATCTTGCCAGATTGTCTGGACCATCTCTGGCTGAGGTGAAGGGATTGTATTCACAGTGCAACTGGGTCTGCAACATGACCAACATATGAAACACCTGTTGCAGAGAGGGGAAGCTCTATAAAGAGAGATGAGCGACCTCTTTGATACCCAACCTGGGTTTTCCAATTACATTTTCCAAACTAGCCCAAATTGTGTGTGACAGTTTTGAGGGGCTGAATGGTCTCCTGTGTTTCTGTGCACTAGGGTATCGCAGTAAGTAGCCTCTAACTGTCCCTGTCTATCAGGTTTGAGGGACTGAATGGAACACAGAAACATGGGACTGAGGAGCAGGAATGGGCCATTAGACACTTTGAGCCTTCTCCACCAGGCACTAAGATTGTGGCTGATCAGGTTATGGTCACAGCCCCACTTCCCTGACTGTATCCCGTTATCCATGACTCACTTCTCTGCCAATTATTTAACTAACTCAGCTTTGAATCAATGTAAACAAACGGGCATCTCAACCTTGTGGGGAAGAGAATTCCCACATGAAATGCCTGTTTAGAATGTCTCCTCATCCCTCTTATAAGAGTCATATAGCATGCACATTTGTCCGTGCTGACTAGACATCCCAATCTGATCCAGTTTGTTTTGCCAGCATTTGGCTCATATTCCTCTATACTTCCTTATTCAGATACCCATCAAGATGCCAGACTCCACCACTTCCTCTGGCAGATGATTCCATATGCACACCTCCCTCTGTATGAAAACTTTGCCTCTAAGTTCCATCTAAAATATTTCCCCTCGCACCCTAAACCTATACTTTCTATTTTTGGAATCCCCTATGCTGGGAAATAGTCCTTGTGTTTTTACAAAATCCATGCCCCTTATGATTTTATAAACCTCTATAAGGTCAGCCCTAAGCCCGTAATTCTGCAGGGAAAACCGCTTTAGCCTATTCAGCCTCTGCTTATAGCTCAAACTCTCCAAACCTGGCAACATCCTTATAAATCTTTTCTGAACCCTTTCAAGTTTCACAGCAACCTTCGTACAGTAGGGAGACCAGAACAGCAAACAGTATTCCAAAATGTGGCCTCACTGACATCCTGTACAGCTGTAACATGACATCCCAACTCCGAAACTCAATGCTCTGACAAATGAAGGCAAACATGCCAAACACCGTGTTCACTATACTATTCACTTTGAAGGAGCGTTGCACTACATCTCTCCGTCTCGTTGCTCAGCAACATCCTCCAATAAATTTCCATTAAGTAGCCCAATTTTCTTCCCAAAATGCAGCACTTCACATTTATCTGAATCAAACACCATCTGCCAAACGTCAGCCCATGGGCCCATCTGATCGAGGTCTCATTGCACTCTGAGATAATTTTCTTCATTAACCACAACACCGAAAATGTTGGTGCAATCGTCAAACTTGCTACCCTTACATGGTCACATCCACATCATTTATATAAATGATGAAAAGCAGTGGGCTCAGCATTGATCCTTCTGGCACACTACTGTTCACAGGCCTCCAGTCTGAAAAGCAATCCTCTACCAACCTATGCCGACTTCCTTCAATCTAATTTTTGATTCAATTTTCTTGGGTGCGCTGTTTTCCATGTGACCTACCCTTACTAACTTGCCTAATATGCAGAATCTTGTCGAAGAACTTGCTCCAGTCTATATGGAAAGCATCTACAACACTGCCTTCATCAATCTACTTTGTCATCTCTTTAATATATTAAGTCAAATTAGCGTGACACGATTTCTCATGCAAATAACCATGGTGACTATCCCCAATAAAGCCTTGCCTTTGAACATGCATGCAATTGGCACTCCCTCAGAATCCCGTCCAACAACTCACCCACCACTGATGTCAGGCTCACCGGTCCAAAGTTCCCTGGGTTGTTGAGTAACTGTTTTCTTTTCTACTGCCAGTCCTCCATTGGTCACAGCAAATTATCGATGTTACCATTTTGATGATATGGCTTATAATGTAGGTCACACATTGGGTCATGGTCGTCCTAGGAAGAAGTCATGTCGATTTCCTTCTCTGTTAAAATAACAAATTCATGACTAAAACAAAGTTCCTCAAGCAATGATGTAAAGATGAATGACAAACAGTGTAGAAATTGCAAAACTGTACATTGATATTTCCATTACTAAAAGTAATGAGGAACAAAAACATATGCAGACACACAGAGATACATACACAGGCACACATAGACAAACTCAAAGACACACACAGGCAAACACACACAGGCACACTCAAACACAGACACAGAGGTGCACACGCAGACACACTCAACCTCACAAAAACACAGGAACACAAAAACTTGGACACACAGACACACATGCACCCACAAATACACACACTAACACAGACGAATGCACGTACCATAGTGTGTACAAAATTAGAGCAGTAAAAAGGCCATTTGGCCCATCCAGTCAACTGAACAATTGATCATGGATGACATGTTTTTCAAGCCAGTTCTACTACCCTCTCACAACAAGCCTTGAACCCATCTTTAATCATAACTTATCGAGTTATATCCTAGACTCTAAGATGTGTGTGTGTGCGGCACGCGCATGCACGTGTGTATCTCTGTGTGTGTATGTGTGTCTCTTTGTGCGTCCGTGTGTGTGTGTGTGTGTGTTCATGTGTTGTCTGTGGGTGTGTGTATCTGTGCGTGTGCATGTGTCTGTGTGTCTCTGTGTGCGTGTCTTTGTGTGTGTGTGTGTATCTGTGTATGTGCGTCTGTGCGTGTGTGTGTGTCTCTGTGTGTGTCTTCGAGGAGAAAGTGAGGACTGCAGATGCTGGAGATCAGAGCTGAAAATGTGTTGCTGGAAAAGCGCAGCAGGTCAGGCAGCATCCAAGGTACAGGAGAATTCACGTTTCGGGCATAAGCCCTTCTTCAGGAATAAGTGTCTGTGTGTGTATGTCTGGGTGCGTGTGTATGTGTATGTGTGTCGTGTACGTGTCTGTGTATGTGTGTGTGTGTGTCCTAATAGCAGGAGACAGCATTATCGAGGACGGTTGTTTTTTGGCCTCTGCACTAGGCCAGACCACTCAAAATATTCTTGAGCAGGCAGCGCAGACTATAACTTTGTCATTTGTTTCAGTAAGTGCTCAGTGAAAATTATCAGGTTTTAACATAGACAAAAAATATTCACAAAACTACACAATGAAACACAAAGAACAGAATAAAGAACCCCTACAGAACTCAATCTATTCAAACTAGACTTAATTAGCTGTTCTGGAAGTACACAACCATCCCAATAAGCAAACGCCGCTGAAAAACAGTACAAATGGAACAAATGATTGCACGTTAAAGTTAGGGGGGGGGGGGTGGAGAGAGAGAGAGAGAGAGAGCCTGTCCACAGAGCTAAACTGCAAACTGGTTCTGGACTGAACTGCTCACCTCGAGAGCTGACCGCTCCCCTTTCATTATACCTTTAATCACAAAACCGTTCAATCTCTGTACCAAACCAATCACCTTGGAGCCGAGAACTATTTACGACGCCTCTGAAAAAATATTTAAGGACACAGTATCTTTGAGAAAAGGAAGCTTTTAGACAAAAGGGACCAGCTTTGTGACACTGTGCACGGTGGTGTTCCACAGGGACTTCTGCTCAATCCATTTTTGTTTTGACATTTAGACAAATGATTCAGATGAGAATTATAGAAGGCGTTGTTAGAAAGATTGTGGATGAAACCAAGTTTGGCTATATAGTGGACAGTGAAGATTACATAGGGACCATGATCAAATGGCTTGATGAATCTGAAGAGTTGTACAGCACCGAAGCAAACACCTTTGACCAACTCGTCCATGCCAACCTGATTTCTGAAAGTAATCGTGCCCTACTTGGGGTGGTGCATTGGCTCAGTGCTTAGCACTACTGTCTCACAGTACCAGGGACCTGAGTTTGATTGCTGGCACAGCTGACTGACTGTGTGGAGTTTGCACATTCTCGCTGTGTCTGCGTGGGTTTCTTCCCACAGTCCAAAGTTGCGCAGCTTATGTCAATTGGCCATGCTAAGTTGCACATAATGTCAGGTGCATGAGTCGGGGTGAATGTGGTGAGATGGTTCTGGGTGGGTAACTCTTCAGAGAGTTGGTGTGGACTTGTGCTACACTGTAGGGAATCTAATCTATTTGCCAGCAATTGGAAAATATCATTCTAAATCCTTCCTATCAATATATCCATCTGGGTGCCTTTTAAATGTTGTAATTATACCTACCTCCATTACTTCTTCTGGCAGTTCATGATGTACACGCTCCACATTCTGAGTGATAATGTTGCCCCGACGTCACTTTAAAATCTTTCCCCTCTCACATTAAATCTATGCCTTCTAAATGTGGACTTCCAAGCATGGGGAAAAGATCTTGACTATTCACCCCCTATGCATGCACTTCATGAATTTATAAACCTCTAGAAGGTGCAAATATGTCTCCCACCCAAGGTCTGTGCTTTCAGGCATCCGGGGCTTAAATTCTGAAATTCAATACTGACACCTCTTCCATCTCGATCAAACCACAATTTTAAAATCATTTTAGACAATGTGTTCAGACATATTATTAAACACCTCTAGTTGGATGAGTTGGCCTCCAGTTGGCCCTATAGGGGCCAGAGGTAGGGACACTACCACCACTCCACAATAGCCCCAAAGGTTGCAGCATTATTCTCCTGTGTGTTCGTTCATCAGCCTATTCTGACATGCTGCACCTGAATCCAGACAATCTGGTCTCGAGCTAGGGACACTTCCAGGGAAGTTCAGGAATTGGAATAGAATCCAGAGCTCTGCCTCAGAGGCAGGGATACTACCGGCTGCACAAAATCTAAACCATGCCCAAATTTCTAACTTTAAATGCCAGCTTCCAGATCGGTATGGATTCTTTGAAATCTGGTTCACTCTACTGAATTACCCAGTTAAAATAATAACGTTCTTAAAAAATGCAAGGTACTTGCCTCGACTGTAGGATGTCGAGTTTATATGCTCTGCCTTCGAGATAAACTATGAACATCTTTAAATACTTGTCTATTATTTCCAGATTAAATGGCTATTATCTGTAGGCTGCAATATGATGGAATGACATCCTCCAGACACACACTGCACTATGAAGGATCTCGAATAAATATCAACACGGAACACCAGAGACAAAAACAGAGCTTACTTTCTGGCCTGAAACACGGATCACTGTTTCCCATCTCTAACGTGTGACTGCCCTCTTCCTAAAACCAGTAAATGATACAAGGTAACTGATTATTTTCCAGCCTTTCTTCCCCAGTATTCTCACTCACTGGGCTAAATTGCAGATGGAGTTTAATGTTGATAAATACAAGGTATTGTACTTTGGTAAAACAAACAAAAAAAAACACATATACAATTAAATGTTGAGCCATTGGTAGTGTTGTAGAACAGATCAACCTGGGGTTTCAGGCATAATTGTTTGAAGTTTGCTTCATATGTAGACAGGATGGTTATGAAGGTGTTTCACTTGATGTTCTTCATTGTATAGACATAATCATAGAGATGTACTGAACGGAAACGGACCCTCTGGTACAATCACCTTGGAGCCGAGAACTATTTCATGTCGACCAGATACCCTAACCTCATCTTGTCAATTTTGCCAACACCTGCCCATATCCATCTGAACCCTTCCTATTTATATACTCATCCAGATGCTTCTTTTTAAATACTTTACCTTAACCAGCCTCTGGCAACTAATTCCATACGCATACAACCCTCTAAGCATAAAAATTGCCACTGTGGTTCCTTTTAAATCTTTCCCCTCTCATCTTAAACCTATGCCCTCTAATTGTGGACTCGCTTACCCCGGGGAAAAAAAAACATTGTCTATTTACCCAATGCATGCCTCTCATGATTTTATAAACCTCTATAATTCACCTTTCAGCCCCTAATGATTCAGAAAAAACAGCCTCAGACTATTCCGGCTCTCCCAACAGCTCAAATCCTCCAGCCCTGTCAACATCTTTGTCATTTTTTTCTGAAACTTTCCAAGTTTCACAACATCTTTCCGATAGGAATGAGACTAGAATTGTACGCAATATTGCAAAAGTGGCCTCACCAATGTCCTGCACAGCTGCAACATGGCCTCCCGACTCTTTCACTCAGTGGTTTGAACAATAAAGGAATGCATATTAAACACCTACTTCACTATCCTATCTACCTGCAACTCTACATTCAAGGAAATATGACCCTGTACTCCAAGGTCTCTGTTCAGCAACGCTGTCCAGGACTTTATCATATATAAGTCATGCTCTGATTTGCTTTTTCAAGATTTAGCACCTCGCATTAATCTAAATATACCTCCATCTGCCACTCCTCAGTCCATTGGCCCATCTGAACAAGATTCCATTTTACTCTGTGGTAACGTTCTTAACTGTTCACTACACCTCCAATTTTGATGCCATCTGCAAATTTACTAGCTATATCTCCTATGTTCTCATCCGAATCATTTATATAAATGACGAATAGCAGTGGACTGTCCTTTGAGTACAGGTGTTGGGACGGTATTTTCAGGTTGCACAGGACATCCATGAGGCATGTCCTATAGGACTTTATGCAGTTCTGGTCGCCCTGTTATATCGAGAATATTATCAAGTTCGGGAGAGTTCAGAAGAAATTTATCAGGATATTGCTGGGAATGGAGTGTTTGCATATAAGGACAGGCTCAACAGACTCGGACAGTTTCTACTGGAGTGTAGGAGGCTGAGAATTAACCTTTTAGAGGTTTGTAATATCATAAGAGGTATCGGTAATGTTGAATGGTAGGTGTCTTTTCCCTCGAGTAGGGGATGGTTTTAAGATAAGAGGAGAAAGTGTGTTAAAAGACATGGCGTCATAGAGCTGTATAGCATGGAAACAGACCCTTTGGTCCAACGTGTCCATGGCAACCAGATAGACAAAATTATTCTGCTCCCATTTGCCGGCATTTGGTCAATTTCCATCTAAACCCTTCCCATTCATCTGTCCATCCAGATACCTGTTAAATGTTGTAATTGTGCCAGCTTCAATACCTTCCTCTGGAGGCTCATTACACATGGACCATCCTCTACGTGAAGATATTGCCCATTAGAGCCCTTTTTTGTCTTTCCCATCCAACCTTAAAGCTTTGCCATCTAGTTTTTGACTGCACTACCTAGGGAAAAGACTTTGGCTATTCAATCTATCCGTTGTACCCATGATTTTACTAACCTCTAACATCAACCCTCCTCCTCTGATTCTCCAGGGAAAACAGGCTCAGCCTCTCCCTGTAACTCAAACCCTCCAATCATGGCAGTGTAAACCCTTCTTGAACTTTTTCGAGTTTGACAACATGCTTCCTACAGAGCAGGGAGACCAGAATTGCATACAGTAATCCAAAAGTGGCTGAACCAAGGTATTGTACAGTCGCAGTCCAGTCTCCTAAAGCATATGCACAATGCACTTGACCAATAACATATCAAATACTTTCTTCACTGCCCTATCTACCTGCTAATCCACTTTCACGGAAGAATAAATCTGTACTCTGAGATCATTTTGTTCAGCAACACTCCCCCAGATTTTACCAGTAAGTGTATAAGTCCTGCCCTGATATGCCTTTCCAAGATGCAGCATCTCACATTTATCTAAATTAAACTCTGTCTGCCACTCCTCGGCCCATTGGCCCATCTGATTAAGATCCCGTCGTAATCTGAAGTAACCTTCTTTGCTGGCCACTACACCTCCAATTTTGATGTCATCTGCAAACGTACTAACTGTCCTATGTTCATATCGAAATCATTTATATAAGTGACGAAAGGTTGCGGACCCAGCACCAATCCCCGTGGCACTCCACTGGTCACAGGCCTCCAGTCTGCAAAACAATCCTCCATCACAACCCTCTGTCCTCTACTCTTGAGCCAGTTCTGTATCCAACTGGGTAATTCTCCCTGTATTCCATGTGATCTAATCTTGTTAACCAGTCTCCATGGGGAGTTAGGTCAAATGCCTAACAGAAGTCCATATAGATCACTTCCAGCGTCTGCCGTCATCAATCCTGTCCGTTACTTCTCAACAAAAGCAAAATCAAATTAGTGAAACATGATTATCCATGCACACCCCCATTTCACGATGCATATAAAGGGCTTTTGTACAGATTTTCGATTTTCCTGTTCGTCAGATGCAGCCTGACCTGCTGTGCTTTTCCAGTAACATTCTCATCTAGACTCTGATCTCCTGCATCTGCAGTCCTCACTTTTGCCTATCCCTAATCAGTCCTTGCCTTTCCAAATGCATTTAAATCCTGTCGCTCATGATTCCTTCCAACACCGTGCCCACCACTGATTTCAGGCTCCGCAATCTATAGTTCTTGGCTTTTTCTTTCCATTTTGTTTAATAGCAAAACTTTAGTCAAACTCATGACTTCCAGCATCTCACCTGTGGCTATTGATGATAACAACATCTCAGCAAGGGGCCCAGCAATCACTTCCTTAAATTCCTACAAATTTATTGAATCCACCTGATCAGGACCTGTGAGGTGCTTCATTTTTTACACAGCATGTGGTTCGTGAAGGGAATGTCCTTTCTGAGGAAGTGATGGATTGTGGGTGAAGTTATAACACTTAAAACACATTTGGTTATGTACAAGAATAAGAGAACATTTGGACAAATCTGGGCCAAGCGCAGGCAGGTGGGACTGGTTTAGCTTGGGATTATGGTCAGCATGGACTGTATGGGCCGAGATGCCTGTTTGCAAGTACCGTGGATAACTCGATGAGTCTATGTGTGTTTGCATGTCCAAGTATGTGTCTGCATATTTCTGTTCGTGTTTGTCTATTCCTGTGTGTCTATATATGTCTCTGTTAACCTCTGTTTGCATGTCTATCTCTCTGAGCTTATTACATGTGTTCCTGCATTAGTGTGTGGATCTCTGTCTCTGCATCTCTGTGCAATGGGAACTCTTCTTTTTTTGTTGTGAATCACTGAAACTGGGTCAAAACCACTCTGCCTTCCTCTCCCTTTCCCTCCTTTCTTTAAAATGATACAAGCCCACACTCTTCTGGTCTGGTTTAGGTCTTTTCAATCCTTTCTCACATGTAAGGTTACTCGTAAGAGTAAAACATTAATAATTCCAAGTTAAAGAAAGTGCATTAAAATTAATCTCATCGCCTTGGAAAGTGGCTCACTCGGAATTGCTTGGATATAATTGCAATGGAAATATGCTTTAATGTGTATACTGTGTGTTGGAAATACTACCCAGTGAAAAACCATTTCCACATTGCAGAAACAGCGCAGATATTTCTCCACATGAACATGTTCCACTCTGAGTGCCGAAGTACAATGACAATCCTCTCCAAACCAACCTAGTCCGTGCATGTGCGTGTTTGTATGTTCACCCGCGCGTGTATACGTGTGTAAGTGTGTGTGTATGTTTGGTGCAATCAAAATTCAGGTTGGATTGCGCTGTGAACTGCTGCCCTCCGTCTCTCCCTCCCAGACTGAATCCCTGATCGTTTACACACTTCAGCATCACGATTACATTGGGGTGTGGGGTGGCGGATCGGGGTGGGGGTGCAACAGAGATTGACAACAACAGAAATCTCCGCAGCTCTGGAATCATCTTTGGACAAAAATGAAAGTTGACATTTTACATTTAGTGATCCTTACTCAGTAACCATATTGGGGGATATTACATCACTTTAAACACCACAGAAAGTGCCAGACCCGCCCCACACAGACACACACACGAATACAGACGCATCGAGGCATTCACTATACATTGACAGTAATACAGGCATGGAGAGTGTTGTCAATATTTCACTCCCTCTGTCTGGTGTGTGTCAGTATTTTTGGGTGGAAACTGACTGTCGGACAATTTCAATATTTGCAGATACCAAACCTGAAAGAATTGTGAAGTTTGTTGTGGACGGTGTGGAACTCCAACAGGAAATTTATAAATTAGTGTAGTGTTCAGGTGTATGGCAGATGAGGATCAATACAGCGCAGTGAGGTGGTGCTCTTTAGTAGGAAGGACATTGAAAGACAATATAAAATAGGTTGTACCGTTATAAAGGAGGTGCAGGGACAGAGGGGCCAGGGTGTATATGAGAACAGTTTATTGGAGATGTCAGGACAAGTGGGGAGAGCAGTAACTATCACAGATCAGTTTCAGTATCTGAGCGGTTTACAGGAGGAGGTGTAGGAGGGAGCCTCCGTGCTCCCTTCCTGGGAGGTGGTGGTGACGATGTGTTGTAAGCCCACCCTCCTGCCCACCGAGACCGTGGGGATTCCATTTGTACCAGCTCGACACAAAAGGGAGATGGCATCAGGGCCACGGCCTCTAAGTTGTGCCAAGGGAAACAGAACTGCCAGTGGGTTTAAAGTGAGAATTGCCCTTCACTAAACATTACTCCTTACTCGGTCGGTGGGACGTGGATGTTTCAGAATCTCCACACAAGGCGTTCCCATCCTCTCCGGCGCATACCAGGGTCCTCCCCACATGGAGGGGGGGAAGGGGTGAGGGAACGGATATCGGGCACTCCACCACCCGGATAGGCCCTTCCTGTCCTATTCCAGGCTGTTTTCCTGGAATGGGAGAAGGGGAGGGAGGGAGGGAGGGTGGGAGTCGGTACCCCTGTTGTTAATGCTGGTGTAGGTGGGGGGAGATATGGTGAGTTGTCTGGGGGGAGTCAGTCCACAGTATTGTATCCATGCAATGTTGTCGGTGTGTGTGGGGGGGTGTGGGGAATAATGGAGAGAGAGAGAGAGAGAGAGAGAGAGAGAGAGAAGAAGCTGCAAGCAGCAGTGAGAGCCGTGGAGCGTTAACGTTATTCTGGATCGCTGCTAAAGCAGATATACAGTTAGTGTGAAGGAGCAGAGAGAATATAGTGACCCTTACTCTGGCAGAGCGGGGACGGTTATAGATGCTTGTCCTGTATTGCTAGACGTTTCTTCAGACCGCAGATACTGCACTGAACTAGGTGGGGAGCTCAGACCATGCTCTGTGGGTCTGTTAGTGTGACCCTTGCTGGGAGGAGAATGGTCCCCCTCTGTACTACCCCATCCACCAGGACCTCCATGCCCCAGTCGACAAACTGTGGTGGTAATTGCCCCTTATCTGCCATGCTCCGGGTAAACTGTTAAAACCAGCTCCGACATCAAAAAAGCTCAACTGTGTGCCCACTGGCCTTTTAAAGATGGCACCAGTGCCAGGGATCACAGAATACCCAGGGGCATCAGTGCGATGGTGAGTAGCTCCAGCCATGATGGGTGGGAGAATAGGGCTGGCATTGAATGAGAGGGTCACCATGGGGTGGGGAAGGTAGTTAATGAGTTCGATAAGGTAGCACCAGGAAATTAGCTCGACCTTGTGCAGACAATCCCTCTGTCACACTCAATGAAAATAGTACTGAGATAAATTATTGTTTGATCCAGCCCAGTGAGACGAAGACACTGTTGAGCACAATCCCAGTTATAATGCTGCAGCTGCTTGATCAATGCTCTCCATCACAGAGAAGGAGCTCAACGTCACCTTCCCCTTGGGAAATATGGCAGGGCAGGAGACTGAGGTATCAGTGGGGAAGCACCTTGAGACACATAATCATAATTCTATTAGTTTTAAATTAGAGATGGAAAAGGATAAACTAGGTCTAAAAGGTAATGCTCTAACTTGAAGAAAGGCCAATTTTGATGATATTAGCAAGAACTTCCAAACTGGATTGGAACAGATATTCGCAGTTAAGGGGCCAGCTGAGAAGAGGGAAGCCTTCAAAAAGGAGATGTCAAAATCACAGAGACAGTCTGTCCCTGTTAGGGTGAAGGGTAAGGCTGATAGGTTGAAGGACTGCTGGAGGATGGGAGAAATTGACTGTCTGGTCATGGATAAGAGGGAAGCAATGTCAGCGAGGGAGAGCAGGAGTCAAGGTTTTTTTCAGTACTCATTCACGGCTTGAGGCTATCACTGGTTGGACCTGCATTCATTACCCATTACTAATTGCCCAGAGGGCAGTTACGAGTCACATTTCAACTCTCCCTCCCACTCTGTCGAGGACATGGAGGTCCTGGGCCTCCTTCACCGCCGCTCCCTCACCACCAGACGCCTGGAGGAAGAAAGCCTCATCTTCCACCTCGGAACACTTCAACCCCAGGACATCAATGTGGACTTCAACAGTTTCCTCATTTCCCCTTCCCCCACCTCACCCCAGTTCCAAACTTCCAGCTCAGCACTGTCACCGTGACTTGTCCTGAGTTATCCTACCTGCCTATCTTCTTTTCCACCTATCCACTCCACCCTCTCCTCCTTGACCTATCACCTTCATCCCCTCCCCCACTCACCTATTGTACTCTATGCTACTTTCTCCCCACCCCCACCCTCCTCTAGCTTATCTCTCCACGCTTCAGGCTCTCTGCCTTTATTCCTGATGAAGGGCGTTTACCCGAAACGTCGATTTTGCTGCTCCTCGGATGCTGCCTGAACTGCTATGCTCTTCCAGCACCACTAATCCAGTTACGAGTCAGACACATTGTTGTCGGTCTGGAGTCACATGTAACTCAGGCAGTTTGCTTCCTTCAAGGCCATCAGCGAACCTGATGGGTTTTTCCAAAAATCGAAAATGGATTCATCATCGTCATTTGGCTCTTAATTCCAGATTTGAAGTGACTGTCGAGAAGGGTCTAAAGCCAGTAGGAGTATACATAAGAAGGAAATCCAGAGGCCATAAAGGGTACATGAAATAGTTCTGGCAAGTAGGGTTAAGGAGAATCCAAAGGGACTCTACACATACATTAAGGAAAAAAGAATAGTTCAGGAGAGATTTGGGCTACTTAAAGATCAGCAAGGTTGCCGATGTGCAAAACCGCAGGAGATGGAGACGATACTGAACAAGCATCATGCGTCAGTATTGACTGTGCAGAAGGATATGGAAGCTAAAGAACTTTGGAAATAAACCGTGACATGTTGAAAAGTGCCTGTATTACAGAGAAGGAGATGCTGGAGTTCGTAAACCTGTTAAGGTGGGAAAATATTCAGCACCTGATCAGATGTACCCGAGAACTCAGTGGGAAGTGAGTGAAGTGATTGCTGGGCCCCTTGCTGCGATATTTATATCATTAATTGTCACAGATGAGGTACCGTAAGGTAGAAGGTTTGCGAACTTGGTGCGATTAATGACAACACTTAAGAAGGATCATAAGGAATAGCTAGTGAACCAGACTTCCGTGGAGCAAGCTGTTGTTAAGGATTATGAGGCACAAGGTTTGCATGGATTTTGAAAAGCAAGGGCTGATAAGTGATAGGTAACATGGCTCGAAGCATGGAAAGTTGTATCTCACTAAATTGACTGAGTATGTTTGAAGAAGTGACTAAGACGATTCATTGAGGCAGAGGTGTATATTGTTGATATGGAATTCAGTAAGGCATTTGACAACTTCCTGCATGGTAGATTGGTTAACAAGTTTAGTTCATATGGAATACAGGGAGAACGAGCTATAGGTATACAGAATTAGCCCGAAGGCAGGAGACAGAGGGTGGTGGTGAAGGATTGTTTTTCGAACAGGAGGGTTGTTACCATTGGTGTGCTACAAGGGTAAGTGCTGGCTCCACTGCTTTTCACTATTCACATAAATCATTTGGATGTGATCATTGTAGGAATAGTTGCTAAGTTTGCAGATGAAACCCAAAATGATGGTGCAGTGGACAGCAAAGAAAGTTTACCTCAGAGTACAATGGAATCTTGATCAGATGGGCACATGGGCTGACAATGGGAAGGTGGTTTTTAATCTAGATAAATGGGAGATGCAAATTTTGGAAATGCAAATCAGGGCAGGACATGTACACTTCATGCTAACGTCATGGGGAGTGTTGCTGAACAAAGAGACCTTGGAATGCAGGTTCATAGTTTCTTGAAAGTAGAGTCGCAGTTAGGTAGGATAGTGAAGAAGTCATTTGGTATGCTTGCCTTTATTGGCCAGTGCTTTGACTATATGAATTGGGTGGTCATCTTGCTGCTGTACAGCGCATTACTTTGGCCAGTTTTGGAGTACTGCATTCAATTCTGGTCTCCTTCTTTTTGGAAATATATTGTGAAACTTGAAGGGAGTCAGTAAAGATTTACAAGGATGTTGCCAGGATTGGAGCTATAGGGAGATTGCGAGTAAATTGGGTTCTCACAAACTTTGATGATTTGGTTATTTTATTCCTGTAGCGTGAGGAGCATGTATAGTGTCCAAAGCCAAGTTCTTTTTCCCCAAAACGAGAGGGCATGGATTTCTGATGAGAGGGAAAAGATTTTAAAATGAACTAAGGAGGAACTTTTTCCCACAGAGGGTGGTGCATGTGTGGAATGAGCTGCCAGAGGAGGTGGTGGAGGATTTTTACAATTATAACATCTGTTTGATATTTGGATGGGTACATGAAGAAGAAGGGTTTACATCGACATTGGCCAAACGTGATTAGTTTAATTTGGGGTCTCCCATCAGCATGGTCGAGTTAGTCTGAAGCATCTTATTCTGTGCTGTGCATCTCCGAGACTCTGACTCTATCTGACCTTGCACTGATATCGTATTAATTCATCATTCCCGGACATGCTAACCTATGTTGCTAGATATGATCGAAATGTCTTCATTACAGCATTCTGAAACCTGTAAACATATCCTTCCAAAACACTGGCTCAGAGTCTCTCTCCCACTGTCTATTTCCCAAATCCCTCCCATTTGTTGGTGTTTAAACTGCTTCCCCACCATCTAGTTTTAATTGTCCAGTTTCAATGTGAATCACTGTCCTATATCTTTTCCTGCCCTTGAATGTTGCTCACTCAAGAGCATCAGCTTCCAACACTAAGAAGCTTGGAAACAGTGTTCAAAAAAGCATTGCTTGCGTTTTCTTTGACTTCGCAGTGTCCTGCCCTGTGCTTCATGTTGGATAATTAACAGTTTTGAGACAAACCTTTGTAACTTGCTCTGTGCGTATTCATTGAACGCCTGTGTTAATTACTCGCTGCTCCTTATATGCTCAGTAACATCAGGAATCCTCACAACTGTTAGTGATTCAGACCAGGCTTCTCATTTGCCTTTGACTGAAATTTGACTTAACTCTAGTTTTTGTACGTTCGGGGATTGTTTTCTGGAGGCTGTGTTTTAAGCTGCTGTGGAAATTCAGGAAGACCAGAGGCTTTGGATGAAACATGGTGACTGTAGTTACAGTATCTGGATCTGCAACATGACCAACAAATGGAGCAGAGGCTGCAGAGAGGGGAATCTCTGTAAAATGGGATGAGGGAATCACAATCAGATCAGCCATGGTTTTGAAAAATGTTGGAGCAAGATTGAATGGTTCGCTCATGCAACTTATTCAGATATTCCTGTTAGTAACAAGCCAATTTCCTTTTTCTCCCAGTGTCCAAGACTGGTGGGTAGTGAGTCACCTCCTCCTGTTCCTGGGGAATTGAAATCTGGGGCCTCACTAGCCTCCAGGTTTCCCTGTATCCCAGTCTCGAACAATTGAGTGACTGCCTCCTGTTCCTATGTTCCGGAATCGAGCAGTTGAGTGTCTACCTCCTGTCCCTGTGTCCCAGTCTCGAACAGTTGAAAGACTGTCTCATGTCTCTGTGTCCCAGTCTCGAACAGTTGAAAGACTGCCTCCTGTTCTTGTGTCTCAGTCTCGAGCAGTTGTGTAACTACCTCCTGTATCTCCCTGTTCCTGAGCAGCAGTTTCATTGCTCTGAATGATGTCACAAGGTTATTAAAGGACTTGATAACAGGGAATTTCAAATTTGGAGCAGCATTACACAAAGATATCTGGAAACGTCTCCTCCAAACATTTTATGCAGCTGTTGTTTTATTCCTGTCTCCTTTTATAAACAGGGTGAATCGTATACAACAGTGCAGTATTCCCACAATACTCCCACATACAGTGAAGACAGATTATAAAGATTGAAAGATTTATGGTCTATCCCTCAGCAACCCTCATCCATTCCATCCAAACCAAGTAAATGTTCCCTTTTATTGTGTTATGTAAAATGATGTAAGGAACTGGTTAACTGAAACTGTTTATTTGGTGACTGTGACTAATGTCAGTCTCCGTGGATTCTAATTATTCCAGTGGAGAGTTTCCATCTTTCCATGATAAAAGGGCTCCATTCAATATGTTATCCCATGGTATGGGCGGGAGTATCACCGAAAGCACTAACAGGGATCGACTTCTCCAGAGAGAGGGAGAGATCAGAAACTGAGAATATTAGACTGGAAAGTTCCAACAGTGGATCAGAATCTGAGAACAATAGAGTGGAATGTTCCAACAATGGACAGGAGGTTATCCTATTATGTTTGGATTCTTTCCACATATTGGTGGCCATTAGCATCGCAGATCAGATATGCACTTTACATTATTCAATGTTTTTATTATCCTATACTGTCTATTGTTGGTGTCCCTGGGAAGGTTTCACTGTCGATTTATTATTTGCACTAACCATGTGCGAATGTATTAGTGTTCTTTTCATTTACTCTACTCTGTAAGTATTCACGCTCCAAACCACAACCAACAACAGTGAACTTGTTCATTCTTTCTCTCCTTCTTTAGTTCTGGTACTGGACCTTCTTGGTTGACCTACTCACTTACTGGTATGAACCAGGATTCATTGCATCACTGCCCTTGCTATTTAAATATTATTGAAAGCCTCGAGGTCACTGTCTTCTGTTCTGGATGCAAACTCCATTTCCTTCCACTGACTCCATCTCATCCCTGGCCAATAACTGAGGCTGAAACAGATGAGTCACAACTACGGTGATCCCTTTGGCCCCAAGGTGATTACTGACACCATATCCTGACCATTCCTAATTTTAACTAGTGACAACTGCAGATTATACTTCACTGGATCATCCCATCTGCTGTTTGAACCTTCAGCTATGAAACACAGTCTTAATAAAGCCAATGATCTGCTGCTGCTTAACCAAATCTGAGTCGGTATTCCATGGCTTGTATCTAAACGCAGACCAAAATCCCATCATTCCTGTATGGATTGCTTTATATTGTTGTTGGGTCTGGCAATGCCTTTACTTTAATATTCACAAGCACGTCGTCACCTCTGTCTATGACACGGTCCTCAGTCTCCCTCTGTTAATGACACAAAGCCCTGTCAGTTGTTCACATTTAAGCTGATTTTCTCTATGTCTATTCTCTCTCAAATAGTAATTTACAAGTCTACTGCCACCAACAAACAAACACACACACACACACACACACACACACACACACACACACACACACACACACACACACACACACACACACACACACAATCTCTTGCCTTATATTTCGGCAGTGGAGATACAGAGCCATGCATTTGTGGGAGCCCATTTACTGTCACTCACTGCATGGGTTACACATCTTCCCGTACAAGACATTTCTGTTGTGCAAGTATAGTAGCAATATACTGGCAAAGGTTTGCAATGATCCCCATGCTGGGCAGGTAGAACAGTTTATAGAGTAGTCCACGAGCATGGTGTGCATAGCTCTCCATTCTGGCTGGTCCCTTGTCCCAGTTTATGGTGTCTAGGATGGTACTGTAAGGCAGATTCACAATTTGATGTAACTAACCATTTCAACTGATCTGGCAATAATTTTATTGAATGCTCTCATTCTTGTGATTGGACCCACCATTGTCTCACTTCTCCAGTTACTCCCACTCCCCCGTCTCCTTATCCATATTTTCACAACATATTATCAGTTAATTAATTGTTTGTTTTTCAGTACCTTTCCCTGGTGTTTTTTTTTTGGCTCCCGAGTGTATCGAGTGCTGGAATTGTGAAGCTCAGAAACAATGAAACAGCATGTGGCGGGCTGTTTCTCCAAGTTGGAAAGGGGGTCTGAGCAGTATTGAGACACGTCTTTGAAACTTGGTCTGTGCCTGACCACTGAAAGCCTGTGTTTGTCCCTCTTACATGATTGTGCGGTTCATCACATGAGGAAACCCCTCGAGTAATATTCTCAAGTAACAGGTCTCTTACTTGCAGCTGAGGGGCTTCTGACTGACTCCTGTTATGGAAAGGTTAGTGAAGGGGCTGGGGATGGTTTTCTGGAGGTTGTATTGTGAGCTGCCTCAGATATTCAGGGAGACCTGAGGATTTGGTGATCCACCTCTGGATGGAGCATGGGGAGTGTAGTTACAGCATCTGGATCTGTAACATGAACATCAAATGGAGCAGAGACTTCAGAGACGGGAAGCTCTGAAACCACATCATGTGTGGGGGGAAAGGGATCTGTTAAATCTGCATGTGTTTTAACGAGGAGACACACATCCTTTCCCTCTCCCCTTTAAATACACCCATGCAAATTCGCCATCTCCTCCCCACACACAAACACACTTCCCCTCTCTCACATGCACACACACACACACTCCCCTCTCTCACACGCACGCACACCCTCTCTCTCCCTCCCAAAGACTCACATACTCCCCTCACTCTCTCACAAACACACACACTCTCTCTCCATCCCACAGACACTCCACCTTGTTTTCAAACACACACATGCACGTGCATGCAAACACAAAGACACATCGAACACACACACACACACACACACACACACACGGACACACACACACGCATTTAATCTGTAAGATGAATTTTCATTTGCTGGCTTTTATTTCCAGATGCATTATATTTTCTCAAAAATATACAATTTGTAGACAGTCAGTCAATGTGATATTTTATGAATTCCTAAATTGGAAATAAACCTAGTCTGATTCCAGGTGAAGACACATACAGAACCCAAACAAGACTACATGCCTAAAATACGCTGTCTTACTGGAAGGGTCACCTCCTTTACATTGATAATACCTGAAGGTATCTCCAGGCAGGAGTTGAAAGGAACTCTGGAATTTGCATATTCATCAATCAAAACCTGTATCTCCATTCTACCCGAATTAAGATTTAGCAGCCATCTGAGATGTGTTCAATTCATGTGCATGTGTTGTATAAGCCTTTCATCTTTTCCGAATATATTTTGTGCCTAAGATCTTCTCTCTCTAACACCTGACAAAGGAGCAGGACAATGAAAGCTTGTGTTTTCAAATAAACCCGTCAGACTATAACCTGGTGCCATGCGATTATTGACCTTACTCAACCCAGTCCAAAGCTAGCAGCTCCATTTTATTGGTTTTTATTGGTTAGCCATTTTTTCTCCAAGCAAATAAATTGTCCCAACACCATGTGCTCTTGTCTTGCAAATTAAGCTTTCGTCAAGCATGTTCTGCATTGCTTTCTTGAAGTCCAGATATAATACATCTTTCAGATCCGCATAATTCAACGTTTTTGTCATACATCTTAATACGAAAAGGTTAGGAAAATCATTCAAAGATGATTTATTCTTAATAAAGCCATGTCGACTTTGATGGATTGTGGTTTGACTTTCAAAGTCTCCTGTTGTTGATTCCTTAATAACAAATTCGAACAATTTGTCTTCAGTCCCAATCATTTGCTCATACCTTTCCATTCCCGAGTGAAGTTGGTTATTCTAAGTTCTTCCTTTTCCATAACCTTGACAGTCCGTTTCAATTCCTGTGAAATAGGCACGAGGCTGTGAAAGATCGGCTCCAATTGCTGTGTGAGGGGCATGGGTGGCTGATTGGACTCATTCTGTTCCTGCTTTACACACAAGATGGGCTGAATGTCCTCCTGGTGTTCCTACACTATACCTTCGATGTCTTGCATGTCCTGCGCCTGTTCCTGACCAAGCAGCTTCAGATATCATTGTCCTCATCCTGATGCACAATGACAAGTTTGGAGACTTATGGAATCTCCCTGCTGTTATGCCACATTTTGAGTGTTGAATTGAGCAGGCAGGTTGCGTTGTCCACGGTAGGTAGCTCAGTGGTTAGCACTGCTGCCTCCCAGCACCAGAGATCTGGTTCAGTTTCAGTTTCGGTTCACTGTTTGTGTGGATTATGCACATTCCCCCAAGCCTGCAAGGTGTACCTGTCGGGTACTGCAGTTTCCTCCCAAAGTCCCAAGATGTGCCAGTTAGGTGCATTAGACATGGAAAATGTGAGGTTGCAGAGATTGGGTTGGGAAGGGGGTTAGGGAATGCGGTTTGTATGGTATGGCCTTCAGAGGATCAGCGTGGAATCGATGGGTCAAATGGTCTGCTTCCACACCATAGGGATTCTATGATTAACACCTTTATTGCAGAAATCAGTTGACGGAATCATATCTGAGTTAATACCAATAGCCTTTCTTAGTGAGGAGATTAAATCTGTGCACATTACTCCAGAAGTGATCTCACTAAGTCCCTGTACAGCAGCAGCCACACTTTACCAGCCTGCTGTAAGGTTCCTACTCAGGTTAGAGCAGGCTCAGCTGTCACGGGAATACACAATTTTGTTGAAAATGAATGGTGTGCTGACCTTCATTTCAGGATATTTTGAGTACAGGAGTAAGGGTGTCTTACTGCAGCTGTACAGGCCCTTGGTGAGACATCATCTCAAACATTGTGCAGCATTGAGTGCAGTTTTGGTCTCCATACCTAATAAAGGACAAACCTGACATTGAGGGAGAGCAGCGAAAGATGACCTGACTGGTCTCTGGAATGACAGGCTTGTTGTGGGAACAGAGTTTGAGGCGACTGTGTCTGTATTCCTTGAGGTTTAACAAAATGGGTGAACTATATAAAACTCTGACATGGCAAGACAGATTGGAAGCAGGGATGATAATTCCCCTGGGTGGGATGACCAAAACACGGGCTCACAGTGTTGGGTACAGACAGGCCAAAGTGCGTTGAGATGAGACTAAATGTCTGCACTCAGAGATTGGTGAACTTGGGGAATTATTTCCCTGATCAGGCTGTGAAAGCTAAGGTACTGAATATAAATAAGGATTTCAAGACACAGAAGGGATGGGGATAGTGCAGGAGTTTGGTTGTGGAGGTATAGACTCAGCAATAATTACAGGCAGTTATCCAATAATGTGGCAGCTGTATTCCTGTGGAACACCGTGTTATAGAAAACGGTGCAATATCAATAATGGGGCCAATGGGAAAAAGAGACTTCGGTGCGAACCCCCAAAACTACCAGTAAAAATCAAAACAAAAATAATAGTCAGCCTAACACAAACAATAGCACAGGCTACATAAATATTTAAACTGTGTATTGTAAGGAGTTAGTGCAGTAAATGTCACACTTTAACACTACAGTCACTGACTACAGCACTGTCCCTTTCACCAAGATCTTCGCCAGAAAGCGCGGGAGCTAACTGACCACGTGATGCCGATGCGGCATTCCAGTTCTCTCCAAGATATTCCCCTTGCGGTTTGAAATAAAATTCCTTCTAAATGTAGGCCATAAATTCCACATTCAGGCTCAGTTTCAAGGCTTGCAGAGCGGATTACAGACCAGCTTTATCTGAACACACTGAGGGTGCATTTGGCAGACAGAGGGATCCTGAGGCTGGGATTTACTGTTCAGCTGGTGCCAGAGACGGTCTCCCATAACAGTGAACGGGAGCTCGCTTTATAAAGAAAGGGGCACAATACACGAAATGTGTTGCAGCGAAATTGCGTTTAATAAACTCACCTTTACTGGATAACTGCCTGTATATTGACTGGAGGATCAAAATTGATGGACCAAAGGGAATGCAGTAATTCCTATTTTATATGTTCCGATGATTAACCATACTAAAGGATATGAACACTGTGTGGGGAAAACTGAATTGAGGAGATGTTCACCATGAACTAGAATGGAGGATGCTCAGTGTGTTGCATGACGTACTCCTTTCCCAATGTTTCTGTGCAGTCTGTGGGAAAGCTCTGTAAATGTTGCCACCAGCTCCGAGATGTTAGGAAGGAGGTCCCTGCAGGGTCAATAGGATAGTGTTTCCAGATCCAATACTGAGGCTGGTGCTGGGTGATCTGTGTTGTTTTATTCTTCAAGGCCTCGGAGCAGTTTGATACAATAGAGTGTCTTGCTTGGCCGTTTCCGAGACCATTGAAGAGTTTATCACATGTCTGTGTGTCTGGAGTCACTTTTAGGCTAGACCAGGAAAGCACGTGAGATTCACTTCCTGAAATGACATTGAGGAAGGAAATTGGTGTTTACAATCGACATTGGCTTCAATATCACTGTTAATGACTCCAGGTTTTACATCTCGATATTTTATTAATTATAATTTCCACCAGCTGCCAGAGCATTAGCCTGGTCTGGATTATTAATCCAGTGATATTTCTACAATAGCACCATCTCCACCTATCAGAAACTACACTGAGCTGGTTACTTCTGTGCTACTTGACATCTCTGTCAAAAAGAACTTCCACCAATGTGACTATCGTGACAGGACTCAGGGCGTGGTAAATGGTCAGACTGTAGTCATTCCCTTGTTATGGGATTGGACATAGCTGAGTTATTTTCCATGTGGCCAGGGTGATGTCAGAATTGGAGCTGGAATGAAACAGTTTCCCCAGGGTCACGGCTTGTTGGGCAGCACAAGTCTTCAGTCCGAATGCAAGAATGGTGTCTGGGCCCATTGCCTTTGTCGTATCTACTGTGTTCAGCTGTTTCTTCATGTCACATGCAGTGAATCAGATTGACTAAAAACTGACATCTGTGATTCTGCGGGCAGCATGTCGAGGGTGAGGTGGATCATCAACTCAACACTTCTGGCTGAGGATGGTGCAGATAATACAACCATGTCTTTTACACTGATGTACAGGACTGTCCCGTGATATAGGATGGCGATATTTATGGAGTCCTCTCCTCCAGTGAGTTGTTTAATAGTCCATCGACATTTATGTCTGGATGTGGCAGCACTGCAGAACTTCGATCTGATCTGTTAGTCTTGGGATCATTTCGCCCTCTGTATCAGATGTTGGTCCTGCTGTTGCGAATAGCTCTAATGGATTGTCCTCAGGTTTGGGTACACATGGTTCCGACCCTGTCATGTTCACCCGCACTCATCGCTGAACCATAGATCAGCTTGATGATAATGGTAAGCTGAGGGATTATCCTGGCGAAAATGTTACAGATTGTAGTTGAATACAATTCTGCTGCAGCTGTGATTTTACCGCACCACATGAATGCCCACTTTGAGCTCCAATATGTTCAATTCAATTCTACTGACTATCCCCCAGTTTACACCAAGACCCATTCACCCATCAGCCCTGTACTCAGTGTCTTAACCTGGTGTCTGATGTGGTAACACTTCCATTTTCCTATTCCCATTGGGCTGAGGGTCTCTTTCTGGTGTCACGCCTCCAATTTGTTACTTTACTCAAATCCCTTAACATATGCATCTGAATCTTTTCCATTCCCCCCCAATGCCATCTTCTGTGTTTGATGTGAATGTGTTCCCCTCTGTTTCTCTCCCTGACCAAGATTAAGAGCTCTGCAGTGTCAGTGATGCCAGCTTTATGTAGTTTCAGATCAAGCAATTTGTGCACCTTGCATTATCGGTTACATCCCAGTGTATTCTGTGTGAGACAGAGCGTTTGAGCAGCTTTAACACACGTCTATGGAACTTGTTCAAAAACAGAAATTGCTGATGAAACTCAGCAGATCTGGCATCATCTCGTGGTGTGAAAGCAGAGTTAATCTTTCAGGACCAGTGAACATTCTACAAAACTCCCATTTTTTCCAGCAAATTTTGCATTTTTATTTCCAGTATCCATAGTTATTTGTTTAATTGAAAACTTGTTCTGAGCCTATTCATTTCTAGAGAAACTCAACAGGTCTGGCATCATCTGCAGAGACAGAGAAACAGAGTTAACCTTTCAAGTCCAGTATGACACTTCTTCAGAACTGAAAAAGGATTGGAAAATGAGCTTTATAATACCTTGACAGATGTGGGGAGTAGGTTGACAGGTAAAAGAGGGTGTGGCAAAAGATAAACATGCTTTTAGTAGTGGTGAACGAGAAGACCGTGTGAAATAGCTTTAAGTTAAGATGTGAATAGGGAAAAGGGTTTCTCTTTATTGAGTGAATAATAAAGAAGATACAACCACACAAGGTCATAGGGAGGCCAGGAGGGAGATTGTACGGAAATTGGAGAACAGTTATAATGGGGTCAGACTGTGAAATTATGAAATTGTACATTAACTTCTAAAGGCTGTAACGTACCAAAGTGTAAAGTGCGTTACTCGAGCTTGGGTTGTGCTGCCTTGGAACATTGCAGCAGCCCAGGGCTGAAATGTTAGCATGAGAGCAAGGTAAGTTATTGAAATGGGAAGCAATGAGAAGGTCAGGGTTATTTCTACAGACAGAGTGGGTGTGTTCCTCAAAGCAATCTCTATTTGGTCTCGCCAATATAAAGAGATTGCATTGTGAGCAGCCATGATAGGAGATCAGATTGAAAGGTTACAGGTGAAATGCTGCTTCACCTGGAAGCTATGCTTGGGGCATTGGACAGTGAGGAGGGAAGAGATGAATGGACAAGTGTTGCAGCTTCTACAAATGCATGGGATGGTGCGATGGGGGAGTGGGGAAACGTTCGGGGTGATGGACGGTGACACAGAGGGAACGGTCGCTGTGAAATACTGACCGAGGACGGGAGGGGAAGATGTGTTTGATGATGCTGTCCTGCTGGAGATGGAGGAAATTGTGTAGGATGAATATGTGAATGTGGATTCTCGTGCAGGAGGAAGTGTGGACAAGGAGGAATCTATCATTGTTCTGGGATGGAGGGGACGGATTGAGGGCAACACTGTGGGAGATGGGACAGTCATAGCTGAAGGCCCTGTCCACCAGAATTCGGGGATTTCTGGTTTGATGGAAAAGGAGGTCACGTTAGACACAGCTGACAGGAATGTGGCATCGTCAAACAGAAACAACAGAGATGGAGAACCTTGGAGAATGGAGTCAGCCTCCGCTGATCTTGTGTTCAGCCACAGGCAGAAGTTCCTTCTGAATGATAGAAAAGAACTCGGCATCTAATTTGAGGATTTCTGTCTCACATCTGGTCTGAAGCGGAATGTGAAAATAGACCCAGAGGAAGGTCAGTGAGTATACGTGAGCAGACATTCAAGCAGATATCCCAAACCGCTCAGTAACTATTGTTTCTGTTCAAAAAGAAGAACTCGATAAGCAGGTGAGCCACCCATGGTTGACAAAGGCTCTCAAGGATACTATGGATGATCATGAGTGGAGGGCCAGATTTAGGATGTTTATTTCAGGGACCAGAAGCAGATGCTGGGTATGAATTTCAGCTGTGCTTCCTGAATTCCCCCCAGAAACCGCTGCCATTGCTGTTCCATCTTCTTCCCTGCTCGTGTCCCCTTCCTGATTCCAGGTTCTCCCTCTCAAATTACAGAGTACATTCTCTTACATTATGCTCCCTCCCCACTTCACCTGAAACTCTTTGTTCAAGTCTACCTACTCTGCAGTAGCATCAAGCTGCGTTTTGGCTGCCACTTTGCCTCTGGTCTCAGTGTGGCTCGGCCTCTCCATTCAAGCTGTTTTACACCCTCCCACTCACATCTCACTCCGGAAAGTTTCCTTCTTTGAGTAAACCTTATTGAAGACCCCTCTCCCCCTTTGCACTGAATTCACACTGTGATCCAAATTTCAAAAGTATACTCAGCCTTCATCTCACTCTGCTAAAGGTAGACGCTGACCGTGTGGTACAAGAATTCCCCTTCTTATATGGTTCAGACCAGTGATGCGCTTTCACTGTAGAGATAATCACCCCATTTGTACAAAGCAATTCAGGTGTTTGACCTCTTATTGGTACTCGTAACAGTTTCCTGCTGCCTTAGTATTATAACATGGAGAAAAATAAATCGCAGTATGAAGTTTGGGCTGAAGGTTATTTACCTGTCATTTGAATACTGTTTCAAATTTGCAGTGCTTTATCTTGAAATGCTTGTTCGTAAAGTTAGTATCAGATAGAATGTAGGAGGTTGAGGGGTGACATGGTAGAAGTTTATAAAATCATGAGAGGTATGAATAGAGTGACCAGCCAATGTCTTTCCCACGGGATGGGGGAGTTCAACCATAGAAGGCATAGGTTTAAGGTGAAAGAGGGGAGATTTGAAATGGACGAAGGATCAATGTTTTCACACAGAGGCTGATGTGTGTATGTGGAATGAGTTGTCAGAGGAAGAGTGGGTGGTGCAAGTACAGCTACAACATTTAAAACTCATTAGGACATTATGAATGGGAAAGGTTGAGAGGCATATGGAGAAAGTGCAATCAGATGGGACAAGTTTAGTTTGAAAAACCTGGTCAGCATGGACAAATTGGACCAAAGGGTCTGTTTGTGCGCTATATGACTGTATCAATCTAGAAAGCGAGGAAAAGGGGAGAATAGACAAGATGTAGTCAATTGGCAAGAAATACAAAAACAAGCAGCACGATCTTTTCCGAGCATATAAAAAAAGTTCAAGATGAGTGTGTGATCTTAGGTGAAATTAATTAGGAAAGCATACTGACGATAATTGGTGGGTGTGACTGAAGAATTGGCTACAGGGAGCAGACAGATAATTTACACCCGTGTTTTACATCTTTCCTCACAGGGGAAGGCACAGTAAGTATTTCAAAGATGTAAACAAAATGGTAATAGGAGGGAAGTTCTTGAACTGTCTCCAACAAAAGGAACAAGAATTTTCTAACAGATAAGAGTAAGAGTAGACAGGCCAGCAATAATTCATAGCTGGTTTTAAAAGAAGTGGTCACAGTCTTGTGGTCATGGCGTCATCTCTATCAGATGTTAGTTCTGCTGTTTGTTAATTTAAGCAGTAAGTGCGGTCGCTTGAATGGGTTGTCATCAGGTTTAGGTACACACAGTTCTGACCGTGGCATGTTCACCCACACTCATCACTGAACTGGAGATCGACTTCATGTTAATGGTAGACTGAGACATTATATTGTGGTTGAATATAATTCTGCTGCTGCTGCTGCTGCTACGACAGCTGCTATAATTTACAACATCACATGAATATTATCTCCAATACAATTCTGCTGCCTGTCCTCATTCGCATGGGGACACGGTCGTCCTCCTCCTCTGTACACAATGCCCTATCCCAGTTTTTCATGTGGGAACACTTCCTTTTTTAAAAATTCTCATCCTGTTTGGGTATCTTCATGATGCCATGCCTCCAATTGTCGCATTCCTCAAAAGCATTTAACGTTTTCACCTGAATATGTTGCCCTCCAGTAATGCCATCTTCTGTTTAAAGCGAATGTGTTTCCCGCTGTTTCTCTCCATGACCATGGTTAAGAGCTCTGTAGTGTCGGTGATGACAGCCTTATGTAGTTTCAGAACAAGTGAATTTGTATACGTGCATTATCATTCACTTCCCGGTATATGGTGCTCCATGTTGGACAGGGCGTGTGAGCCGATTTGACACACATGTTTGAAACTTATTCAAAAACAGAAAGTGCTGAAGACACTGACCAGTCTGACAGCATCTGTGGAGTGAAAGCAGAGTTAATCTTTCGGGTTCTGTGACTGTTCCTCAAAGCACCCAGTAAGTCCAACAATTTTTGTTTTTGTTTCAGATTTCCTGTATCCAATGATCTTTGCTATATTGAAAATGTGTTCTGTAACTTTTCATTTTTGAAGGAACTTAGGGGTCTGGCAACATCTGCAGAGACAGGGAAACAATGGTAATGTTTCAAGTCCAGTGTAAATCTTCTTCAGACGTGTAAAGGATGGGAAAGTGAGCGCTTTAGTATCTTGGCAGAAGTGGGAAAGAGTGTTTGGAGGCCCAGTGTGAAAGACAAATAGGCTTGAAATTGTGGTGAAAGAGACACAGGTATATAATGGGTGTAAATTAATGTGTAAATATTAGAAGTTGATTTTCTCTGTTGAATGGAAATAAACAAGACACGAACTTAGGGAGCCCAGGAGGGAGCGTGTACGGAAAATGGAGAACAGCCATAGTGGGTTCAGGCTGTGAATTTATGGAATTGAATATTAACTCCTACAGACTGTAACGTAACAAAGTGTAAAGTGAGGTGTTACTCGAGCGTGGGTTGTGCTTCATTGGAACATTGCAGCAGCCTGCATTTTCTTAGAATCCCTTCAGCCCAACAGGTCTATACTGACCCTCCAAAGAGTATGCGAACCAATCCTATTCTCTACCCTAATACTATACATAGACCCTTGACTATTGCACCAAACATCAACATCCCTGAACACAATCGGCAAATCAGCATTGCCAGTTCACCTAACCTGCACAGCTTTGAACTGTGGCAGGAAACTAGAACACCCAGAGGAAATCGAACCCAGTTCCCTGATGCTGTGAGGCACCAGTGCAAACCACTGAGACACCGTGCCATCCAGGACCGAAATATTATAAGGCCACAACTCTATACGAGCAGAAATGAAGCCATTCGGACCATCAAGTCTGCTCCAGCATTCGATCGCGAATTATAGGTTTTCAACCCCATTTCCCTGCTTCCTGCCAGTTATTTTTGATCCCCTTGTCAATCAAGAACTTATCTGAGTCTCTTTTAATTATACTAAATAGAACGTAGAACAGGACAGCACAGAACAGGCCCTTTGGGCCACGATGTTGTCCTGAGATTTAATCTTAATGTAAAATATAGTAATTTAACCGACGCACCCCTCAACTCACTGCTATCCACGTGCATGTCCAACAGTCGCTTAAATGTTCCCAATGACTCTGCTTCCACCAACAGAGCTGGCAATGCATTCCATGCATTCACAACTCTCTGCATAAAGAACCTATCTCTGACGTCTCCCTTTTACCTTCCTCCTAATATCTTCAAACTATGATTTCTCGTACTATTCAATCCTGCCCTGGGGAAAAGGGTATTGACACTATCTATTCCTCTCATTATTTTGTACACCTTGATCAGCTCTCCTCTCTCCTCCTTGTCTCCAGAGAGAAATGTCCAAGCTTGTTCAACCTTACTTCATAAAGCAAGCCCTCCAGGCCAGGCAGCATCCTGGTAAACTTTCTTTGCACCCTCTCTAAAGCCCCTGTATCTTTCCTATAGTAGGGGGTCCACAATTGGACACAATATTCCAAGTGTGGTCTCACCAGGGACTTGTAGAGCTGTTAATGAAAGCCAAAACAACATATGCTTTCTTGACACCCTATCCACTTGCGTGGCAACTTTGAGGGATCTATGCACTTGCGCACCCAGATCCCTTTATTCCTCCACACTGCCAAGAATCCTGTATTTAATGCTATATTCAGGATTCGAATTTGACCTTCCAAAATGAATCACTTCGCATTTACCGAGGTTGAACTCCATCTGCCATTTCTCAGCCCAGCTCTGCATCCTGTCTATGTCGCGCTGCAGCCTGCAGTAGACCTCTATACTATCGACGACGCCTCCAATCTTTGTGTCATAAGCAAATTTACGAACCCACCCCATAACCTCCTCATCCAAGTCATTTATAAAAACTACAAAGAGCAGAGGCCCAAGAACACAGCCCTGTGGGATACCTCTCAACACTGTCCTCCAAGCAGAATATTTTCCATCTACAACCACTGTCTGCCCTCTGCCAACCAGCCAATTCTGAATTCAGATAACCAAATCTCCCTGTATCCCATACTTCCTGACTTTATGACTGAGCCTTCCATGGGGAACCCTATCAAATGCCTTGCTGAAGTTCACATGCACCACGTCCACTGCTCGACCGTTGTCGACCTGTCTTGACACCTCCTCAAAGAAATCAATAAGATTTGTGAGGCATGACCGGTCCCTCACAAAGCCATGCTGATTGCTTTAATCACACAATGCTTTGCCAAATAGTCATAAATCCTATCCCTCAGAATTTTTTCCAAACTTTGCTGACCGCTGACGTAAGACTGACTGGTCTGTAATTGCCAGGGATTTCCCTATTACCCTTCTTGAAATAAGGAACAACATTCGCCTCCTTCCAATCCTCCGGTACGACTCCTGTGGAGACTGAGGAAGCAAATATCCTCACCAGCAGCTTAGCAAACGCCTTTCTCGCTTCCCGGAGCTGTCTAGGATAAATCTGGCACTGGGGACGTATCTATCTTAATGTTTTCCAAAATGTCTAGCTCATCAAATTCATCAATCTTGATCTGAACCAGCTCCTCTAAGTTTTCATTTACAGCGAGTTCCCTTTCCCTGGTGAAAATCGAAGCAAAAAACTCATTTAGGACTTCCCCTATCTGCTCAGACTCCACGCATAAGTTCCCTACACTATCCCAGATCGGCCCTACCTTCTCCCTAATTATTCCCTTATTCCTCACGTATGAGAAAAATGCTTTTGGATTCTCCATAAAACTTCTTGCCAAGCCTTTTTCATGCCCCATCATGGCTCGCCTCGGTCCATTTATGAGCTCCTTTCTAGCAAGCCTGTAATCCTCTAAAGCTGTGTTAGATTCTTGCTTCCTCCATCTTCCATAAGCTGCCTGCTTCCTTTTGATGAGAAGCTCCTCTTTCTCGTCATCCAAGGTTCCTTAATCTTACCCTTCTTACCTGTCTCAGAGGAACAAATTTGTGTATCACTCGCAACAACTGCTCCTTAAACAGTCTCCACATGCCTGCTGTGGCCTTTCTGTGGAACAATTGCTCCCAGTCTGTACTTCCCAACTCCTGTCTGATAGCATCATAATTTCCTTTTCCCTAATTAAATATTTTCCTTCGGAAACTGCTCCTTTCACTCTCGCAGACTATGCTACACGTGAGGCAGTTGTGATCACTTTCAACAAAGTGCTCTCCCACAGTGAGTTCTGACACCTGTCCTGGCTCGTTGCCGAACACCAAATCCAAAATAACCTCTCCCCTTGTTGGTCTGTCTCCATACTGAGCAAGGAAACTATCTTGAACATACCTGACAAAAATGGCTTCATCCACACCATCTGCACTTAGGAGTTTCCAGTCGATATTGGAAAAGTTGAAATCACCCATAACATTAACCCTTCTAATTTTGCATTTTTCTGGAATCTTCCCACCTATGAGATCTTCAATCTCTCTACTGCTTTTAGATGGTCTGTAGAAAACCCCTTAATGCGGCGACTGTTCCCTTGTTGTTCCTAACTTCCACCCATACTGACTCAGTAGACAAACCATCCTCAACAACCTTCATTTCTGTAGCTGTGACGGACTCTCTGATTACCAATGTTACACCCTGTCCTCAGTTTCCACCCACCCCGTTCTTTTTTAGATAAGATTAGATTACGTACAGTGTGGAAACAGGCCGTTCAGCACAACAAGTCCACACCAACCCTCCACAGAACAACCCACCAAGAACCATTCCCCTACATTTACCCCTTCATCTAACATTACGGGCAATTCAGCATGTGCCAGTTCACCTAATCTGAACATTTTTGGATTATGGAGGGAAACCGGTGCACACTCACGGGGAAAATGTGCAAACTCCACACAGACAGTTCCCTGAGTTGGGAATTGAACCCGGGTCTCTGGCGCTGTGAGGCAGCAGTACTAATCATTGAGACTCTGTGCTGCTCCGAAATATTTTTAAACGTTTTAAACCCTGGAATATCAAGCAACCATCCCTGCCCCTGTGAAACCTAAGTCTCCATTAAGGCCACGATATCGTAGTCCCAAGTACTGATCCATAATCTAAGTTTGTCACTCTTAGATCAGACATTCCTTGCATTAAAGCAGATACACTTTAACTGATCCCTTTGTTTCATCGCGTGAGAAACCTTCCTGATAGATTCAATATATCCTGTCACTGTCCCGTCTGCAACTAAACCCCTCTCAGACATGTGGTCTTATTCCTACTCCCCCCCCCCCCCACCCCCCACCCCCGCCAAACGCGTTTTAAACACGCCAGAATCACACGAGCAAACCTCCCAAACAGGCCATTTGTGCCCCTCCAGTTCAGGTGCAACCCGTCCTTCATGTACAGGGTCCACCTTACGGAGATGGTATCCCGATGGTCTAGGTATCTGAAGCCCTCCCTCCTCTACCAGCCTCACAGTATCGTGTAAAGCTGTATTCGCTGACTGTTCCTCATCTCACCAGCTCGTGGCACTGGTAGCAAACCTGAGATCACTACTCTACTCGTCCTGCCCTTCAGCTTCCAAACTAACTCTCTGTAGTCACTTTTCAGATCCTCAGTCCCTTTCCTGGCAATATCGCTGGTGCCAAATAATCTGGTTTCCACAGCCTTCTGTGGTAAGGAATTCCACAATTTCACCACTCTCTGGCTAAAGACGTTTCACCTTATCCCCATTCTAATGGGTTTTCCTTTTGCTCTAAGTCTGTGTCCTCCTGCCAGTGCCAACATCCTCCCAATTTTGCCTGTTTCCAGGTCATTCAGTATTCTGTAAGTTTCAATATGATCCCCCCCCCGCCCCACCCATCCTTCTAATCTCCATCGAGTATGAACCCAGAGTTCTCCAACGTTCCTCATGTGTTAAGCTTTTCATTTCTGGTGAACCTTCTCTTGACACACACCAAGGCTAACACATCCTTCCTGAGGTATGAGGCACAAAATACTGGAATTGTGGTCTGACCAGAGCCTTAGAAAGCCTCAGAATTCCCAGCATTATATCCTACTCCTCTCGAGATGAATGACAACATTGTATCTGCCTTCTTAACTACTGACTCAACCTGCAAGTTTACCTAAGGCGAATCCTGCGCTTGGAATCCCAAGTCACTTTGTTCCTCAGATTTCTGATTTTATTTCCCATTTAGTAAATAGTCCATGCTTGTATTCTTCATACAAAAGTGCATGACCTCACATTGCCCCACATTGTATTCCATCTGCTATTCTTTTTCCCACTCTCCTAAACTGTCGAAATCTTTCTGCAGGCTCCCTGCCTCCTCAATACTACATGTCCCTTCGCCTATCTTTGCTTCATCTGCAAACGTAGCCAGAATGCCTTCTGTCCCGCCACTCAGATCATTAACCTATAAAGTGAAATGTTGTGGTCCCAACACTGACTCTTGTGGAACACTGCAAGTCACTGGCTGCCATCCTGAGAGAGACAATTTTATCCTCACTCTGCATCCTGTAAGAGAGGCAATCTTTCATCCATGCTCGTACCTGTCCTCTGAGGACCATGGGTCCTTATCTTACTCTGCAGCCTCCTGTGGGGTACCATATCAGAGGCCTTCTGGAAGTTCAGATAGGTAACTCTCTATTGTCCAACCCGTCGTTACCTCCTCAAAGAATTCTCATTATCTTGAGAGCAATGTAGGTTCTTGAAATGGGTAGCAATCAGGATGTCAGTGTCATTCCTACAGACAGAGTGGAGATGTTCATCAAGTCAGTTTCTGTTTAGCTCAGTAATGTAAAGGAGACTGCATTGTCAGCAGCAATGACAGGAGATTGGATTGAAAGCGTACAAGTGAAATGCTGCTTCACCTGGATGGTGTGTTTAGAGCCTTGGACAATGAAGAGGAAAGAGATGAATGGGCAAAAGTTGCAGCTTTACATGGGAAGGTGCCATGGGGGAGTGGGGAACTGTTCGAGGTAATGGAGCTTGCCACAGAAGGAATGGTCCCTGTGAATTTTTGACAGTGGACGGGAGGGGAAGATGTGTTTGCTGGTGCTGTCCTGCTGGAGGTGGTGGAAGTGGCGGAGGATGATTCTGTGAATGCAGATTCTCGTGCAGAAGGAAGTGTGGACAAAGGGAGATCTATCATTGTTCTGGGGAGGAAGGACGGAGTGAGGGCAGAAGTGAGGGAGATGGGCCAGACACAGCTGAAAACTCAGTCCATCAGATTTAGGGGATTTCTCGTTTGAGAGAAAAGGATGACATGTAGGAATCTTCCCACTGGAATGTGGCATCATCGAACAGAAATGACAGAGCCAGGGAAACTGGGAGAATGGAGTCACCTTCAGTTGATCATGTGTTCAGCCACATACGTAGGTACCCCCCGAATGATTGAAAAGAGCCAGGCATTTCAAATGCAGAAAAATGTCATAAATCTGGTCAAATACGGAGTGTGAAAATAGACACAGATGAAGGTCAGCAGATATGTGTGTGGCGGGGGTGGGGTGTGGGGGGGAGGGATGTGGGAACATTTAAGCAGGTACTGATTAATAACTCTCAGTAATGTTTGGCTCTGGTGAAAAAGAAGATGATATGAAGATGTGAAGATGAACCATCCATGATGCACAAATGCTGTGAAGTATGCTAATCAATCACAAACTGAAGAATTCAGATTGTTGAGCGTTGGCCACATTTGGGAAGTTTACTTTTGGAACAAGAAGCAGATTGTATAAAACAAAATACAAAGAAAAACCATTTCAAAACTGGCAAGAAATATGAAAAGAAACTAACCGCAAGAGTTTTCCCATATCGGATAAAAAAAAACATTCATGATGTGTGTGTGACCCTTGGAAGGAAGGCAGGAAAGGATATGTGGGACACCTGTAGGATGTGACTGGGGAACTGATTTCAGGGAACATGCAGAGAAGGTAAAATTTTGTCTTACATTGTTCCTCGCAAAGTAAGGCACGAAGAGTTTCAATATTATAAACAAAATTGTAGTCAGATGAAAGTTTTGCCCTGTCTCTCACAAAATGAACAAGGCTTTTCTCAAACAGAAAAGACCAAAGGTAAACAGCTCATCAGCAATTCATAGCTTGTTTTGATAGAAGTGGTTACAGAGTGACTGGTGGCACTGTGTGAAATATTCCATAACTCTTGGGATTACAGGAGTGTTCCAGTGAAACTGACAAAACTCCAAAGTGGCGTCTGTCTTCAAGAAGAGAGTGAGTCTTCAAGTGTTTTGGTGCTCCCTTTGCCTGAATAGTGGAGCATACTTGAGAGGATTAATGGCCTCATGATGCACTTTCATCCTGAGTGATTTAAAAACAAAGTAAAACTCTGCTCCTTCCTCTGATGTGTTACATACTGGGGAATGAACATTTTGCTGAAATTGAATTATTTTGAAAATTATCTGGAACATTGTCCGAACGACATTAACCAGAGAATTCTAGAAACTGCACTCATAAGAACATTTTATACCCATGTGGGGGTATTGCGTAGGTGTGAGAGAGAGAGTGAGAGAGAGAGAGAAGGTGCTGTATCGCAGTGGTAAGAGTGATGGAGCTTTATTCTGGGGAAAGCACTAACAGATATGCAATGAGTGTGAGAGAGTAGAGAGAATACATTGACCCTTATCCTGACAGAAGGGGGATGATTATTGATGCTTTTCCTGTATTGCTGGACTTTCCTTCGGACCGGAGATACTGCACTGAGCTGGGTGGTGTGCTCAGACCATGGTCTGGGAAGAGAATGGTCCCTCCTGTACTAGCCCATTCACCATTACCTCCGTGCCTCTGTCGTCAAGCTGTAGTGTAATTTCCCTTTATCTGCCATGCTCGGGTAAACTGTGCAGAGCAGCTCCAAACTGAGAAAACTCAACCGTGTGCCCATTGGCCTTTTCATGATGGCAGCAGTACCAGGGATCACTGAATATCCAGGGGCATCCGGGCGATGGTGAGCACCTCCAGCCATAATGGGTGGGAAAATCGTGCTGGCGTTGAATGAGAGGGACACCATGAGTTAGGGTGGGTAGTTAATGAGGTGAGTTCGATAAGATAACACCAGGAAACTAGCTCTGCCTCGTGCAGATATTCCTTCTGTCACATTCAATGAAAATGGCACTGAGACAAATTATTGTTCGATTCAGCCCAGTGAGTCGAAAAATCTGCTGATCCTACTCCCAGTTACAACGCTGCAGGACAAATGCTTATCCAAAATTCTCAATTATTATAACTTACACAAATATCCTGCTCACCCATCATTCCTAGAAACAGTGGCTTATATTGCAAGACGCTATTGAAATGTTCTCATTTCACAATTTTTAAACCTACCATCAGATCATTCTCTGAAATTCTCTCTTAATCTCCCCCTGTCTTTGAACAAAGTTCCTGCCAGTTGTTGATATTTAAACTGATTCCCCCGCCTACTCTCTCTGGCAGTGAGTTTCACATCCACAGCCCTCCTGTGTCATGCCACACTGGAGAAATGGAGCTGTAAATGGAGAGGTGCTGCACATCCTGTCGCTTCCAGCATGAGCTGCAAGTTTCCCCACGCTGGGCAGTGATCTAACACAGTGTTTTACACAGCAATGCAGCGATTGGTGCACACAGCTCCGTATGCTGGGAAGGTAACTGCTCCACATTAAAAGATAAATTCACTGCTATTTACTGCACAGCTCCCCATGCTTCACAGATATCCAGTCTGTGTGTATAGAACAATGCCTTTGTGTGTTGTGCACAGCGCCCCGTGTTGAACAGATCATTTAGTCCAAATTTATAGATCAGTGCACTGTTGGACACATAAGTAGTGAACTTGTGAGCTCTAAACAGTGTTCGATCCTGAAGAGATAGCTAAGCAGTGCATTAGCCTGGTCTACGCAGCGCTTCATGTTGAGGAGGTACTTCAGCTGGGCTTATCCGTGTCCCTGCTGGATCTGAGAGGTGGATTGGGTAACCGATATAATTCTTGAGATGATTATCACTCCTCCAGCTCGGCCCATTCCGCTGGTAAATGTAAGGTGCTGTGTTTGAGATAGAATTTACTTTGTCAAAATATTCGACATTAAGCAAAACACAATTTATTCAAAGACTGTCGACAAAAGACAACAAAAGGAAGACGAACTTGCAATAACTTAATTCTGTTGGAAAACTTAGCAGAATAATAGTTTATTTAACTACCATACACTAACTGCTCCAATATGGTATCATCCAATAAGCACACAAAGGTCAAAAAACAAATGCAGGAAACAGATTGTCTGACATGCAGTTCTCCAATCCCGGAGGAAAGAACATTAAAAGACAGTTCCGAGAGAAATCACAGAGAAAGTGTGTAGAACCGGGGAGAGATTTCCTGCCTTCCTACCCTGCTGAGACACCAGCAATAACAGTTGAAAGGTAAAATTAAGGGTCCTGGTTCTGTGAGAGTTTGACCATCACTCCACAGGACCAGGCAGCGGCTGCAAGAACAGACGGAATGGACTGTATCTACACCGTCTATGGCTCTGTAGGTGTCTCTCAAAAATGCCTAAACCCACATAAGCCGTTAAATGCTGGACAGACAAAAGTCAAAGTTAAACATAAATAAATAAAACAAAAAGATGCAGCAGGCCTGGTGATCAGACACAGACGGCCTCAGAAGCCCAGCAGTTCCTATATTGCCAAAAGACAGCAGAATAATCGAGCTTGTGAAGAGAAAGAATTATGTCTCTCCCCCACCTCGATGTTTACAACTGGAGATGTGCCATGAGCCCAATAATCATCGATATCAAAATCCCACCCACACCAATTATTGTGATATATCAGAGTTGCCATGAAATGGGTTAACTGGATCTGTTTGTTCAGTGACTGTGATTAATATCAGTCTTTCTGGACCCACCTGGGTCACTGGAGGCTTTCCCTCTTCCATAATTAGAGCCTTCTTTCAACATATTATGCCATAGTATTCGGCGCAGCGTCAACCTCAACAAGATTGGGATCAGCAGCTACAGAGGAAGAGAGAGAAATCAGAATCTGAGAACATTAGAATGGTCCAACAATGGATTTAATTTGAGAACATTAGACTAGAATATTCCAACAATGGATCCGAATCTGAGAACATTAGACTTGAATGTTCCAACAATGGACAGGAGTTTATCTGTGGGTCTTTACTGGCTTTCTCAGGATTGGGCATGGTTACAGTTGCGGATATGAGCAGTACTGATGATTATTCAAACAGGGTACTATCCCATCCTCGCTATTGTTAGTGTTCCTGGTAAGTCTATCTCTGTCAATTCTATAAATGATGCTGAATGTTATTGCTATTCTGGTTGATTATATTTAACAAATACATAAACTTTCAGTCACAAACCCCACTTCCTTCTTATGCATTTCAAAACTACCTACTCATAAACATCTGAGAAGGAATAAGACTGTTCGGAACCTTGAGTTTCCTTTTTACTGTGAACGGTTTTATATCTCCATATTCGCTCTGTGTGATCAAACCTGCTGACACCCCCTTCATAATATCCCCAATTTCCAGCTCTGCCTGAGTTCTGTTGCTGACTTCGCCATCACCTACCCCTTCGTTAACGACAGATTTTATGGCTCCAGTTCTCTTTTGACCTCTCTTCCAGTTACAAATAGTTTGACCACAAACTTGTTCTTGTCTCTACAGTTACTTCACAACAGGGACTCTTAAACAGAGTAATAATGTCACTGACTGTGTAATTCAGAGGCGCAAGTCATGACTCTAAAAGCAATGTCTGAAATCCTACCACAGCCGATGACTAAAGTTAAATTCCAAAAGTCAAAAATTGGAATGAAACCTAATTTCACTCATGGCAAGCATAAACCATCAGGATGTCTTTTCTTATTTTATTGATAACCTTTGGTAAAGAAGCCTAACATGTTTGACCTGTCGGAACTACGTGTCACCTCAGATCCACAACAATTTAGTTGCCTCCATATTGCCTTGACAAATGGCCGCATGGCCAAGGGCAGTTAGGATGGACAATAAATACTGCCTTGCCAGTGATTCTAGCATCCCGCGAAACAACAACATTAAAGGTGAAATAACCAAGGAAATGCGGATGCTGGCGATCTGAAATAAAGTTCTGCACCGTCTGAAAGAATGTTGGAGAATCTCAGTAGGTATGGCAGTCGGTCGGAAAAAATAATCATGTTTCGAGTTCAGTGAACCTATCAAAACTGAATGGAGATGAGAAATAATATTATTATATCAGGGATGGCAGGAAGGGTGAGCGGGAGGTTTGTGTTGAGTGGGTGATGTCCATCAAGAGAGAGAGAGAGAGAGAGAGAAAGGAAAAGCAAGCAAAAGGATTGCTGATGATGGACTGTAAGGAAAACAGAATGGGAAGTTATTCTACCATTTCCCCTTTTTCACATATTCCTGAATATCATATTTATTATGGAATCTCCCTGCTTACCGTGAGTTATTTTCCCTCTATCTCTCCTCTCTGAGTGTGGTGATCAACTCCATCAGCAATTCTTATAGTCGCTGAGATATAGAGAAACGTAATGTTCCATTGTCAGCTGTTTATTTGGAGAGAGGAACTGTTACTGTGCGACTGTGTGGAGATGTATGAGATTTCTCAGCCAGGATGAGAAAGTGAGGAGCTGAAAAATGTGTTGCTGGAAAAGCACAGCAGGTCAGGCAGCATCCAAAGATCTGGAGAATCCACGTTTGGGGCATGCCCTTCTTCTGGAATGAGGAAAGTGTGCCAAGCAGGCTAAGATAAAAGATAGGGAGGAGGGACTTGGGGGAGGGGCGTTGGAAATGCGAGAGGTGGAAAGAGGTTAAAGTGAGGGTGATAGGCCGGAGTGGGAGTCGGGGCGGAGAGGTCACGAAGAAAATTGCAGGTCAGGAAGGTGGTGCTGGGTACGAGGATTGGCATTGAGACAAGGTGGGGGTGGGGCAAATGAGGAAGCTGGAAACATCTGAATTCATCACTTGTGGGTGGAGGGTTCGTAGGCGGAAGATGAGGTGCTCTTCCTCCAGCAGGAAGAGTGCCTCATCTTCCGTCTGGGAACCCTCCAACCACAAGGGATGAATTCAGATTTCTCCAGCTTCCTCATTTCCCCTCCCCCCACCTTGTCTCAATCCCAATCCTCGAACTCAGCACCACCTTCCTGACCTGCAATTTCCTTCCTGACCTCTCCGCCCCCACCCCCTCTCCGGCCTATCACCCTCTTTCCACCTGTCGCATTTCCAATGCCCCTCCCCCAAGTCCCTCCTCCCTACCTTTTACCTTAGCCTGCTTGGCACACTTTCCTCATTCCTTAAGAAGGGCTCATGCCCGAAACGTCGATTCTCCAGATCTTTGGATGCTGCCTGACCTGCTGTGCTTTTCCAGCAACACATTTTTCAGCTCTGATCTCCAGTGTCTGCAGTCCTCACTATCTCCTAGAGAAACTGAGGAGACCGAGGCATTTTCAGTCGTGAATGGATGCATTGTAGGTGTGGGGAATTCACTTGGTGCTGTCATCTGGAAAGTCAGTGGAGGCTCTGTGGATGGTGTTCTCAGGATTGTGATGTCAGCTGCTGGGTTCAATCATGGAGCCTCGGTTGTCTGAGAAGCCCATTCTGGATACTGCATTTACAGTGTGTCTGGGTCCATGATAAACAAATGGAGCTGAGACTACAAAGAAGGGAAGCTGTATACACAGGGAGGAGCGAGGCACTATATTTTCCTCTCTGGGATTTCCAGGAAGATTTGTCTAAGCTGCAGCCATTCAGGTGTAAAGTGTAAAACCTGCTTGTCTCAAAATTGAGGTGATCACTGAGCTGTATCCCCTCCTTCAGTATAACCTGTGTTCTCACACCAGTAGCAGGACTGCGCTGACACTCACGATAAGTTAAACTGGATTGATTCTGGAACTTTGCAGGCAGCAGTGGGTAATATATCCACCATCTCTGAAGTGCAGTCCTCCAATGTATTCACGAGTTGACTGAAACCATCTGCCTGCTGAGAGGAGTGCATTGGTTCCATCTCCACAGGGGAAGGTACAGAAACTACTTTCCACAAATATTAGGGAACAGAGGGACTGGTACAAATTGGAAACTGAAGGAAATCAGAATTAATGAAGCGTATGTTAATGAAAATCTAATTGAATTGAAGTTTCATAAGTTGCTGCATCTGATGAGTTACATCTCAGAGTGATTGAGACGAGAACAGAGCTAGTGAAAAAATTACTGATTATTCTTCAAAGCTAGTTAAATTCTGAAAAGGATCCTGCAGACTGGACAGCAGCTATTGTCAACCTAAATATTTAAAACAGGATGGAGAGGGAAAACAGAAAACTACATAATTTGATGTCAACTGTGAGAAAAAAAAAATTGGAACCTTTTTGAAGGAACATGACGACTAGACACTTGGAGAATAATGATATGATTTGGTACATTCGGCCTAGATTCAGGAAAGGGAAATGATCTTTGATAAACCTGTTTGTGGAGATTGTCCGTTGTGACGTCGAAAGTTGAGAACCAATGGGATTGGAGTATTTGTATTTTTAGAAGACGCTTGACATGTCTGAATACAGGTGAATGGGGAATGTTAGAGTCCATGGGTAGGTAGGGGTGGAATATATACCACATGGATTAAAATTTGAGTAACGGAGATATGAGAAGAGTAGCGTTTTTCTCTGGACTGAAGGATTGATGGGTGGCAGCAGGATTAGTGTTTGAGCAATAGCTGTTCACAAGGTATAACAATTATTCAGATGTGAACAACAAATATCATCATGTACATTTATATTTATTAAATGGTAGAGAGGTTGGTGAGTGCTTTTGTTGAAAAAGACCTGGATGTCCTTGGTAATAAGTCACTGACAGAATTCATACAGGGACAGGAAATAAATGATATGTGGCTCTTCAGGCAAAATGATTGAAGTATAAAAGTTAGAATATCTTTCCCACTGATCGTGTTTTGTTGAGATAGTATTTGGTGCTTTGTGTAAAGGTTTGGTCTGCTTTATAACCAATGATCTCTTTGTCACCGAGACAGTGCAAAGGAGTCTGACCAGACTAAACACTAGCATGATGTTACCATGAGGAGAGAGTGCAGCAACTATGTGCTTAATCTGTAGCGCTGTGAGAGAATAAGAAGTTGAAGCTTGATGGGTATGGACAGAAACTCATTATGTCCCAAACAGCTGAATGGGGTGACAATGTCATACTTTTCATTGAATGTTTAATTCACGACAGTTTATGTGCATCTGCAGAACCCTCACGTCGATTGACAGCGAGGTGCAGACTCTGAATGAACTCTGAACACTTTAATGCACAGTTACTGTGTGACACTGCATTGATTGTCACTTTGTACACAATCCTGTCAGCAGCCAAAATGCCATCATTCTGAAACAGTTTGTTATTCCCCATCGGTTTCTGCCCTCCACGGAGACCATGGGTCTGCCTTCTTGGAGATGGAAGATAACTTGGAGAATGGCTAAAAAATGTTGGATTCATTCCGACTGCCAGAAACCCATGATAAAGTAACACATATGTGCCATGAGTAATTAAGCCATGTGGATCAATTTGGAGCAGTCTGTCTGTGCAGCCCCTGCTCCATTTGTTTGTGATGTTGGAGAATCTCTGACACTTTCCTGTTCCTGCGTTAGTGGCTTGACAAGCTGAATAACCTCTTTCTGTTCCTTTGTAAGTGACTGCGGGTGTGAAATGGTTCTTTCTGATCCCATGTACGTGACATGTGGGAGAGAGCAGACTCCCACGTTCCTGTGCAACAGGCAGGAGGCACTGAATGGGCTCTCCTTCTTTTGCCCAGTCGTTTTGATGGGATGAATGGCTTCCCCACATTCTCGTGAAACCAGATTGAGCTGCTGAATGAACTTGTCCTTTTACTGTGGAAATGTACTGTGCTGTTACATAAATGTTACCCAGACTTTAACAACACGGTCTTGAATGTTGTCTGAGTCTGGCTATACATGGTCACAGATTGTTTCAAGAGCTGAAGAGGGACAACCTGTCCTGAAAACTTTGTAGACTTCATGCCCCCTCATCTGCTGGCACGATGAATCAGTAGCTAACACTGCTGCCTCACAGCACCAGGGTCCCAGGATCGATTCGAGCCAGAGGCAACTGTCTGTGTGGAGTTTGCACATTCCCCAGTTGTCTGCATGAGTTTCTTTCGGGTGCTCCGGTTTCCTCTCACAGTCTGAAGATGTGCACGCAGGGTGAATTGGCCAGACTAAATTGTCCATCATGTTAGGTGCATTAGTCAGACTGAAATGTGTTTGTGTGGGTTACTCTTCGGAGGGTCGGTGTGGACTGGTTGGGCCGAAGTGCCTGTTTCCACACTGTAGGGAATCTAATCTGCTCAGTTTCGACTCAGTGGGATGAATAGTCTCCTTCCACACTGTAGGGATTCTATGATGACAAACTGGAGATACCTGAGCTGAGGAAGCTACGCTGAGGATCTCCTGCAGATGTGCCCCACGGCTGAGATGATTGATGCCCACCAATGATAATCATCTTCCCTTGTGCCGTGAATGACTCCAAGCAGTGTAGAGGTCATAATTAATTCTCAGTAAGTGTGATTTTGTTCAGGTTCCTTGATGTCATCCTCAGTCAAATACTGCCTTGAGCTCAGGATCAGTCTCTCTTACCTGAGCCCCTGCGTTACCTCTTTTGTTCATATCAATAGGTCATGGTGCTGAAGCAGAAAAGGTTTTCTTCAAACAGAGAGTAGTGAATGTCAGGAACTCTCTTACACAGAGTGTTAGGGGAGCTAGATCACTGAAAGGGACCAGTGGTGTCCCGCTGGGATCAGTTCAGTGACCTCTGCTCTCTGTTATTTTCAAAAATGACTTGGATGCGCGTGTTGAAGAGTTGGATAGTAAGTTTGCCGATTACACAAAGGTGGTTGGAGTGGTACAGAAAGTGGAGGGCTATTGTAGGTTGCAATGGGATATCGAAAGGATGCAGAGCTGGGCTGAAAATGGCACATGGAGTTCAAACTGAAGTAATTCACTTTGCAAGCTGGAATGTGAATGCAGAATAGATGGTTAAAGGCAGGATTCTTGGCAGTGTGGAGAAACAGTGGGATCCTGGCGTCCGTGTCCACAGATCCCTCAAAGCTGCCACCCAAGTTGATCGGGTTGTTAAGAAGGTGTATGGTATGTTGGCTTTCAGTTGCAGGGGGATTGAGTTTAAGAGCCGCGAGGTTATGCTGCAGCCCGATAGAGCCCTGCTCAGACCTCACAGGGAATATTGTGTTCAGTTCTGATCTCCTCATTATAGGAAGGATAATGAAGCTTTTGAGAGTGTAAAGAGGAGATTTACCAGGATGCTGCCTGGACTAGAAGTCTTACGAGGAAAAATAGATGAGAGGTGACTTGACAGAGATGTACAAGATGATGAGAGGCAGATAGAGAGTGAATAGCCAGAGACATTTTCCCATGGCAGAAATGTCTATCACGAGGTGGCATAAATTTAAGGTAATTGGAGGAAGTTTTAGGGGAGATATCAGAGGTAGATTCTTTACACAGAGAGTGGTGGGTGTGTTGAATGCACTACCATCAGTGGTAGTAGAGTCAAATACGTGAGGGAAACTTAAGAGACTCTTGGATAGGCACATGGAACAAAGTGAACGGAAGCATGTAGGTTAGAGTAGGACAAACAACACAACGTCGAGAGCTGAAGGTCCTAACTGCATGCATTAATGTAGAACCTTGAGCTCAAAATCTGCAGGAATTCATGTAAAACTCCGTTATCACACTTTTTAGCTTAGAATCAATCTAAACATCATGGCATAGTCAGAGAACACAGGGGGCCAACACCTTCAACATTTTATCTTGCTATCACCATTGTTCACAGCTCACCTGAGAATGCAACTTTTTTTAAAAAAAAAGGTTTTGTGATTTACACATGAAAGAAGTGAAACTGTCACTTGGATTTGTGAAGGGTAGGTCTTGCCTTACAAGTCTTATTGAATTCTTCGAGGAGGTGACCAAGCATGTGGATGAGGGTAGAGCAGTGGATGTAGTGTACATGGATTTTAGTAAGGCATTTGATAAGGTTCCCCATGGTAGGCTTAAGCGGAAAGTCAGGAGGCATGGGATAGAGGGAAATTTGGCCAATTGGATAGAAAACTGGCTCACCGGTCGAAGGCAGAGAGTGGTGGTAGATGGTAAATATTCAGCCTGGAGCCCAGTTACAAGTGGAGTTCCGCAGGGATCAGTTTTGGGTCCTCTGCTGTTTGTAATTTTTATTAATGACTTAGACAAGGGAGTCGAAGGGTGGGTCAGTAAATTTGCAGATGATACGAAGATAGGTGGAGTTGTGGACAGTGAGGAGGGCTGTTGTCGGCTACAGAGGGACTTAGATATGATGCAGAGCTGGGCTGAGGAGTGGCAATTGGAGTTCAACCCTGCCAAGTGTGAGGTTGTCCATTTTGGAAGAACAAATAAGAATGCGGAATACAGGGTTAATGGTAGGGTTCTTAGTCAGGTGGAGGAACAGAGGGATCTTGGGGTCTATGTACATAGATCTTTGAAGGTTGCCACTCAGGTGGATAGAGTTTGTAAGAAGGCCTATGGAGTATTGTCGTTCATTAGCAGAGGGATTGAATTCAAGAGTCGTGAAGTGATGTTGCAGCTGTACAGGACGTTGGTTAGGCCACAGTTGGAGTACTGTGTGCAGTTCTGGTCGCCTCACTTCAGGAAAGATGTGGAAGCTTTGGAGAGGGTGCAGAGAAGATTTACCAGGATGTTGTCTGGAATGGAGAGTAGGTCGTACGAGGATAGGTTGAGAGTTCTCGGCCTTTTCTCGTTGGAACGGCGAAGGATGAGGGGTGACTTGATAGAGGTTTATAAGATGATCAGAGGAATAGATAGAGTAGAAAGTCAGAAACTTTTTCCCCGGGTACAACAGAGTGTTACAAGGGGACATAAATTTAAGGTAAAGGGTGGAAGGTATAGGGGAGATGTCAGGGGTGGGTTCTTTACCCAGAGAGTGGTGGGGGCATGGAATGCGCTGCCCGTGGGAGTGGTAGAGTCAGAATCATTGGCGACCTTTAAGCGGCATTTGGATAGGTACATGGATGGGTGCTTAATCTAGGTTAGAAGTTCAGCACAACATCGTGGGCCGAAGGGCCTGTTCTGTGCTGTATTGTTCTATGTTCTATGTTCTATGTTCTATCATGGTATTCTAAGAGATGAAAGGCTTAACAGACAATCAATTTTTCCATGTGAAATTTCAGTTACATCACACTGTAAATTTTTACTATAAATTCTGTGTTACGGTCGAGCCCTCCACTATCACCTGATGAACGAACGATGCTCCAAAAGCTACTGTGCTTCCAATTAAACCTGTTGGAACATAACCTGGTGCTATGTGATTTCTAGCTTTGTACACCCCAGTCGAACACCGACATCTCCAAATCAATACTGTTCTTTGTTCTGTGTTCTATGGAAGTGCTCAAGAAGACTTGGACATTTATAATATTTGAGACTTGGAGCAGGTCAGACTTGATCTTCGTGAAGGGCAAGGCAGGCTTGGGATGTGAATGACCTGCACCTGTTTCTGATACTCACCCATTCTGTTATTGGAAAGTTAGTATGTGTTATTTTTCTGGAAGGTCTTTTATGGACTATTGCAATCAGGGAGACCCGTGGATTTTGTGAGCCATCACTGGGTGAGATTTGGGGGCTGTATTCACAGCGAATCTGGGTCTACAACATGTTCAACAAATGAAGCACAAGATACAGAGATGGGAAGTTTTGTAAAGAGAAATGAGCAACCTCTTCCATATCCAGCCTGGGTCTTCCAATTACATTTTCCAATCTCCCAAACCGAGTGGGACAGTCTCGAGGGACCGAACTGTTTCCTCTATTTCTGTACACCATGCTATAACAATAAGTGGAATCTAACTGCTCCTGTCTAGCAGGTTTGAGGTGTTTAATGGAACACAGAAACATGGGACTGAGGAGCAGGAGTGGGTCATTAGAGAACTTGAGCCTTCTCCACCATGCATTAAGATTGTGGCTGATCAGATTGTTGTCTCAGCCTCATCGTCCTGTCTGTGTCCCATTATCCGTGACTCACTTTTCTGTCAAATCTTTAACTAACTCAGCTGTGAATACTTGTAATCAGAGAAGAACCACAAACTTCCGGGGAAGAGAATTCCCATTCGAATGGCCCTTTTGGAATTCTTCCTCATCCCGCTGTGAGAATAAGAGAATCATACAGCGTGGAAAAAGATCCTTTTGTCCAATCAGGCATCTTAATCAGATCTCGTCCCACTTGCCAGCATTTGGCCCACATCACATGATCCATTCCTATTTATGTACCTATCCAGTTACATTGTAAACATGTAATTGTACACGCTTTCACTACTTTCTCTGACAGTACACCCACCAGCCTCTGTATGAAAAGGTTTCCCCTCAGGTCCCTTCTGTCTTTGCCCTGTTACCTTCACCCTATGCCGTAAAGTTCTGGACGCCCCGACACTGGGAAAAAGATCTTGACCAATCAGACTCTCCATGCCCCTCAGGACTTTATTAAACCTCTGTCATGTCACCATTCAGTCTCTGACAGTCCAGGGGAAAAAGCCTCATCCTGTTCATCATCTCCCTGTAGCTCAAACCCTCTGGTTCCAGAAAATCTTTGTAAATCTTTTCTGCACCCTTTCAAGCTTAACAAGAGTCAACTGATATGGACGCAGTATTCTTAAAGTGGCCTCACCTCCGTCCTGTACAAGCGCAACACGTTACTCCAACTCCTATTCTCAATGTTCTGACCGATTAAGGCAAGCATGTCAACCACGTTCCTCACTACTCTACCGACCTAAACTCCACTTACAAGGAACTATGAATCTTCACCCCTAGGTCTGTTTGTTAAGCAATATTCTCCAGGGCACTACTCCGCTTTAACTTTCCAAAATGAAAAACCTCACAAATATATAAATTAAACTCCATCTGCCAGTCCTTGGCTCATTGATGATCAAGGATCCCGTTATATTCTGAGTTAATCTTCTTCACTGTCCACTGAACCACTTTGGTGATGTCATCTGTAAACTTACTGACCATGCCTCCGATAATCACATCAAAGTTGTTTATAGCCGTGATTAAAAAGCAGTGAACTCAGCACTGATTCTTTCAGCACACCGCTGGCCACAGGTCTTCAGTCTGGAAAACAATCCATTACCTTCAATCCAATTTTGTATCCAATTGGTTAGCTTTTCCTAGATTACATATAACCTAAGTTTAGTAATCTGTCTACGATGGGGAACCTTATTAAATGCCTTGCTGAAGTTTGTGTAAAAATTGTACACCACGGTGTATTCTTCAATCTTCTTTGTCATCACTTCATAATACTCAATCACATTAATTAGACATGATTTCCATCACACAAATCTAGATTAACTATCCCTAATCATTCCTTGTCTTTCTAAATAAATGCAAATTCTATCCCTCAGAATCCCCTCCAACGAACTCCTCGTCTCTGATGTTGGCTGATTGAGTCGATAATTCCCTGTGTTGTTTTGGCTCGCTTCTCCCTTTTCTAGCCCCACTCCTCCACTGCCCACAAAAAAATAATTATAACTATGTTGGTGATATGGCCAATGATATAGTTCTCCCATAGCCATGTTTCAGTAATGACTATAATATCCCAGTCCCACGCACCAATCCATGCCCTGAGTTCGTCAGCCTTACCTGTCAGCCATCTTGCATTGAAACAGTTGCGATTTAATCCAACAGGCATTCCTTGCTCCCTGTCGTTGTCTAGCCTGACCTGTCTCTTCATTTTACTGTTTTTGATTACTGTATCTCCTTCCAGCCTCGCAATTGCCTCCCTGCTGTTGAGGATCCCACCACTCCCCAACCCCAGCCAATCTAGTTGAAACCCACCCTTGCAGCAGTTGCAAACAGGCCTGCCAGGATATTGGTCCCCTTCCAGCTCAGGTACAACCCGTCCTTCCTGAACACGTCACCTTGCCCCACAAAAGATCCCAGTAATCCAAAATTCTCTGCCCCCTGCACCAATTCTTTAGCCACCCCTTCATCTGCCATATCATCCTATTCTTACCCTCACTAGCATGGAGAACTGGAAGTAAACTTAATATTAACTCTGTCTTTTATCCTTTTCCGTAGCTCTCCACAATCACTCTGCAGGATGTCATCACTATTTCTACCTGTTTCATTCTATCCATTGTACCAACGCGCACAATGACTTCTGGCTGCTTCCCCCCACTGCCCCCCTCCCCCCCCCCCCAACCCCCAGTGAGAACGTTCTGCAGCCACTCTGAGACATCCTGGACCTGGCATGTGGGAGGCTACACACCATTCCGGATTCCCATTTGCAGCCACAGAATCTCCTGTCTGTTCCCCTCACTGTCGAGTCAGATAATTACTTCTGTTGTTATTCTGCTTGCACAGCCTTCTGACAATGGGATTTCTTCATGGAACAGTTGAATTGGGCTGAATTGTTTTGCTTCAGGCAATGAGGAGATTCCAATGAATCCTCATCAGGAATCCTCCATTAGTGGGAAAGACGACTGGGCTTTTTTTCACTCCCAAACATTGCTGTGATGAGCGATAGGGAAACAGAAAAGGAGCAATAGAATGTTTCTCCACAGATAGGCTACATTTTCCATCTGTAAGTTCAATCAGTAACGTTATCAGTCCCACACTGGACTCAGTGAGCTCTTCTTAAACATTGTCCGAACTATATGACTCCATTACATTCTCGACTCCAGGTCAGTGCGTTATTACAGTGTCAATTCATTAACAATAAACGGTTCTACTTGTTTTGAAGATGTGTTACTATGTGTTTGCATAATGTAAAAATAAGTGTTTCATGTCTTCACAATATCTGTGTTAAAATGAATATTCTTAAACATATATAGTAATTGCTGGAAAAGCTCAGCTTGTCTGTCAGCATGTAGGAAGAGAATTCACAGTTCAATTTTACTGTCTAATGACCTTGCCTTTGAAACTGACTTATTCTTAAATTATTTCCCCAGTTTTATTCTCCCACACAATGAGAAATATCCATCTGGTATTCACCAACTACATTCTTCTCAAGATCTCATATGGCCAATAAAACATCCCTCATTCTCAGGCCGAACTGTTCATTCTTCACAACGTAATGCCTTCATTCCAAGAATGCGTAAAGAGAAACATCTTTGAGACGTTTCGAAAGCAATTTTGTTTTTTTTTCAGTTTAGGCTGTTTTAACTACAAATAATACAACAGATGTAATCTCAGCAATGCCCTGTACTGATGCAAAAAACATCGCTAAGATCATACCCAACACCCCTTGCACGAAACAGGATCACGACATTTACCTTCCAAATCACTTGCTACATCTTCAGGTTAATTTGATGCGATTCATGTACTAAGACACACAAATCCCTCTGTAACACTGAATTCTGCATTCTCCTTGCATTTAAATAAATTTCTGCTGTTTCATCCTTTCCCCAAAACAGAAAATTTCCATCACGTATATATATTGTACTTTTTTTTGCTGAAGCTTTGCTCACAGCCATCCTCTGTCTGTATGCCATTGCTTGTTGCTGTGCCCTCCCCAATCTGTGTCCCATTGCAGATGTTCTGCACTCCCACTGTCCGTATCCCATTGCAGACGCTCTGCCCTCCCCCTGTCTGTATGCCATTGCAGACGATCTACCCTTCCCGTCTGTATCCCATTACAGACGCACTGCCTTCAGCTGTCTATATCGCATTGTAGATGCTCTCCCCTCCCCTGTCTTTATCCCATTGCAGACTTTATGCCCTCCCCGTCTGTATCCCATTGCAGACGCTCTGCCCTTCCCCTGTCTGGATCCCATTGCAGACGCTCTGCCCTTTCCCTGTCTGGATCCCATTGCAGATGCTCTGCCCTCCCCGTGTTTGTATCCCATTGCAGACGCCATGCCTCCCCTGTCTGCATCCCACTGCAGACTCTCTGCCCTCACCCATCAGTGTTCCATTGCAGGCGCTCTTCCCTGCCCCTGTCTGTATCCCATTGCAGGCGCTCTTCCCTTCCCCTGTCTGTATCCCATTGCAGACGCTCTTCCCTGCCCCTGTCTGTATCCCATTGCAGACATACTGCCCCTCCCCTGTCTGTATCCCATTGCAGACGCTCTGCCTCCTCCTGTCTGTATCCCTTTGCAGAGCAGCATCCCTCCCCCAGTCTGTCTTCCATTGCAGACACACTGACCCTGCCCTGTCTGTATCCCATTGCAGACGCTCTGCCCTCCCCCGTCTGTATCCCATTACAGATGCCCTGCCCTCCCCCTGTCTGTATCCCATTGCAGAGGTGCATCCCTTCCCCAGTCTGTCTCCCATTGCAGGCACACTGCCCTTCCCCTGTCTGTATCCCATTGTAGACGCACTGCCCTCGCTCTGCCCTCCGCTGTCTGTATCTCATTGCAGGCGCTTTTCCCTCTCCCTGTGTGTATTCCATTGCAGAGTCTCTGCCCTCCCCCCGTCTGTACGCAATTGCAGGTGATCTTTCCTTCCCCTGTCTGTATCCCATTGCAGATGCCCTGCCTTCCCCCTGTCTGTGTCCCATTGCAGACGCTCTGCCCTCCCCCGTCTGTATCCCACTGCAGACGCTGTGCCTTCCACCCGTCTGTATCCAATTGCAGGTGATCTGTCCTTCCCCTGTCTGTATCCCATTGCAGATGCCCTGCCTTCCCCCTGTCTGTATCCCATTGCAGATGCCCTGCCTTCCCCCTGTCTGTATCCCATTGCAGATGCTCTGCCCTCCCCCTGTCTGTATCCCGTTGCAGATGCCCTGCCTTCCCCCTGTCTGTATCCCATTGCAGATGCCCTGCCTTCCCCCTGTCTGTATCCCATTGCAGATGCTCTGCCCTCCCCCTGTCTGTATCCCGTTGCAGACGCTCTGCCCTCCCCCTGTCCGTATTCCATTGCAGATGCTCTGCCCTCCCCCTGTCTGTATTCCATTGCAGATGCTCTGCCCTCTCCCTGTCTGTATCCCATTGCAGATGTTCTGCCCTCCCCCTGTCTGTATCCCATTACAGACGCTCTGCCCTCCCCCTGTCTGTATCCCATTGCAGACGCTCTGCCCTCCCCCTGTCTGTATCCCATTGCAGACGCTCTGCCCTCACCCTGTATGTATCCCATTGCAGATGCCCCGCCCTGCCCCTGTCTGTATCCCATTGCAGACGCTCTGTCTCCATCTGACATCTTTTAACTTCGCCTGAAAAGTGAGAGAGATGAGATTGGAACTGTCAGCGAGTTTAAATTGAGAATTGCTCTTTAGTGAACATTGCTGTTTACTCGGTTGGTGGGACGGCGATGTTTCAGAATCTCCACACAAGGTGTCCTGGACGTCTCTGGCTCTTTCCAGGATCCTCCCCACATGTCGAGGTAGAGGGTGCAGGAACGGAAATCGGGCACTCTAACACCCTGCTTGGCCTTTTATGTCCTATTCCAGGATGTTTCTCCTGGAATGGGAGAAGAGGAGGGACGGAGTGAGGGTGGCAGTGGGTGTCCCTGCTGTTAATGCTGGTATAGGGGAAGGGGGAAGGGTGAGATGTCCGGAGGGAGTCTGACCAAAGTGTTGTATCCATGCAGTGGTATTAGTGTGCGGGGCTATTGCGTCAGTGACAGAAAAACTGAGGGAAGGCTAAATTCAACAGTGAGTGTGGTCGTGCTTGAGCCTTATTTGGAGATAGAGTGTGAGCCTTGTTCGGGGGTAGGTGTTATAACAGACACACAGTGAGTGTGAGGGAGCAGAAGAATATGGTGACACTTATCCTGGAAAAGTGGGGGGAAAGAATATTGATGCTTGTCCTGTATTGCTGACCAATTCTTCAGATCATCTCAGCGTTGAGGTGAGTCTCCCTGAACGTCTTGTCCAAGTCTATCAGTAATAACGCCTCAGACCCTTTCCATCACTTCCCACAGAATCAGTTTGGGTAGATCTTACAAATAGCAAGGTGAAGCAAACATTAGTGTATAATTATCAAAACCAAATCTGTCACGGAAATACTTTACAACATAGGTTCTGGAAATTAGGTATGCAAGTATATGCAAGGGGGAGCAATGACACAGTGATATTATCGCTGGACTCTTAACCCAGAGATCCAGGTAATATTCTGGGGACATGAATTCAAACCCTGCCATGGTGGAATTTGAATTCAATATGTATCTGGAATCAAGGGTTTATGATGACCAGGAATCCATTGTCGATTGTTGGAAAAACTCATCTGGTTCACTGATGTCCTTGTGGGAAGGATACTGATGTAGCCTGGTGTAGCCTGCATGTGACTCCAGACTCAAGACAACGCTACTGACTCGTAACTGCCCTCTGGCATGAGCAATAAATGCTGGTTATCCAGCGACACCCTCATCCTGTGAATGAGTAACAAATAATCGTGTGTGCTGCAGTAATAATAGATGGTCTCAAGTTGCACCGAAACTGCAGTGACTACTAATACTGTGAAGATAAACTTCCGTAAGTGTGTATTAGGTAGGTTGAACAGTATGTTGTGAACCAAACTAGAGAGGAGGTTATTTCAGATTTGGTATTGTGTTGTCAGGAGGACTAATTAATAATCTTGCTATGAAGCAGCTTTGGAGGAATAGTGACATCAATATGTTACATTTTTACACGGCGTCTGAATACAATATCGAGTGTTTGAACATTCTGGTTAAGCATCATGGAAGCCCGGAGGCTGGAGGGTCAACCACGCTCCAATGAATTGGGGAAATATAATATAACATTCAATGGGAGAAGCAATGATTGTGAGAATCATAGAGTCCGACAGCACGTAGAAAGGCTCTTCAGCCCAAACTGGTCCATTCCGAACAAAATGTCCATTCACATTTCCCTGCCCTTGTCCCATATCCTTCTTATTCTTTCCTATCTGTGTATTTGTCCGAATGCATTTTAAATTTTGCGTATCTACCCGCCTCAACCACTTTTGTTGGCATCTCATTCCATGTGCACACCACCCTGTGTGTAAAAGAAATTGCCCGACAGGTTCCCTTTTACTCTTTCCCATCGGATCGTAAATTGATGCCCTCTCGTCCATGGTTGCTCAAAAAGACTGATTGAATTCACTCTATCCATGCTTCCCATGATCTTATACACTGGTATCAGATCCCCCGCTGTCTCATACACTCTAAAGTAAAAACTCCTAGCTTGCCCAACCTCTCTCTATAACTCAGACCATTGAGTCCGGGCAACATCCTTGTAAATTTCTTCTGCACTATTTCCAGGATAATAACATCCTTCCCGTAGCAAAGTGAACAATACTTCACGTAAAACTACCTGTATTGCCTCACCACCATCCTGTATAACTGCAACATAACTCCCTAATTTCGATACTCATTACTCTGACTGATGAAGGCCAGTTTGCCAAATGCCTTTTTCACTACCCTATCTACCTGTGACTCCACTTTCAGAGAACCTTGAACTTGAATTCCAAGGTCTCTTTGTCTCAATACACTTCTTAAGGCCCTGCCATTCACCATGAAACTCCTACCTTGATTTGACTTTCTAAAATGCAAGAACTTACACTTATCTGTATTAAACTCCATTTGCCATTTCTCGGCCCACTTTCACACCTGATCAAGGCACTGCTGTAATTTCTGAAAATTCTGATAATCTTCCTCACCGTCCACGATACCGCCTATTTTAGTGTCATCTTCAAACTTATAATTCATGCCTGTACATTCTCGTCTAAATCATAGATGTGTGTAATATGTAAATATAAATAAAATATACATGCATAAAATAAGCAGTAATAGTCCCAGGACCGACCACTGAGGCATTCCACTCATCACAGGCCTTCAGCCCGACAAGCATACTTCCACTATTACCCTATGTTTTCCTACAATGAAGCAAATCTATGATCTGATTTGCCAGCTCCCCCTCAATTCCATATGATCTAAACTTCCAGAGCAGCCTACCATGTGGAACCTTACTGAAGGCCTTACTGAAATCCATATACACCACATATACTACCATGCCCTTGTCAAAGTACTGGTCATTTCACCAAAGCACTCTAACAAATTATTGAGCCATGATCCCCCACGCACAAAGACGTGCTGACTGCTCATAATCACACCCTGCCTTTCCAAATGCATGTATATTGTCTCTCTCAGAATCTTCTCAAGAAACTTGTGAACTAGAGATATCAGGTTTGCTGGTCTGTAGGTCCCAGGTTTTTCTTTATAGCTCTTCTTGAATAAGGGAACAGCTTCGCTATGCTCCAGTCCTCCGGGACCTCACCCTTTGGCTACCGACCAGGGCCCCCACTATTACTTATCTGTCCTCGTGCAGTGCTCCTGAATATATCTGGTCAGGACAAGGAGATTTTTAGAAATACTACATAATCTGAAAGATATGTCTACTTATTTCAGGTGAAAACACCAAAGAGTGAGTAAGTTACTCAATGATGATTAACATAACAAATTAAGGAATATAATAATCACAGGAAGTGACTTCAGAAGAATTCCATACATTGGGGAATCCTAAGAATTCTCAGAAAATTGCAATCCAGAAAAGGAGGGCCATGAAACTGATCAGGAAATCAAAAAGCGAACGTGCATGCAAACAAACAGGAACACAAAGATTTCAAAAATCTATGATCTATATTTCAAAAGAAAAAAAAATTGTCAAATGTGGAAATTTGCAATCGGGAGAGACGAGTTTATGGTGGATAACAGGGAAATGGCAAAGCAAATGACCAATTACGATACATCTATCTTAATGGAGTAAGATCCAGAAAATCACCCAGAAATACGAAGTGATTGTATAGGACTTGTGGAAGTAAAGACATAAAGTCAATTCTTATCAGTAACAAGGCAATATTGAACATGCAGCTGGATTGAGCATTACTAAGCTTGACAAACCAGATGTACTTCATACCAAAATCTTCAGAACTAAATCACAAATAGAAGTACTGATTGCATTGTCGATGACTGCGTTCTATTTTCCGTTACATTCTGCAGAGTCTGGAAGCTGGTGTAGATAAATGCACATTAGTAAATGTGATCCAAGCACTATAGATGAATGGTAGGGATACAAGCATCTACAAAGAGAAGAAGAGATAGTGTGGAGAACTGCTGACAAATTAACTTGACATTTGTGGGGAAACTGTTGGAATCTATTATATAGGATGTGATATTAGATACTTCGACATTAACAGCAACATTGGAGAGACTCAGTATGCATTTCTGAAAGGGAAATCATACTTGACAAACTTCGGAATTGTTTGAAGTTGATTCTTACAGCATAGATAATGGGGATCCAGTAGAATTGGTATAGATTTTAGATTATCAGAAGGCTTTCTATAAGAACTCACAAAGTGAGTGCGAAAATGCAATGATGTGAAGGGTATTTGGAGGAATATATGTAAGTGGAACCCTAAAGTTGGTTGCCTTCCTTTAAGGGAGTCAGAATATAGATGTAAAGACACGTTGAAGCAGTGTGTTGGTGAGACTGTACCTGGAGTATTGTGCACAGTTTTGGTGACCGAATCTGAGAAAAAATATACAGACCACAGAGGAAGTGCGGTGGACATTATCCAGACGGCAAGCGTGTGTGATGAGGAAACTCAGCCTATGTTCTCTTGAGGTTCAAAGATCCAGCGGTGGGTCACTGTGAACTTTATAAAACTAACAAGTTTGAAATTAACAGGATGTTTATCAGTCTGTCTAATCCACACTCAAGGCAAATAATGGCAGGATAAGGGACAAACCATTTAAGACTGCAATAAGGAGGAAGGTCTGCGCGTGGAGGGGAATGACTAACACATGGGCAAAGCAGGGCGAGATTACGGAGAATCTCCAGACAACCTACAAGTGTGTCAAGTGGAGCAGAATAACCAATGAACACGTAGGACTCATGAGTAACTTGCCAAGTTGCATTTAAATCAACTTTAGTAGTAAGAGAAAGAGGGGAGTGGTGGAAGGCTGTTTGTGTGACTGGAGGCTAGTGTCCAATGGTGTACCACGGGCATCAGTGCTGGGTCCCGTATTATTTGTGATTCGGAGGTGCTAGTATTGGGCTGGGGTGGACAAATCTAAAAATAGCATAACACCAGACCATAGTCTACAGGTTTATTCAGCAGCACTAGCTTTCGAAACGTAGCTTCTTCATCAACGTGCACAACCACGTGATATAACTGATGTTGAGAGATTTTTAACCTTATTATTTGTGGTATTCATAAATGATGCAGCTGTGAATATGGACGAGGGGTGGGGTGTGTAATAAATAAGTTTGGATTTGATACAAAGATTGGCGGGGTGGTTGGCAGTGAGGAGGAAGGCCTTATGTTACAGGTAGATACGGATGGAATGGTCAAATGGGTGGATCAATGTCAGATGGAATGTAACCTTGATAACTATAAGGTGATGCAACTTTGGAAGAAGGAACCAGACAGAGGAGTACTCAATGAATTGCAGCACACTAGAAAGCTCAGAGGGTGTTTCTCCAGACATCACTGAATGTGTCTGCACAGGTTAATACACAATCTGGGAAAGGCTAGGGGAATGTAAACATAGCCTTTATTCATCGAGGCAGAGATGATAAGAACTATGCGGAACTGTGGTGAGAGCAAGATCGAATACTGTGTGTAGGTCTGGGAACAACATTATAGGAAGGATGTGATTGTAGTGGAGGGGGTGCAGAGCAGATTCACCAGGATGTTCCCTGGGATGGAGCATATCAGCTATGGAGAGAGGCTGGATAACCTCAGGTTGTTTAGTTTGGAGGAGAGAAGGCTGCGAGGTCTGTGATTCAGAGGGATAGGATTACGAGGTACATGGACAGGGTGGATAGACAGCAGCTGTTGCATTGACTCAAAGGGCAACATTTTTAAAGTGAAGGATTTGTGGTTTAGTGAAGATTTGAGAATTGTTTTTCAACCAGAGGGTGTTGGGGTCTGGAATGCACTTCTTGAGAGTTGAGTTGTCATGGTAACCTCGAACCATTAGAAACCACATGGTTGTGCACTTCAAATGCTTTAAGATCCACGGCTACAGTCTTGTGTCGGAAAGTGGGCCTAAAGTAGACCGTGCTGTATTTCTGGTAGTACAGAGTCTGTGCTTCTGTGATTGTATGGCAGTGGAAGGTCAATCATTGAGTAGCTTAAGGTAGGAATTGATGGGTTTCTGAAGAATATCTTAATAAAGTTGATAAGAGAGAACTTGTAATATTTTCTGGAAATTTGTCAATGGCAAAATTAAGAGAAAAAGGTTGCAGATTTCTTACAGTCTGATGCCAGATAATTAAGGACCGAGAAATAGCAGGACTATGGAGCAAATACTTTAGTTATGCTTTCACAGAAGAAAACAAAACAAAAAAGAAAACTTCCAAGCAATACTAGGAAATTTCAGTCTTGTGAGAAAAAGGGAATAGAATGAAAATAGCAACTAAACAGTTTAGAGAAAGTATTGGACTGAAATTAATGGGAATAGACAAAGTCAACAGAGATTTATGATTTGGGAATCATATTTGAGAAAGTGGCTTTTAGGAAAGTTATCTAGGAGATATCAATGCCATGCGAGTGGATTATCAGAAAGATTTTTGATAAAGCCCCAAGCCTATTGTGCAAATTCGAATCCTATGGGACTCGGGCTAATATATGGTCATAGATTTAGAATGGGAGAGCTGGCAGGAAACAGTGAATAGGAATAAAACAATGTTTTATTTTTATATGGAAAGCTTGGAGGATATTGTAAGGATCGTGTCTTGGTTTCCAGCTATTCTCAATAGACATCATATCTTTGGGTGAGGGGCGCAAATGCAATATTCCCAAGTCTGCTGACAGCACAAAACGATGTCAGCTTGTGAGTGGATGAGGAGGATGTAAAAAAGTTCCAAGGTGATTGAGACAAGTGCAGTGACTGGGCAAATACGTGGCACATGGAGAGTAATGGGGTGGATGAGATGTTGTGTAATTTGATGGGAACAATGGACTGGCAGCCTCTCATTTGAAAAAGGAGTGTTTGAAAAATGTTGCACTGTAAATGAACTTAAGCTGCATTTTTGTTTATTTCTGCGCAGCCCTCAGAGTCCATGTAGGGCAGTGAGTCAGAAGTCAATACTGGGAATGGCATTGGCACGCTGACAATTGTATGTAGGCCCAGCACGTGGGGAACTGTAACTTTGAAAGGAATCTGGATCTCCCTGTACACCAGTCACTGAAAGCAATATTGCAGGGTTAGAAAGCAGGAAGGAAGATAAATGCTGTATTCACCTTCATTTCAGGGGATTTGAGTACAGGAGTAAATGTATCTCACTGCAGCTGTACAGGGCCTTGGTGAGACCCCATCTCGAACATTGTGCAGTATTGTGTGCAGTTTTGGTCTCTTTTCCTAATAGACCACAAACCTGACATTGAGTGAGAGTAGCAAAGGATGACCAGACTGATCTCTGGGATGACAGACTTTTTGTGGGAGCAGAGTTTGGGGCGACTGGACCTGTATTCAATGGGCTTTAGGAAAATGAGTGAAAATCACAGTGAAATATATAACACTCTGACAGGGCGAGACAGATTAGAAGCCGATCAGTAAATCGCCTGGCTGGAACGTCTAAAACAAGGGGCCACAATATTAGGTACAGACAGGCCACTTTGCGTTGAGATGAGAATAAATGCCTGCACTCAGAGACTGGCGAACCAGGGGTACTCTCTCCCAGATCAGGCTGTGGAAGTCAAGGGGCTGAATATAAATAAGGATTTCTGGAAACTAAAGGGATAGGGAGAGAGCAGGAGTATGGTGTGAAGATAGAAGATCAGCTCTCATTCCAGGTTGTTCTCCAATAACATAATAACTGGGTTCCTGTACAACACTGTGTTGTAGAAAATCGTGCAATATTAATAATGGGGTCTATGGAAAAAAGAGGGTAAGTGGCGAACTCCTAAAAATATCAGTAAAAACCAAAATTTAAATTTGGTCTAACACACAATAGGACAGTCTAAATAAATCTTTAAATTACATGTTGTAATGGAACAGTGCTGTAAATGTAACGCTTTCACACTACAATCACTCACTGGTGCACTGTACCTTTCACCACAATCTTCACCAGAAAGCACACGGGGGCTGAGTGACCATGTGATGCCGATGTCGAATTCCAGTTTTCCCCAAGATTCTCCCCACAGTTTGAAATAAAGCTCTTTCGAAACATAGACTACAATTCCCAGATCAGGCTCAGTTTCAAGGCCTGCAGAGTCGATTGCATTCCTGTTTTAGCTGAACACATTGATTGTACCTTTTGTAGATAGAGGGTTTCTGAGGCTGGGTTTGATGTTCAGCTGGTGCCCGACAAGGAATCGCGTCACAGTAAACGCCAGTTCACTTTACAGAAAAAGGTTCATGAATTGCATTGCAGCCAAATTGTATTTAATCAACACGTGTTATTGGTGAACTGCCTGTACATAGAATGGAGGAGCAAAACTGATGGGCTGAATGGACTACAGCAGTTCTCATTTTATGGTTCACAATGTTTAAACATATTAAGGGATATGTATATTGTATGGGGAAAACTGCGTTGAGGAGATGTTCGGCCATTAACGAGAATAGGGAAAGCTCAATGAGTTGTATGATGTATTCCTTTCCCGATGCTTCTGTGCAGTGTGTGGGAAAGCTCTGTAAATGTTGTCACAAGCTCTCAGCTGTTAGGAAGGAGGTCTCTGCAGGGTCGACAGGATTGTGTTTCCCATTCCCTTTTCTGATAACGAGGCTGGTGCCGGCTGTTCTCTCTGGGTTTATCCTTTAAGGTCTCGGAGCAGTTTGATACAATTGAGTGCCTTGCTTGCCCATTTCAGAGACCATTGAAGAGTGTATCACGTGTCTGTGTGTCTGGAGTCACTTTTAGGCCAGACAGGAAAGCACGGGGGATTCACTTCCTGAAAGTACACTGGGGAAGGAGATCTACATCTATAATTGAACACAAGATCAATATTACTGACGCCAGATAATAGATCTCGATATTTTATTAATTGTTTTTAACTTGCACCAGTTGCCAGAGAATTATCCTGGTCTGGATTAGCAATCCAATGACAATTCCATAACAGCACCATCTCCACATGGGGGCCTGTCGGAAACCACACTGAACCGATTATTTCTGTGCTGTTTAACAGCTCTATCAAAAATAACCCCAACCAATTTGACTATCGTGATGGGACTGACGGCGTGGTAATTGGTCTGATTGTAATTATTCCCTTCTTAGGGGATGGGACATAGTTGAGTAATTACCCACGTTAGGAGAAAGTGAGGACTGCAGTTGCTAATTACCCACATTGCCAGGGAGTTGTCAGAGTTGGAGCTCGAATGAAACATCTTCCTCAGGAACACGGCTTGTTGTGTAGCAAAAGTCCTCAGTCCTATTGCAGGAATGGTGTCAGGGCCAAATGCCTTTGTCATATCTACAGTGTCCAGCTGTTGCTTCATGTCACGTGCAGTGAATTGAATTGGTTAAGATGGGCATCCGTGCTTCAGGGTATCATATTCAGGGTGAGGTGGGTAATCGACACAACACTTCTGGCTGAGGATGGTGCAGATACTGCATCTTTTACACTGACGTACAGGGCTGTTCTATCATTTAGGATGGGGATATTTGTGGAGTCCTCTCCTCCAGTAAGTTGTTTAACGGTCCATCGACTTTTATGCATGGTTTTGACAGGACGACAGAGCTTATATCTGATTTGTTAGTCTTGGGATCATCTCTCTCTCTGTATCAGACTTTAGTCCTGCTGTTCATACTGTAACCAGTCATGTGCGGTAGCTTTAATGGATTGTCATCAGATTTAGCTGCATGTGATTCCGACCCGACCATGTTCACCCACACTCGTCCCTGACCCATGAATCGGCTTGATGGTAATGGTAGATGGATGGACTATCCTGGGGGAAAGGTTACAGATTGTCATTGAAATCTACAGCATCCGATGATAATCAAGTTTTAGCTGCAATATCTACAGTTCAATTCTACTGACTGCCCCTCAGTTCACACCGAGACCCATTCACCCATTAGCCCTGTGCTCAGTGACCTACTCTGGTTTCTGATGCGGAAATACTTCCATTTTCATATTCCCATTCTGCGGGAAGTCTTTCCTTGGTTGTCACACCTCCAATTTGTTACATAAACAATATCCATTTAAGGTACTAATCTGAAACGTTTCCTTTCAGTAATGCCATCTTCTGTATTTGAAGTGAATGTGTTTCCTTCTGTTTTTCTCCCTGACCATGAATCAGAGCTCTGCAGTGTCAGTGATAACAGCTTTATGCAGTTTCAGAGTCAAGGAACTTGTCACCATGCGTTACCGTTCAGTTACCAGTGTACAACGCTCCATGTTGGACAGGATGTTTGGGCATCTTTGACAATATGTCGTTGGAAATTGTTCAAAAACAGAAATTGCTGAAGAAATTGCGAAAGATGTTCAAGGATTTTCTGGAGTGAATGCAGAGTTAAACTTGCAGGTCCAGTGAACCTTCGAGAAAGGATTTTTATTTTTATTTCCAGTATCCATAATTATTTATTTAATTGAAAAATTGTTCTGCGCCTATTCATTTCTGGAGAAACTCAGCAAGTCTGTCAACATCTGCAGAGAAAGAGAAACAGAGTTAGCGTTTCCAGTCCAGTGTGACAATTCTTCAAAACTGAATACAATTGCAAAATGGTCTTTTAATCCCTTGCCGGAAGTGGAGGATGGGTGGCAGGGAAAAGAGGGTGTGGCAAAAGAAAAAGGGCTTTTAGCAGTGGTGAAAGGAAAGATTCTGTTTCACGGGTCGAATTTAAGGTGTGAATGGAGGAAAGGGGTTCTCTCTATTGAATGCAAGATAAAAAAGACACAACCACACAAAGTCATACGGAGGCCAGGAGGGAGAATGTTGACCATGTGGTATATACATCTGGCCACAGGTACGTTTTCACTGCCGTGATCATTACCCCCTTAAGATAAAGGAATTCAGGTGCTTGACTTCTTATTGGCACTAGTAAGCGTTTCATGCTGCCTTAGTGTTGTAATATGGAGAAAAACAAATCACAGTTTGACTTTTGTGCCGAGTGTTGGTTACCTGTCATTTTTAATATTGATTAATTTTGCAGTGCTTATCTTTAAACGCTTGTTCTTGAAGATTGTATCAGATGGTGTGTAGGATGTTGAGGAGTGACATTATAGAAACTTATAAAATCATGAGAGGTATGGATCGGGTGAATAGACAAGGTCTTTTCCAAAGGGTAGGGGAATCCAAACATCGAGGGTGAAAGAGGGTAGATTTAAAAGGGACTAAAGGGCAGCTTTTTTACACAGAGGGCGGTGTGGGTATGGAATGAGCTTCCAGAGGATGAGTGGGAGATGCAAGGACAGCTACAACATTTAAAACTCATTTGGACAAACATATGAATGGGAAACATTTAGAGGCCCATGGACCTAATGAAAACAGATGGGACTAGTATAGTTTGGAAAACCTGCCCAGCATGGACATTTAGAAAAGCTTCACGCAGAGTCAGGGTGGTTTTGTGAAAAGGAAATGATATTTTGCCCTGTAAAATCATGCAAAGTATTTATGGAGATGCCCGAAAATGTAACAACGGACTTGATAAAGGGGATCTGGTGGACACCAGGCTTTCCAGAGATTTTCCACAAGGTATTACAAAACAAAAGTTCTTACACAAAACAGAAGCTCCAGGACGTCGGATACTTTATTAACATGGGATGATGATTGTTTAACACAGAAATCGAAGAGTCAGGATTAATGGATCTTTATGGTAAAGGTTTACCTGCTGGAGGACCACAAATAACGGTCTGATGGTATCAGTTATTTACAATCTAAGCTGACAGCCTGAAGGAGGGAGCTGAGTGCAATACACATCCGAGTTTGAGGATGACATGGAAAATCAAAAGGCAGGCTGTTATTTAATGTGGAGGACTTCCAGAAAAGGAACAGTAAAGGCATTGGAGTCTTCCTGTGTATGAAACATAAAGTCAGCATGATGATATAGCAAGGAACTTGGATGGTACATTAGGGGGTTTCCTGGGAAGGAAGGGTTGTGTTATTGAGAATCTCTAGGATGGTGAGGCGATAATTCATTGGGGTTTAAATGAATGAGGAGTGATCCTGCTGAAACCTACAAGACACAGAAGGGGTTGAAGAAGGTAAATGTTGAGAAGTTGTTTCCATTCTTGAGCAAAGTGTTGAACTCGATGATATAGATACCGAATATGGAACATCGATTTCAATCTGAGATGCAGAGTCAGAGCTTCATTCCAAAGGTAGTGAATGTCTGGAACTCCCTAACCCAGAGAGGTGTGGAGGGAGACAAGGAGTCGGCAAGAGAGTGGAGTTGAGCCCTGGAGGAGATCAGCCATGTTCTTATTAAATGACAGGGTTAGCTTGAGGGGCCGATTGACCTACTCCTGTTCCTATTTATTCATTTCACATGTTTTGCTTTTGGAAAGTATCGGGTTATTTTGCTGGATATCGTGTTGTACAATAGTGCATTCAGGGAGACCAGAGGATTTGTTGTTTTAACCCTGGGTGGGGTATGTGGCTATATTCCCAGCGTATCTGGTCAGCAACATGACCCACATCTGGAGCAGAAGTTACAGAGAGGGGAAGCCTGGAAACAGGGACTGGGGGGGTGGGGGTGGTGGTCACTTCCTGATCCAGTCTGGATTTTCCAAGTACATTTCAAAAACTACACCTAACCATCGGATTGGCCTCGATCTCTCCCTGTTTAGCATGTTCGAGGGCTGAATGGAACATCAGAACATAGGGCTGAGGGACACAATTGGGCCAATCAGCCCTTTCACACTACCCCACCAGTAAATAAGGTCATGGCTCATCTCATTGTGGTCCCAGCTGCACGTTTCTTTCCATGCACCATTATCACTGATTCACCTGTCCATGGAAAATTAGACAAAGCCAGCTTCGATGTAATATAAAGGTCAAGCCACCCCAAACTTCTGGGAAAGAGAATTCCCACTTGACTGAAATCCCACTTTGTGGATTTATCCTAATTCCTGCTCTGAAGGATGTTGGAGGGTGTCACTGTTTCCTTTTCTCGTCCCATTCCTCCACTGCTGACACCAAATTTTAAATGGAACCAGGTTGGTGATATGGCCGATGATAAAGTTCTCAGACTGAGTCAGGTTCAGTGACAGGAACAAGTCAGGCAGATTTCTTTAGTAAGCCACAAGTAACTAATAGAACTAACGGATGCGCATGGTGGATCTGTGGTTAGCACTGATACCTCCCGTTAACAAGTAGCTGCGTTCAGTTCCAACCTCGGGCAACCCTCTATGTGGTTTTTGAACATTCTCCCCATGTCTGTGTGGATTTCCTCCCAGTGTTCTAGTTTCCTCCCATTGTCCATAGATATGCAGCTTAGAGCGGATTGTCCATGCTAAATAGCCCATAGTGCCCAGGGATGTGTAGGTTAGATAGGTTAGTGATGGGAAATGCAGGGTTACATGGATAGATTAGGTGGGCAGGTCCAGAGGGGATACTGTTCCGAAGGGTCAATGTGCTCTTGATGGACGGAATGTCCTGCCTCCACACTGTAGAGATTCTATAAAAACAACAAGAAGTTTGGACTATACAAACACCCAGTGGGTATCTATCTGATCACTCTCCTCTAGGTTTTGTATGTTTCAATAAGATCACCTCCCAAGAGTAACCTGTTAAAGCTTTCATAATATAAGACATTCATTCCTGGAATACATGAAGTGAAACATCTAACTGCTTCCAATTTAATTATATCCTTTCTCAGGTAAGGAGACAAAAATAATCTCTCACACAGGTGAAGTTATTTTTTGTTTTCTCAGTGGTGAGAGTATTTGGAACTCTCTTCCCTGCAGAGCATTGGACTCAGAGATATTGAATATGTTTGAGGCACAGACAGAAGGTTCAAAAAGAATAACGGAATCAAGGATTATCGGGGAATGGCAGGAAAGTCCAGTGGTAAAAAAATTACACTGCTCCAGCACATCCAGGAATATAATGCAAAATGAAATGATAATATCGATAAAATGTTAAGGGGAAATCCAAGATGGTGGTGATCTGGAAGGTCTGCTTTGTTGGGTTCTGCATCACAGTACGGGCAAAGGGGTTCCCTAACGCACTCCATCCCAGCCATTTACTTAAAATGCTTAGTTTTTGAAAGGTCTGAGAATTGGCAGTTGCAGTATTTTTAGTTTGTGTAGTTTTTAAGTTCTATGAGACTTTGTTTATTAATGATCAGTAATTCAATTTCTTCCTCTCTCCAGTTCAAATGTTGCTATAGTGTGTTCTGGGTAATGATGTATTAAAATGGTCTACCTGAAGCATTAAGATGAGCCATTGGCCAGAAAAGAGGAAATATTTTCCTTCTAGTCTAAAAAAGAGAGGGTGGATGTTGTCCTATTGCAGGAGATGCACCTTGATGACAAGGAACATTTGACATTACAGCAGGTCGGGCTTGATCGGGTTTATTTCTCGCCTTTTAATATTACGTGTAGGGGAGAAGCCATAATGGATAAAAATAACCGTCCATTTAACCTACTAGATTGTATTTGACATTCACGGGATGTTCATAATACCCAAAGGCTTGAACTATAGTAAAGAGTATAGTGTTTTGAATGTTTATTGCGCCCCCCCCCCTCCCCACCCCACTCCCAGCGCACCCTCTTAAATTCTTGGTACATGCATTTTCCAAATTCAGTTATCTTGCATCGTGGCACAGTATTGTAGAAGTTTTCAAAAGTCTTATGGACCCCACGGTGGACAGAATGTCCTAAGGTGCCTCAATACCCTCGTTATAATGTAAGCAATTAGTGGATTTGTGCAGAAAGAGAGCTGGTGGATGTCTGCTGGCAGATCCACATCACAAGTAAGGATTTTATTTTCTTCTTTAACCGGCATAAATGCCACATGAGGGTTGATATCTTCCCCATTCCTGCAACAATCATAGATTCGGTGGCATCCTGCACAATTGGGAATATTACCATTTCTGACCATGAAGCAGTATACTTATTGATGAAGATTAAGGGCAATATAATAGATTTGAGACACTAGCGAATGTGTCCCTTTATTTCTAAGGCTGGTTGGTTAATTGAGTATTTAGATTAGTTTACTTACAGTGTAGAAACAGCCCCTTCGGCCCACAAAAACACACCCCTTGACATTGACCCCTTCACCTCACACTGCTGGCAATTGACCTAACCTGCACATTTTTGTACTGTGGGAGGAAACCCACGCAGACACAGGGAGAATATATAAACTCCACACAGGCAGTCAACTGACACAGGAATCGAACCCAGGTCTCTGGCGCTGTGAAGCAGCAGTACTAACCATTGTACCACTGTGCTGACCACTTCAAAGAGTTCAGATCTTTCTGAGCCATTAATTCAGATTCAACCAGTAACTCATCCACTCTGTGGGAAATTGCTAAGGCTTATGCCAAGGGAATAATTATGCTTTATGATGTAGCAGAAGGGGAAGCAGGAACGCTGGTTTGAGGCAAAGCTGAGGGCAGCCGAGAGTACATACTGTGATTGTCCCTCAGTGGCTAAGCTGCAGAGGATCACAATGCTTCGGTCTACAGTGAATTCCACGCTCACACAGACAGCCAAGAAGGAACTTACTTTTGTAAAACAAAGGCTGTTTGAACATGGTGATAAGCCAGGCAGGTATTTATTCTCTCTTGGCAGGAAAACGAGCGCCCCTCTTAAGCCATTACCTCAATTCGGGAAGGTATTAGGATCCTTACCTTCAATTCCAAAAAGATTAATGTCTCCTGTCCGAGATTTTTCACCGAATTATTTCAGACTGAACATTTTGAGGATAGATGGATTAAGATGGAGTCATTTTTCAAGAACCTGGGTCTTCCAGGAGAAACCCCTGAATCGGTGTTGTGCCTTAATGCACCATTGTCAGCGCAGGAGGGTGTGAAGCAGCTTCAGAATGTAAAGGCGCACGTTCCTGACAGATTTCCTAGTGAATTTTATAAATAATTTATAAACCTATTGTCAGGGCTGATGTTTAACATGTTCCGTCACTCATACAGTCACGAACCCCTCCCTCCATCCTTAAGAGAGGCTCATATCTCTCTGATGATGAAGAAAGGAAGACCCTGGAGGATTGTGCTTCTTATACGCCAATCTCACTTTTAAATGTTGGTTTCAAAATCCTGTCTGAGACTCGTGCATTTAGGCTGGAAACTTTGCTGCCTTTCATTGCCAAAGAGGACCAAACAGGCTTTATAAAGGGCCACAAATCTTTCTACAATGTGAAGAGGTTATTCAATATGATCCAAGAGTCTCAACACCAATCTGTCCAGGGATTATTGATCTCTTTAGATGAGAGAAGGCATTTGATTGGGTTGAGTGGCCGGATCTCTTCTGTACATTAGAACGGTTTGGTCTACGCAAAGATTTAACAAGTGGGTGAGGGTCCTTTACCGTGATCCTCTGGCTGCAGTTCTCACTAATGGTGTGGCCAATTAGTAATATGAATATTTCTCCAGTCAGCCGACAAGGTTGACACCTTTCACCATTGTTGTTTACGTTGGGGATTGAGCCACCGACGGAGGCCATCCGTAGGGATGCCAACATATCAGCCCCAGAAGTGGGATAGAAGTCACGAAAGATTACATTGTATGCAGATTAGGGTCTTATGTTTTTTGTCAAATCCCACAATTTCGGTTGTTCATGTGATGCAATGCATTGATTCGCTTGTTGCCTTTCCGGGTGATAAGATTAATTTTGCAGAGTTGGAGGCCATGCCTATGGGAGGTCTTAGGGAAATACCTGATACTGAGGCCAAATCCTGGTTTCCTTTTAAATGGTCACGGGGGTGGTTTCCCTATTTCAGTATATTCATTAAATCTGTCTTTGATCATTTATTTAACGTGAACTGTGTCCATTTGTTTGACAAAATTAAACAAGACCTTCAAGACGGGAGGCATTTCCACTATCCTGGCTAGGTCGGATAGCTCTTATTAAAATGAATGTTCTTCCGCATTTCCTAGACCCCGTGCGAATGCTTTCTTTGATGTTTCCCACACAGATATTTAGGAAACATAATGGCGAGTTTAGCTCTTTTATTTGGTACCATAAGCAATTCTTTATCAAGCTAACAAAATTGCAACTGCCCCACAGATTGTGGGGGGTAGATCTCCCCGATTAAAAGCTATAAATTAAGCTCTTTTATCATCCTATGTTAGTGCCTGGACCGCTGAGGACTCGGCATCAATACGGCTAGACATTGAGCCCTCTCCGACAAAGTGAACCCTTATTAGTCTGTTATTCTTAGATAAAATGACAACATTTATGGAGCATTGTCAAAACGCATTGGATATTATCTCAGTTATTTCATCTTCAAATACTGGAGTGATACGCGCCTTAATCAGAACTAATGGTATTTAAATTGTTTCCATTTACATCTCTTCCTCGCAGTGATTTTCACATTTGCAGCACCCCTTGTCAAGGCACAGTGGAGATATGGAGCTGTAAATGGATGGGAGCTGCACATCCTGTCAGTTCCAAAATTGGCAGCAAGTTTCCCCACACTGGGCTGCGATCTAACACAGTGTTACCGAACAATGCAACAGCCTTGGTTTATATATGAATGAACCAGTGCGGACTGCACAGCTACCCATGCTGGACATTTAGCCCAGGATTATCGATCCAGCATTGGGCTGCATGTAGTTTCCCTCTGGATAGAGCTGGGTTGCATTCAGCTGTACACTAACCGGATCTACACAGTGCTCCATCCTGAATATGTAATGGATGGGCTGGTTATGTGAGTTAGATTGCGAATGTGAGAGAACTAAACATCTGGCTATGTCTTTATTTTGTGTTTTAATTCTTTTGATTGGACTCTTCAAATCCTGACTCATCCAGGTAGACCCGACCCTCTGGATGAGTCATGGTTACTGTTGTTACAGCATCTGAGTCTGCAACATGATCAACAAATGGAGCAGAGCCTGCAGAGAGGGGCAACGCTGTAAAATGGAATGAGGGAATCACCATCAGACCGTGGTCTTCGTGAATGGTGGGGCAGGATTGAAAGGACCATTGATGCAATGTATCATATATTTCTGTTTGTTCCAGGAAAATTCCCCTTCTCTCCCAGTGTCCCATTCTGGTGGGGACTGAGTCACCTCCTCCTGTTCCTGCGTAACAGGATCCTTGGGCCTCACTAGCCTCCAGAGTTCCCTGTGCCCCAGTTTCAAGGAGTTGAATGACTGCCTCCTGATCCCAAGTTTGTGAAAATACATGTCCTTTTCCTGCTCCTGAGTAACAGGCTCCAATCGCTCTGTGCTCACCTGCTGCTCCTGTGGAATGGAGGTGAGGGACTGAATGGCCTCTTCACATTCCTTACAGCTTTTCTTGACTAAAGGCCTTTCCCTGTTTCTGTAAAACACCATCAAAATCTGAATGATGTATTTTTGTATTTGACTCTCAGTAATTGAGCAAACAAGCCGACTGGAAAAATTCAGAAGCTGAATGGCCTCCTCCTGTTCCCGTGTTATACACTGAAGAGTCAATAGACTCTCAGAGATGTACAGCACGGAAAAAGATCGTTCGGTCTGGTCATCCATACCGCCAAATATCCTAAATTAATCTCGTCCCCCTTGCCAGCACTTGGCCCATCTCCCTCTAAACCCTTCCCAGGCATGTATCCATCCAAATGCCTTTTAAATGGTGTAACTGTACCCGCCCCCACCACCTCTTTTGTCTGTTCAATCCATACACACAGCGGTCTCTGTGTGAAAATGTTGCCCCTCATTTCCCTTTTTAAATTTTTCCCCTCTCACCTTATAAACCTTTGTCTTCTAATTTTAGACTCGTCTATCCTGGGAAAAGACATTGACTGTTTACCTTATCTATGCCCCTCATGATTAAAAAACCCTTTACGGTCCCCCCTCAGTCTCAACACTTGAAAATAGCCCCAGCCTATTCAAACTCTCCCTGTCACTCTGACCATCCGACACCTGCAACATTCTTTTAAATCTCTTCTGTACCCTTTCAAGTTTGACAACATCTTTCCGACAGTAGAGAGACCAGAATTAAAGGCAATATTACAAAAGTGGCCAAACCAATGTCCTGTACAGATTTAACATGTCATGCAAACGCTTCGACTCAAAACACACACCAACAAAGGGAAGATCACCAAACGCCTTCATCACTGCGCTGTCTACCTGTGACAGCACTGTCAAGGAACGGAGAACCTGCACCACTAGTCTAGCTTTGCTGCCTCACAGGGCAGCGACCTGGGCTTAATTCCATCCTGGAATGACTGGCTGTGTGGAGTTTGTACATTCTCCCCGTGTCTGTGTGAGTTTCCTCTGGGTGTTATGTTTTACTCCGACAGTATAAGAATATACAGATAAGGGTAGATTGGCCATGCTGAATTGAGCACCATACCCAGGGATGTGTAGGGTAGGTGGATTAGCCATGGGAAATGCAGGCTCAGAGGGATAGGGCAGGGGTTTGTCCAGTGGGATACTGTTTAGTGGTTCGGTGTGGCCTCGATGGGCCGAAACGCCTGTTTCCTAACTCTAGATTTCGATAATTTCTATGGAGTTCTCCTTCACTGGCAGCTTTGACAGGGCACTACCTGTAAGTCTTACCTTGATTTGTCTTGCCAAAATGCAACACCTCACATGTAACTAAAATATACTCTATCTGCCACTCCTCGGTTCACCTAAAAAGGTCCCCTTATAGTCTGAGAGATCATTCTTCACTGTCGACTACACCACGAAATTTAGAATTATCTTCAAACTTACTGATCATACTTCATATACTCAAATGTAAATGATTTGTATCAGTGAAAAAAAGGCAGTGGACCCACTATTGATCTTTGCGGCACGCCACTGGTCACAGGTCTCCAAGTTTAATGAACAAATGTCCACTGTCACGCCCTGTCTCCAATATTCAAGAAAATTTCGGATCCAAATGGCGAGTTCTCCCTGGATCTGAGGAAGTCTAACCTTGCTAACCAGTCTACCATGTAGAACATTTTGGTAATCTTACTGAATTCCATAAAGACAACATTCACTGTCCTGCCTTCATCAATCATCTTCATCACTTCCTCAAAAGATTACACCGAATCAGTGAGACGTGATCTCCAATGTCCAAAGCCTTCTTCAGTCCTTGTCTTTTCAAATGCATTTACATCCTTTCCAACAAAATCCCCTCCAACAATTTAGTCACCATTGACGTCAGGCTCAGCGATCTATAGTTACCTGTTTTTTTTTCCTTACTTTTTAAATAATGTCACTATGTTAGCAGCCCTCCAGTCTTTTGACACCTCACCTGTGGAAATCAATGATACAAATATATCAGAAAAATGCTGACCAATTTCTTCCCTAGCTTCTCACAAATATTTGGGATACAACTGATCAGGTCCCAGGGATTTGTTCACCTTTATGTGTTTTAAAATGTCAAACACCTCCTTGTAATATAGACACCTTTCAATGTATCACTGTATATTTATTCATTCTCTCGCTCTTGTAACCTCCTCCTCATTAAATACTGAGGAGAAAGTTTTGTTTCATATCCCTCCAATCTCGTGTGGTTCCACACATAGGTAGCCTTACTGATCATTAAGGGGCCCAGTTCTCTCCCTTGTTAATCCTTTACCATTAAAGGATTTGTAGAATTTCTTCAATGCCTCGTTAACCCTATTTCTAAAGCCATCTCGTGTCCACATTTTTCTGGCCCGAATTCCCCATTGACTATACACTTATTGCCCTTATACACCTCGGGATTCACTTGATCTCAGCTCTGTTTACCTGACATATGCCTCCTTCCTTACCTTGACCAGAGCATCAATATATCTAGCCATCCAGAACTCCCTGCACCCACCAGCCTCGCCCCTCTCACTAATGGGAACACGTTGTTCTGGACTCTCTGAAACCACGTTTTGATGGCCTTGCGTTTACCAACCAACACTTTACCTGTGAATAGGGTATTCCAATCAGCCTTTCACAGGGCTCGCCTAACACTTTCAAAATTGGCCTTGTTCAAAGTTAGAACTCTAATGTTTACATCAGGTCTTTCCTATTCCAAAACTAATTTAAAACTAATATTTATGCGAAACAGACTTGAAAGTTAAATCAACACTTCCTGCCCCTCTATAACGGGCTCAAAAGTCTGACTAGGCTCCTCCTGTCCCTCTGTAATAGACTCAAGAGGCTTAAAGGCCTCCTCCAGTTCTTCTAAACACACTCGAGAGGCTGTATGGCCTCCTCCTGTCCTTGTGTAACAGATCCGAGACACAACAACCCGTGGATTACGAGCAGCCGTTAGACTGTATCTAATGGAGGTCCATCCCATCTAAGATACAGAAACACAGATAACACGATGTACTCCAGGTGCCCTCTCAGTTACACTTTATGCAGCTGCAGCAACACATCTCTTTGTTCTGAATGATTCTGCTGACAAAATGTGCCAATATGCCAGCTTTCCACCTTTTCAAGTAGCAACAGGCTAATATGGGCTGATTGGTCTTCTCTTCTCCCTCTGTAAGAGGCCCATTGGGACAGAATTACTTCAGCCTGTTCCTGAGCAGCAGTCCCAATGCTCTGTCTCAAGGTTATGAAAGGATTTGACAACAGGGCATTAAAACCAGGAGTCGCCCCACACTGGTCAATCAGCACCGTACTTTGTGTTCAGGTATCGAGAAACCTGCCCACCACCCCCCTCCCCTTTTTTATGCAGCCGATCAGTTATTTTATAACTGCCTCCTTTCATAAACAGAATGGAACATACATAGACCCCTGCAGTGTTCTGTTAATTCTCTCATATACAAGGAAAAAAAGATATAAAATATTGAAAGATTTATGGTCCATCCCTCAGCAACCCTCATCCATTGCATCCAGTATATGAAAAGTGATTTATTGAACAGGTTAACTGAGCCTATTTGTTCAGTGACTGCGATTAATGCCAATGTCCATGGATTCTAATTATCCCAGTGGAGGGTTTTCATCTTTTAATGATAAATGGGCTCCGTTCAATGTGTTATCCCATAACATGAGCAGAGCATCACCGACAGCACTGACAGGGATCAGCAGGTCCAGAGAGAAGGGGAGGAGAGATCAGAATCTGAGAACATGAGACTGGAATGTTCCAACAATGGATCAGAATCTGAGAACATTAGACGGGAATATTCCAACAATAGACAGGAGCTTAGCCGATTATGTTTGGTATCTTTCTGCATTTGATTGGTTGTCATTATCATTGCGGATCTATTTCGCTCTTCTCATTATTCAATAATTTTAATATCCCTTCCTGGCTATCGTTGGTGTTCCTGGTGAGTGTCACTATCCAGATTTTGTTTTCTATAAACCAGTTATGACTGTATTATTGTTATTTCATATCGTCTACACTTCCTGCCACTATTATTGTTCCAATCCAATCCAATCTCTCAATCTAGATATTCACTCTACAGACCACTGCTAACTGCATCAATGAAGGTGTTCAATTACTGTCTCGCTCTCTGCTCTGGCAGTGTTACTCACGGATCTCTATGTTGAACTATTCAGTTTCAGGAGAGAATCATAATGCATCGTATCATTGCCTTTGCTGTTAAGAGCATGGAGGTCACTCTCTACTGTTCTGGTTACAAACTCCACTTCCTTCCACTGTTTCCATCCCATCGCTGGCCAATATCTGCAGCTGAAGCAGACAAGTCACAACTTTGAGATCCCTTTGACAATGAGCTGATTCTTGACACCATTCCCTGACATTTCTAACTTGAAATACTCACTTCTCCAGAATATATCTCACTGGTTTATTCCATCGGCTGTTTGAACCTTGAGCTATGAAGTACAGGTTTAATGAAGCCAATAATCTGCTGCTGACGCTCCTGGCTTCAAACCTGCTGAAGCAAATCTGATTCGAACTCACACCAAACTCCCATCGATCTGTCATTCATGTGCATGCGGATGTATATTGCTGTTTTTCTGGCAATGCCTTTATTTTAACATTCTCAAACACTTTACCTCATCTGTCCATGAAACTTCCCTTGTTCTCTCTATTGATAAACAAAAAGCCTGTCAGTTGTTCTTATTTAAAATTGTTTTCTCCATGTGCGTTCCTTTTCAAACAATGAGTTTCACATTCAACCACGCCTATCGCGCACACTGTCTCAGTGTCTGATGAACACACAGAGAGAGCAAACCTTCCCATTCTAGGCAGGAATCTGATGCGAGTATAGTTAGCATATGTTAGTAAAGTTTGCAATACTCTCCAGATAGTGCAGTTCACTGAGCAACACACAAGCATGGTTTGCACAGCTCTCCACGCTGGGCTGTCATCTTGTCCCATTTTATGTTTGTTGTGGTGTTCTGTGAAGCAGATTCAGAATTTGATGTAACAAACCATTCCAGCTGATCTGATAATGCCTGTATTCAATGTTCTCATTCTTGTAATTTTACTCACGAAGATCTCACTTCTGCAGTTAGTCCCACTGCCCTGTTTTTTTCCCCATATTTCCACAACATCTTTTCAGTCAATTAACTGCCTGTTTCTGTCTTTAATGTGAATCTCTCTGTCCCTTTGTATCTTTCCCTGGCCTTGGGTTTTGTCTCCCTGGTGTATCGATTACTGGCATTGTGTAGCTCAGAAATAATGACATGGTGTGTGTCAGGCTGTTATTCACTTCCCGGTGTGTCCCATGTGATGGTTCATGGACAGGGGTGTTTCAGAAGTTATGGGACACATCTTTGTACCTTGGTGTGTACCTTTGGCTGTCCCTCTCAGCTGACCTTGCGATCAGTAACACGAGGAAGACCACTGAGTAAAGGACCAGGCATCTAAATTGCCTGACAATGCTGTCACTTTTTTAAATAAAAGGTTATTTTCTCCTTATTTTTAGTAAGAGGTCTTAAAGGCCAAACTTCCTACTGAAAACGGCTCAAGTAAATACTTTCCGGGGATTTTAGGGTTTTAAATAAATAGTAGTAACAATGGCCAGCTCGCATAGACCAGGCTTTCTAGGTTTCTTTTCATTGTAGCAATAACAATCACCAGGTGCTTGGGGTCCCAGAACGGGTGTACGTTTTAGTAAATTATCCCGAGCTGCTATTCACTCTGGAAACTCACTTGATGCTCTTTCCTCCTGGATTGGAGAACTGTATGCAAGAATGCATTTTGAATGTTCCTTTTTGCCAAGGGGTGTGTTTAGGTGATGTTAGTATATTGGAACAGTTCATTTGTAGAAGGTACTGTATCCATTATTCGGTTAAGGTTTCCAATAGTTAAGTTATTCTAAATTCCTCTTCATTGTGTATGGATTTTCATTCGAGTTTTTAAATACATTGTGTTTTGCTTAATGGTGAGTGGTTTGACGAGTACCATCACATCTGGAACACCCACTTCACATCTACCTTTAAAATAAGAAAAGGCTCGCATCCAAACTACCTCCTTAAACTAGTTTGAGTCAGTCTGGTTGGTCTATAACAAACTGGGGACTCTGGTTCTAAATCGATGATACCAAATTGGGTTTAGAATTACAATCCCTACAGTGTGAAAACAGGCCATTCGACCCAACAAGTCCACACCGACCCTCCGAGGAGTAACCTACCCAGACCCATTCCTCTACCCTATTGTTACACATTTACCCCGACCAAGGCTCCTAACCCACACATCGCTGAAAACTACAAACAATTTAGCATGGCCAATTCAGCTGACATGCACACTTTTGGATTGTGGGAGGAAACTAGAGAATCCAGAATAAGCTCATGCAAACACTGGAGAGTGTGCACCGGGAGGCTATTGGGTTCAAAGGTCCCGTACGGTAGTTGTTAGTGTCTTTGGTTCTGGATGTTGAATTCGGTTGGTTTAAACAGTGTGTTGAGTATAAAGACAATTTCAGTCACGAAGAGTTCTCTGGGTGTAGAAGAAGTAAAGTTAGGGGTTTTACAAAAGGTAATGAAGGGAAGCTGTAGGAATTGGCAAACAAGCTGGAGTTGGAATTGTGTTTGTCTGTGCGAAAATGAGAGATAATTACAGCTAGAGCTTGGCAATTAAATTTGGTGGAACCAACATCAGAGTATTTGGAAATGGCTAGAATTCAATTTCAAATGAGGCACCTTGAACATGAGAAGGAATTGAAACAGTTTGAATTATGATGGGAAGTAGAAATAAAAGAAAAGGAAATGAAGACCAAAGAGAGAAAAAGAGAGAAGAAAAGCAGAGAGTTTCAACTTTAAAAGTTAGTAATTAGAGAGGAAAGTTGACATAGAAGGTGGAGATGAAGGCAGACAGTCGGCTGGATAAGGAGGATAGTGAGAATGAGCAACCCTATATAGCCAAAGGTCTGATGGGGATCTGTTGAAATACATCCAGGTATTATCTAAATTTAATGAGAATGATGGAGGGAGCCTTTTTAATATCATTTCAGAAAGTGGCTAAACAAATGCAGTTGCCAGAGAACATGTGGATTTAGTTGATTCAAACAAAGCTGATAGGCATTTGCATCCCTATCAGAGGAGGTATCTGCTGAGTATGAGGAGGTAAAGAAAGCCATTTGAAGTGCATATGAGCTTGTGCCAGAAGCTGACAGACAGTGTTTCAGGAATCTAAAATAGCATGCCTGGTTAAACGCACGTTGTGTTTGAAAGGATCAAACAAATTTTAAAAGGTGGGGAAGGGTATTAAAACAGAGCAAACCTATGACCCTGAGAGAGATTCTTATTTTCAAGAAGTTCAACAATTTACTTCCTGCAGCCATGAGAACCTCATGTGGAAGAGCAGAGAGTAACAATGGGAAGGTTAGAAGCTGAAATGGCTGATGATGATGATTGAGTTCAGAAATCAAAGTTATGTATCTGTGAGGGATTGAGAAGATTGTGTGAGATTTTCTTAGAACATATCCCTGTGAGAGTAAGGTTTACTGGCAAAGGCCAGGAGGAGCAGGTAAAGAGGTTACAGCATTAAGTGGTAAAGAAGGATGTAATTTTTTTTGTGCTGAGACATGAGGAGCTATGTCATTCAGAAGGACTATTGGAGAGATGAGAAGTGCTCCATTATGTAACGTGTGGTTGGAGTGTCCAGTGGAAACATCAACAGATTTATTCCACAATGGGGAAGGAGGCCTTGAGCTTGGTGTTGGCGTTACAACATTTCAGATTTACATTGTGAATAACGTATCTGAGACAAATCGTTTTCACTGATCGTGACCCCTTAAAGTTTTTGGAGAAGTTTTGGGAGAAAAATACCAGTCTGTGTCGACTGAGCTTATTATTTCCGCCATTCAATATGAAATTATACATGTGACAGGGTTAGAAAACCTAAGTTTTGACACGTTGTGGAAACTTGAGTGAAGAAAGACAAAGGCATTCTGTGGCAGGAGTAAAATGACTAAAATCGAATCTCGTTGTGAACATTTGTATGCTCAGAGTCAATGTAATATATATGCATTGCAGTCAATAGACTATAGACAATAGGTGCAGGAGTAGGCCATTCTGCCCTTTGAGCCTGCACCACCATTCAATATGATCATGGCTGATCATTCCTAATCAGTATCCTCTTCCTGCCTTATCTCCATAACCCTTGATTCCACTATCTTTGTGAGCTCTATCCAACTCTTTCTTAAATGAATCCAGAGACTGGGCCTCCACTGCCCGCTGGGGCAGAGCATTCCACACAGCCACCACTCTCTGGGTGAAGAAGTTTCTCCTCATCTCTGTCCTAAATGGTCTACCCCGTATTTTTAAGCTGTGTCCTCTGATTTCGGCACTCACCCATCAGCAGAAACATGTTTCCTTCTGCCAGAGTGTCCAATCCTTTCATAATCTTATATGTCTCAATCAAATCCCCTCTTAGTCTTCTAAACTCAAGGGTATACAAGCCCAGTCACTTCAGTCTTTCAGTGTAAGGTAATCCGCCATTCCCGCCAGTCTACTCATAGAGGAAGATTAGGAGGTCTAAAATGAATCCCTTTTTGTATATTGATGGATCATTTTATTAAAGGTAGAGTTGTGAGTATACTATCACTATAAAAAGGTGATTTTCTATTGGGATTTTTTTTGAAGAGAGGTTATAAAGACAGAGGTGCAGAACTGCTGTCTGAAAACAGTTTAAGTAAATAATTGAGAAAACTTTAGGTTTTATTAAAACATTGGTAACAATGGAAGGGCAGCGGCCAGCTCTCCCAGACCAGGTTTTCTCGGTTTGCTTTTAGCTGCAGCATTCAGAAGCTGTTGGGGATCCCGGAAAGGGTTGGAAGTTTCAATACATGATCCCCAGCTGCTTTTCTCTCTGAGATCTCTGTTGATATTGGTATCTCTTCGATCGGAAAACTGCATGTAAGGATCTGTATTTGAATATATCTTTGTGCCAAGCAGTGTATACCAAGAAGGTACGGTATCTATTGTTTGTGTAAGTGTTCAAACATATAAGCTATCCCAAAATGTTCTTTTCTTTGATTGTATTTTAAATAAAGCATTTGAATAGATTATATTTTGCTTAATGTCAAGTGGTTTGACCAGTCACAACATATCTGGAACGCACACTTCACATCTATTTTTAAAATAAGGAAAGGTTTGGGTCTAAGCGACCTTCTTAAAATATTTTTCAGGGATCTGGTCTGGTCCACAACACTTATAGATGAGGAGTTTCTGACTGACTCTTATTGAAAGTTTAGTGGAGGGGTTGGGGATGGTTTGCTGGAGGTTGTGCTGTGAGCTGCCTGAGACATTCAGGGAGACATGAGGATTTGTTGACCCATCTTTGGGTGGAGCCTGGGGACTGTAGCTACAGCATCTGGGTCAGTAACATGAGCAACAAATGGAGCAAAGGTTACAGAGTGGGGAAACTCTGAAAACACAGAGTTAGTGTATGTGTGGAAAGGGATCTGTTGGACCCACCCGAGTTTTCCATTAACAGCCTCGCAAGCTACACTTAATCCAGGAGCAGAGTGTGAGGGGACACTGATTGAACAAGGAGCTGGTCACAGAGCGGTGTCACCTCCTTTAACGCGTCCTGCAGCTTCCCCCCCGGGGAAAGGACGGTGCTGCCAGTGGCTGTTCGGGTCACAGTTTCATTCAGCTTCTATGTTCTGGAACTTTCCAAACAGTCCTGGGTGACATAGCCATCATCTCCCAGTATGTTGCCATCAATGTAACCATTCGGTGATGGAGGATATATATGGTGGATGAGGTAAATACATCGTTTCCCCCACAGCAGGGAGCTGCCGGGTGTATCCAGTATAGTGGGATTCCCGATGGTGGACATGGCATCTGCAGAGTACCCATGTCAATGGGGAGAGATAGAGGAACTGAAGGAGCTCTCTCACTGTTAATGTTACCGTGTGTCCATGCACAGTACACTATGTTGGTGAATACCTCTGTCCTGACAGCAGCCACAGTTCCTTCATTCAGAAGCGGACAGCAATCCCATCGTCTTCGGGTCTCCATGTAGAAAGGAATGAATTTATCTTGGATAACGGCCATCCCCTTAATACATGTTTGAAAACAGCATCCCCATCACCAACCAAACACTTCAAAACATTCCATGTGTATGGAGAGCAATGGGGTCACTTGGAGCATCAAGGAGCAGACAATCAGGGATGGAGCAAAACCTCCCATGTCTGAACGGGGCTGAGAGAACCCCCCAGTACACAGTATCATTAATCCCTGTAATCCCTCTCCATTTCAGTAACATACTGCCTTCCATTATTCCTGTAAATGAAATGACAGGTTATATCATGTTATATTGCAGCTGCCAAATTATTATCCATTGCCTTTACCTCTCTTGATAATTTAATCTCTTGCTTATCACAGCAACATGACCAAACTCAGTATCTCTATATCTGTTCCATCCTCCTGATCATTGATATAGATTGTAAATTGTTGAGGACCCAGCACTGGTCACTGTGTGACTCCACTGGTGACGTTCTGTCAAACTGATTAAGACTGATTTATCCGGAGCGCCTGCTTCCTGTTTGATACACAGTCCTCTCCCATTACTGTGTAACACAGTGGAAAAGCTGAATATAAATGAGGAGAATCAGTCAGGAATCCAACCCCTCGAATCTGCTCCGCCATGGAATACAATCATGGCTGATGTCATCGCGGCCTCTGTTCCACATCCCTGCTATCTCTTGATCGTCAAACTCTAGTCTCTTGTTGGAGATTGTGGCTAATGAAAAGAATATCCACTCCACATCTACACTTTCAATTATATTTTGCATCTTACAGACCTCAATGAGCTCTCCTATCGTCCTTATAAAATCGAGAGTATAGGCCTGAACTGCTCAATTTCTCTTCATAAGACAAACACTTCAAATATGGAATCAATCTAATGATGCTCTTCTGAATTGCCTCCAATGGAAATACCTCATTCTGCAGGACACCCAAACTGTACTCCAGTTGCAGCCTCACTAATGCCTTGCATAGCTACAGCAACACTCCCTACCTTTCTACTCTATCCTTTTACAAATAAACGATGAAGTTATACTTGCATTTCTCAGTATTTGAAGTACCCGCAAGCAAGTTTTCTGTGATATGCAAGCAGGCACCCAGATCCCTCTGCATTTAAGCTCTTTGAAGTTTCTCTCCATTTCGATAATAATTTGCCTTTTTATTAGGCTGGCCAACTTGAATAACACCATATTTATCCACTTTAATTTTCATTGCCAAATGCTTGCCCATTCACCCAACCTATTCATATAGTTTTTAAATCTTTTGCATCATCATTCCAAAGTAATTTCCCACCAATGTTAGTGTCATCTGAAAATGTAGCTATTGTATTTTCTATCCCGTCAACCAAGTAATAATATCGATCCCAAATGGTTGAGGCATGAGAACTGAAATCTATGGCACCCAACAAATTGCATTTTCCAATAGAAAATGATACATTTAATTCATTTGACCGCATTTTGTTCGTTAACCAATCCTCCATCCAAGCCAATAAATTACTCCTAAACCGATGCTGTCTGATCTTACCACTCACTCTTTGGAGAAGGGACGTATCTGACTCCTTCACGAAGACCAGATATATTCCATCTCCAGGATTCCCACTATCCACCTTGTTTGTCACACCTTTAAATAACTCAGGAAAACACTTCAATCATGGTTTATCTTTTGTAAAACCATGTTGAGTCCGATGGATTGTGGTTTACGTTTGCAAATGTCCTCAACAATGGATTCTAATAATTTGCCTTAAAATTACAATACTTTATTGTTACATTTTACTCCCTAATGTATTCAGTTATTATAAGTTTTTCCCTTTCTAAAACCTTTACATTTTCTTTGAATTCCTGTTTGATGGACAAAAGGTTTTAATAGATGTGCTCCAATTGCTGCATAAGCGGTATGTGTGGCTGACTGGACTCATCATCCTGCTGGTGTACAAAATCAATGGGATGAAGTCTTTCTGGGGTTCCCATGTTGTCATCTCCAAGGCCAGAATGACCACCTCCTGTTGATGCGTTAGAGGCGTGGGGGATTATGGAATGTTCCCGTTGCTGTGTAACATTTTGAGGGGCTGATGGGTCTTCTCATATTTCTCCATAATAGGTGAAGATACTGAACGGTCTCCTCATGTATCCCAGAGATGGGACCGAGGGAGCGATTGGTCTTGTCTTGTTCCCATACAACAGACACGTGTCTGAATTACCTCTTCCTTTCTCATGAAAAAAGTCTCAGATAGTTTTTATCTGAACACATTTCCCTTGCAACAGACTCGGTGGGTCTGAATGGCCTCCTGTTATCCCAGTGTAACAATCTCCAGTCACTGTGTGAACACTTCCAGTTCCTATGTTACAGACTTGAGGAGGCTGAATGGGCTGATCCTGTTGCTGTGTAATAGGATACTGGTGCAGCATGGCCTACTCTGGGGCCAGTGTTATAGATTCGAGGGGCTGATTGGCCTCGAATATATATCAGGCTCGAGGGGCTGAACAGTGTCGTCCGCTTCTGGTGTAACAGGCTCGAAGGCCTGAATATCCTCCTGTTGTTCCTGTGTAACAGGCTGGAGAACGGAATGGATTCCCCCACTATCTGTGTAATTCTCTTCAGTTGTTGACTCCTTCCTGTCATCTTCATTGCAGGAATCAGCTGAGGGAACCATCTCTGAGCTGCTTCCAATATAACAACATCCTTTCTTCATTGAAGAGACTAAATCTGTACACACTACTCCAGATGTGATCTCACTAAGATCCTGTACAGCAGCAGCAATGCTTTACCACCCTGCTGTAAGGTTCCCACCCAGGTTAGAGCTGTCTCACTCTCTGGGGGAAATACAGAGCATTTATGAACGATCATTGTCCTTCTCTACTCCATCAGCATATCGGGAGATCTGGAGAAAATGTCACAATGATGCTTAAGAAGATCATAAATGATGTGGCGAGATGATCTCTACCATTAATCTCCCCAAATCCCACATCGCTCAGATTCTCCAGAATCTAGTAAGGTGGAGTGCAAAAACAGCAAGGAGAAGGCAACATTGATGGGAGTTATATATCAAAGTGAAAGCTGCAATACAAATGCTGGACATGTTATAAAACGGGAAATGAGATATACACATTTGTGGGTACTGCAGTAATAATGTCCTGTTTACATTATATCTAAACTGTGTTAACCCAACTGAATGCTAATGCTGGGAAAAATGGATTTCATGAGCATGTGTTAGATAGCTGGCATTAACATTTTGTCGAGCACTGAGCTAGAGATCAGGTTATTTAGAAATTGATGTTGGATGATCAAAAGAACGAATTGGAAACTTTGCTGTAAAGGACCTTTTGGGAACAGTGACCACAATGCATTGGTTTTCTTTTATGCTGTTTGAGTACACGGTAGTTTTTGTTTTACTTGAAGTAACTGTCATAAATCTGAATCATGCAAGTCCTGAAGGTGTGAGGAGAAATTGGGGACTGCAGCTGCTGGAGATCAGAGTCGAAGAGTGTGGTGCTGGCGATCAGAGTCGAAGAGTGTGGTGCTGGAAAAGCACAGTCAGGCAGCGTACTAGGAGCAGGAGAATTGACGTTTTGGGCATAAGCCCTTCATCAGGAATGAGGCTTATGATGAAGGGGGCTGAGAGATAAATGAGAAGGCGGTGTGGCAGGAGGGAGGTAGCTAGGAATGCGATAGGTAGATGAAGGTGGGGTTGTAAGTGAAAGGTGATGAAGGGAGACAGAACGCCTCATCTACTACATACATTAAAGCCAGTGTGGTCTTCTCTACATTGGTAAGGCAGGTGGATCATTTCAGAGAACATATCTGGGAGAGCCACATTGACCAACTCCACCGCCTTGTGGCTGAACACTTTAACTCCCCTTTCCACTCTGCCAAGGACGTGAGAGTCCTGGGCCTGCTCCATCACCAAGCCCTAACCACCCGAAGCATGGATGAAGAAAGGTTCTTCTTCTACCTTGGGACCCTCCAACCACAGGAGATTAATGTAGGTTTCACCCGTTTCCCCATTTACCCTAACTCCACCTTATCCCAGTCCAATCTTCCAACTCAGCATCCTCCCCCCTTTTGAACGATTTTATGTGTTCATCTTCCTTCCGATCAATCTGGTCCACCCGCCTCTCCGACCTCACCCTTTCAGCCTCACCTTCAACTATCTATTAGATCACTGGAATTAGCTTAGAAAAATGTCAAATATCGTAGTAAGCCAGTGGATTCGGAGAAATATAGGACCCAGCAACGGATGATAAAGAAAAGAAAAGCAAACAGCGAAAAAGCATACAAACAAAAGAAAAATATAAAGACTGCTAAAAAAAAGTACATCAGTGTATGAAACAAAAGTAAAAACAAGGTCAAATATGGAACAGTAGGTGTGCGGACAGAATAATTTATTGAAGACAACAGAGAAATCACAGGGAAAAGAAACAGTTTCTTTGTGTCTATCTTCAAGGCAGAATATCCAGAAATTCTCCCAGAAATACCAAGTGATCATGCGACTTGTGTAAGTAAAGTCTAAGATCATTCCTATCAGTGTTGAGGTCATGTTTTAAAAGAAAGCTGGATTGAGTATTTATAAATCTGACAGATCAGATGTACTTCATACAACAATTTCAGAGGAAGCAGCAATTGACGTATTGATTGCATCGTAGATTATCACGTTGTTTTCCAATACATTCCCGAAAGATATTTAGCCAGTCTGGATAAGGCAAAGTTTATAAATATTATCCAACAGTTTAAGAAAGGATGAAGATGGAGAGTGGTGAACTACAGATCAGTAACTTGTCATCCGCGGTCGGGTGTCTGTTGGGCTCGATTATAAAGAACGTGTTTCTGGATAAATAGAAGGTAATGGGAAAACTGGGGAGGATGATAATGCATCGATGAAACGAAAACCATAAGTGGCAAACATTTTCTGGAATGGTTTGAAGATGATTCTTGTGGACGTAGGCAATGAGGAGCTAATGGATAACGTATAGTTGGATATTCAAGAGGATCTTTTTTTTAAGAACTCTCCCACTAACATCATAAGAAAAGTTAAAGTGAAAGGAATTGGGAAGAATTGGACGACACAGTGGCACAGTCGTTAGCACTGCTACCTCACAGCGCCAGAGACACGGGTTCAACTCCCACCTCAGGTGACTGACTGTGTGGAGTTTGCACATTCTCCCCGTGTCTGCGTGGGTTTCCTCCGGGTGTTCCGGTTTCCTCCCACAGTCCAAAGATGTGCAGGTCAGGTGAATTGGCCATGCTAAATTGCCCGTAGTGTTAGGTAAGGTGTAAATGTAGGGGTATGGTTGGGTTGCGCTTCGGCGGGTCGGCGTGGACTTGTTGGGCCGAAGGGCCTGTTTACTGCACTGTAATGCAATGTAATCTAAACATAAGCAAATAGGAAACGAAAAATTAGGTTTACATTCATGTGAATGTAACTGAAATATAGAAGATGCCATGCGCCAGCTGCACGGAGTGTTGCTGAGACTAAACTGAGAATATTGTGTACCGTTTGGAGTCCCAATCTAAGATAGAATATACTACAGACGAACTGCAAAAGGTATTCTCCAGATTAATCCCTAAAATGGCAAGTTTTTCTGATGTGGAAACTCAGCCTGTGATCTCGAGTTTCAAAAGATGAGAGGTGATTTTAGTGAAACTTAGAAACATAGAGGGGAGAGAATAACCGAGGGATATGGAGAAGTGCAAGCAGGAGAGACGAGGGAGAATCCCATGATATTCTACACGGACAAGTAGAACAGAATAATCAGCAAACAGTTAGTGTCCATTAGAAACCAAAGGGGCAATCAGTGTGTCAACCCGGAGAACATTGATAGATTGTTACATGTAAACATCACAGCTGTTTTACTTGGGAGAAGGAGGATGCAGGAACAAAATTCGAGAAGATGTACTGGAAAGCTCCTGAAAAAAAAAGATTGATGTAAAATATGAGCGGCGGTTTGAGGCTTTGTCTGGTATAAAATTGGACCAATCTGCAGGTCTGGATACTGTTGGAGTCAAGGGAGGAAAGACGCTGACTGGAAATTTTAATTAGAATCTGACAATAGGGGAGGTGCCAGAGGACTGGAGAACAGCTATTATGATTGCACTTCACAGTAAGGGTGGTAGAGATAGACCAGGAAACTATAGACGAGCGAGTATTAAATCACTGTTCGGGAAACTACTGGAGAAAATAGAGAAGGAGAAAATTGAACTCCAATCAGAATGGCAAGGTTTGATCAGGGATAATCATCATGACTTTATCAGAGTGAAGTCACACTAATGGAGTTGATTCAATTAGTTTGAGGAGGTCGCTTATTTAGTTTTGATGCAATGCCTTTGACAAAGTTCCGCATGGGAAACTGAAAAAAAAAGTAAATTCTCACAGTATCAAGGATAACTTGAAACGTTACAGCGAAAATTGTCTTAGTGTCAGTAGGCAGAGGGTGGTGGGAGAAGGCTGTTTTCGTGATTGGAGACCAGTGTCCCCTGGTGTACCACAGATCAGTGTTGTGTCCCTTATTGTTTGTAGCATTCATAAATGGTATAGATGTGAATCTGGAGGCGGGGGGAAGGGGGGGGGGGTGGTGGGTGGAGAGGTGGGAGTTGTGATAAGTAAGTTTGTGTTTGACACAAAGATTGGCCGGGTGGTTGGTAGTGAGGAGGAAGTTCTGATTTTACACGAAAATACAAGTGGAATGATCAGATGGGCAAATCAATGGCAGATGGAATGTGATCCTGATAAATATGAGGTGATGTACTTTGGAAGGAGGAACAAGACATGGGGTGTACACAATGATTGGCAGCACACTAGGGAGCTCAGAGGGTGTTTCTCCACACATCCCTGAATGTGACTGAACAGGGTAATGGACTACTTAAGAATTGAACCTTGGGTGGAGCGTTTAATAATCAGGGAGTAGATTATAAGTGCTATACAGGGCTTGGTTTAGTCCATGATGGAGTACTGTATGTCGTTCCGGGAGCCCCATTACAGGAAGGATGTGATTGTACTGGAGGGGGTTGCAGAGGAGATTCACCAGGATGTTCCCTGGGATGGAGCATATCAGCTATGGAGAGAGGCTGGATAAGGTCGGGTTGTTTACTTTGGAGCAGAGGAGGCTGAGGGGGATGTGATTCAGAAGGATACGTTAACAAGGGGCATGGACAGGGTGGACAGACAGCAACTGTTCCTTTTAGACAGAGGGTCAAGAACAAAGGAGCACACTTTTAAAGTGAAGGGTTTGAGGTTCAGCGAGGATTTAAAGATTACATTTTTTTCACCCAGAGCGTGTTGAGGTCTGGAATGTACTTCTTGAGAGGGGAGTTACCACGGCTAACCTCTCAACCGTTAAAAGTACTTGGTCGAGCACTTGGAAGTGTCATAACATTCCAGGCTATGTGCGTGGTGTTGGAAAGTGGGACTAATATAGATTGTGCTGTATTTCTGTTGGTACAGAGACTATGCTCCTGTGCGTGTATGATGTGGAGCTGATCAGCTTAAGACAGGAGTTGATGGGTTTCTGAAGATAATGTTCACAAAGGTTATAAGAGTGAACTGTTATAGCTTGTCAAATTATGTCAATGTGAGAAGTATGAAAAAACAGTGCAGGTTCCTTCCAGTTTGAAACCAGAGAATGGAGAATGGGAAATAGGGAAATGGCAAAACTATGAATCCACTACTTCAGTTCTGTCTTCACACAACTTTCTGACAATACCAGGAAAAGCAAGTCCGGTATGGAAAATGAAATAGTACATGTAACATCGAACATAGTAAGTAAATGGCTTCGGAGAAATTATTGGGACTGAAAATAATGGACATAGACAACACTAACATAGAGTTATGAAATGGGACTGTTTGAGAAACAGTCTGGGAGACAAATGAAAGAGAAGCATGGATGTAAAACACGTGGATTTTTAGAAATGTTTTGGTAAAGCTCCAAGTCCAGTTTACAAAATCAAATCTTAGTGGTTTGGGGCTAATGTATGGCCATGTGTCTAGAATGGGACAGCTGGCAGGAAACAGTGAATAAAACTAAACAGACTTATGAAGCAACAGCCTGACATTGTATTTAAGGTATGAATCTGTGAGTATGCCTATGTCCCTGACACCCCATCACCTTCCCAAGGTATCTCCTGTCTCACCAACAGGACAGACAGAACAGAAATGGCGGCACAGTGGGATACAGTTGGAAGGGAATTGCTCTGGGAGTCCTCAACAGTGTCTCTGTATCCCATGATGACTCATAGTGTTAGTTTACACGTGGGAAAGGCAACCTCCTGCTGATTACCATGTACCAGCCTCTCCCAACTGATGAGTCAGTACTCCTCTATGCTGATCAACACTTGGAGGAAGCTCTGAGGGTGGCAAGGGCACAAAACGTACTCTGGGTGAGGGATTTCAATGTCCACCATCAAGAGTAGGTCAGCTGCAGCAGTACGGATTGAGCTGGCCGTGTCCTAAAGGATATAACTGATATACTGGGTCTATGGCAGGTGGTGAAGGAACCCACAAGAGGGAAAAGCCATATTTGACCACAGCCTTATTAATCTGCCAGCTGCAGAAGTATCTGTCCATGACAGTATCGGGTAAGAGTGACCACTGCAGAGTCATTGTGGAGATAAAGTCACACCTTCACATTGAGAATAACCTCCATAATTCTGGGTGGCACTATCACCGTGCTAAATAGAACAGACTTCAAACAAATCTAGCAGCTCAAATCTGGGTTTCCATAACGTGTTGTGGGGCATCAATAGCAGCAGAACTGTACTCCAGCACAACCTCATGGCCTGGCATATCCCCCTCACAACAATTACAATCAAGACAGAGGATCAACCTTGATTCAATGGAGTGTGCAGGAGGGCTGGAGCAGCACCGGGCATACCTGAAAATGAGGTGCCAGCCTGATGAAGCCACCAACCACGACTGCTTGTGCACCAAACAGCACAAGCCGTAAGTGACAGACAGGCTAAGTGATTCCACAAGCAACGGTTCAGGTCTCTGCAGTCCTTCCACTTCTAGTTGAGTATAGTTATGGACAATTAAACAAGTCATTGGAGGAGGAGATTCCACAAGTATCTCCATCCTGAATGATGGAAGAGCCCAGCACTTCAGTGCAAAAGATAACGTTTATGCATTCGCAATAGTCTTCAGTCAGAAGTGCTGAGTGGATGATGCACCTCAGCCTCCTCCAGTCGTCCTCAGCAATTCAGTTACCAGTCATCAGCCAATTTGGTTCAGTCCACGCGATATCCAGATTCAGTTGGAGATACTGGATACTCCAGAGGGTACATACCCTGACAACATTCTGGCAATAGGACTGAAAAGTTGTGCTCCAGGCCTTGTCAATGCCCTCGCTAAGCTGTTCCAATACAGTTACAACAATGACATTTCCCTGTTTAGGTCAAAAATTACCCCAAGTATCTCCTATGCATAAAAAGCAGACCAAATCCAATCCGGCCAATTACCACCCCATCAGTCTACTCTCGATCATCAGTAAAGTGGTGGAAGGTGTCAGTGCTTTCAAGCAGCACTTGCTCAGGAATAACGTGGTCAATGACGCCCAGTTTGGGCTCCACCAGGGCCACTCAGCTCCTGATCTCATTACCGTGGTTCAAACATGGACAAAAGAGCTGAATTCCAGAGGTGGGGTGAGAGTGATAGCCCTTGAAATCAAGGCTGCCTTCGCCCAAGTGTGGTATCAAGGGGCCTTAGCAAAACTGGAATCAATGGGTATCAGGGGCAAACTCCCTGATGATTAGAATCATACCTGACACATAGGAAGATGGTCATAGTTGATAAAGGTCAGTCAACTCAGCTCCAGGGCAAGTCTGTAGGAGTCCCTCGGGCAGTGGCCTAGACCCAAATATCTTCATAGCTGCTTGATCAATGACCTTGCCTCTATTCTAAGGTCAGAAGTGGAGATGTTCGCCAATGATTGCACCATGTTCAGCAACATTCGTGGTTCTTCAGATACGGAAGCATGCCATGTCCAAATGCGACAAGATCTCGACAGTATCCAGGCTGACAAATGGCAAGTAATATTCAGGCCACACAAATTCCAGACCGTGACCATCACCAATAAAATACAATCTAACCTGCCCCTTGATGGTGTTACCATCACTGAATCCACAGTGGACTGCAGCGGTTCAACAAGGCAGCTCACCGCCACCTTTTCAAGGGCAACGAGGGACAAGCAATAAATGCTGGCCCAGCCAGTCACACCAGATTCACGAAATAAATATTATTTTAAAAAAATATTATTTTTAAGGCTGGGGCCGGGTGTTCTGTTCGGGTTTATCATTTAAGACCTCTGAGCAGTTCGATACAATAGAGTGTCTTGCTTGGCCTATTCAGAGATCATTGAAAAGTTTTATCCCATGTCTATGTGTCTGTAGTCATAGATAATCATAGATAACAAACAGCAATGGACCCAGCCTCCAGTCTGACAGACATCCTTCCACTAAACACTCTGCTTCCTACCATCAAGCCAACTGTGTATCCAATTGGTCAATTCCCCCAGCATTCCACACGATGTAACCTTCCTGAGCAGCCTACCATATGGAAGCTTATCAAATGCCTTACTGAAATCCATAGAGACTACGTCTACCACTCTGTCCTTGTCAAACTTCCTGGTCACTTCATCAAAGAACTCTCTCAAAGTTGGGAAGCATGATCTCCCACTCACAAGTCTATGCTGACTGCTCCGAATCAAACCCTGTGTAAGTAATGGGTGCAGTCAATGGTATGCTGTCCTTCATTGTAAGATGATCCGCGTACATAAGTAAAGCCATCTTCCTGCTGTTGTAGAGCCTTGCTGAGAGAGCATTAGGAGCACATTACACAAATTTGATCTCCTTTATAAGGAATGATCTCCTTACCACAGACATGGGTGATGGTGACATGAGGATAGAGTGAATAAGCTGAGTGTTTAATCTGTGGAGCTGTGAGAGACGAGGAAATGGTGACGCTGAAACACGAGGAGTGGCAGCGATCACTTATTTCCAAAAGACACATTGATAGGTTGAGAAATTCCATACTTTACCCAGGATTAATTGGTTTGATTTATTGTCACGTGTACCTCAGTACAGGGAAACACTTTGTTTATGTGCAGTGGAGGCAGATCATAGTAAGCATGGTCAGACAGATCATAGGGTGGAAATAGACTTGGACAGAGTAAGGCATACAGGATACACTGAACAGGACGTGCACTAGACAAGATCAATATGAACAAGATCACCATTATTTGAACTTAGAGAGTCCATTCCTCAGTTTAACGTGACTTTCCTAATAGTGTATATGCCTAAATTAATTCTCCCCATGTTATTGTGCAGTCGGCGTGTGAACCCTGTACTGAACGTCAGGTTGCTCACAATCCCCAACAGCAGCCACAATACCTTCCATTGGAAACAGGTAGCCATTCCCACCAGTTTCCGCCCTACACAGAGAAGGCATCTCAGAGATGAAAGATGCCTTCATGAGACTTCACACAAGATATATGGCTTTCCTCCTCACCACTAGGAAACCACGTTAAAGTCCCACGTGTGTATCATGAGCAACGGAGCCAGGAGGAACAACGTGGAGCAGTCTGTCTGTGCAGCCTCTCCTCCACTTGGTCATCATGTTGGAGCATCATTCAGGAGACAGTGAGGACTGCCGATGCTGGAGATCAGAGTAGAGAGTCGATTACTGGAAAAGCACAGCAGGTCAGGCAGCATCTGAGGAGCTGGAGAATCGATGTTTCGGCATAAGCCATTCATCAGGAATCAGCATCAATTGCCTCATTCTGTCCCTGTGTAAGTACGTTGAGGGGGGAATGGCCTCCTACTGTTCCTGTGAAAGTGACTCAAGGAGCTGAATGGCCTCATCCCATTGCTGTGTAAGTGACCCAAGGGTCTGAATGGCTTCTTCCTCGTCCGATTGGACATGGTCAAGGGCCGGATTGGGTTACCCCGTTTCTTTTTGAAAGCTCGATGTACTGACAAGTGTGATGATGCTGCAGCTTTAAGAGGTTATTTTGTCCGGGTTTCTTTTAAGAGAGAGATTGAACAACCATTACCAAGCTAGCTAGTTAAGACCACTCGACTAAACAACGAGGGAGGCTTTGTGTTTATTTTAATGCAGTCTGAGTGGGTATGGCCAGCTCTCACAGATTAGGATCTCTGTGTTTTGGTTTCTCAGCAACATCAGAAACTATTGGGGTCTCCATAGAGTTGGAAGCTTCAGTGAATGCCTCCTGCTACTTCCCCTGAGTTTTCTCTTGGTGCTGTTTTTAATTCCTGGATTAGAGAATTATTTGCGACAAGCTGTGTCTGAATATTCCTTTCTGCCAAGGGCTGTGTTTATGTGATTTTCCTGTATTGGAACAGTTCATTAGTAATAGTTCCGAGGTCTATTATTCTGTTAACTTGTCCAGTAGAATTAAGTTATTCTAGATTCCTCTTTCTTTGGTTTCATTTTATCTTTCGTGTTTCAATAAATGGTGTTTTGCTGCACACCAAGTACTTTGACCAGTCACATTGCATCTAGAGCAGACACTTTACATTTCCATTAAAATAAAAATAAGAGTCTATGTTACCGCCTTCAAATATTTTCCAGGTGCTCTGTTGTGGTCCATCACACTAGACTCCTTCTCGTCCTGAGTAATAGGCTGGAGGCACTGAGTGGGCTGTCCCTGTTCTTCTCCAATAGTGTCAATGGGCTGAACGACTTCCTCACATTCCTGTGAAACCAGCGTGAGGTGCTGAATGAACACTTGTTTTACTGTGGCAATGTGCAGTGTCAGGCAGTGCTGGTAGATGAATGTTACCGACACATTAACAGCACAAGTCTCAATGGAGTCTGGGTCTTGCTGCACATGGACACAGAGCAGTTCAGGAGCTGACGGGGGACAAAATGTTCTGAACATTGTGGAATGTTCGGTGACCATACCCACTTCTGATCTTATGTTGATGAGGGTGGGGACGGGAGACATTGATGAAGCAGCTGAAGCTGTTTGTGAAAAGGAAGCTACCCTGAGGACCTCCCACAGAGGTGACCCAGGACTGAGATGATGAATATCTTCCTTTGTGCCATGTTTGACTCCAAACACTGGAGAGTTTACTCTGATTCCCATTAAGTTCAGTTTTGTTCAGCTCCTTGATGTCAACAGAAGTCAACCACTGCCTTGATATCAGGGTCTGTCACTTTTATCTGATCCCTTGTCTCAACCTCTTTTGTTCATATCAATAAGCCATGATATAGGAGCAGTAAGTGTTTTCTTCAAAGAGGTGGGATTGAATGTCAGGATTTCTCTTCTCAAGAGTGTTCGGGGAGCAAGATTTCTGAAAGTATTTGAAGAGGAGGTAGATGGATATTGACCTGTCAGAGTGGTGTGGGCTATGAGGAATTGGGTATGAAAGAGGATTTGAGACCAAGAGCAGATCAGCCATGATCTTAATGAAGGGCAAGGCAGGCTTGGGGAGTGAACAACCTGCCCCTGTTTCTGATGTTCTCACATTCTGTTATTGGAAAGTTAGTGGGTGTTATTTTAATGACTGTTATGTTTTTGAATATTGCAGTCAGGAAGAGCAGATGATTTTGTGAGCCATCTCTGGGTGAGGTATATGGGCTGTATTCACAGTGAATCTGGGTCTACGACATGACCAACAACTGAATCACAAGTTGCAGAGAGGGGAAGCTCTGTGAAGAGAGATGAGGGGCCTCTTTCATACCCAGCCTGGATTTTCCACTTACATTTCCCAAATCATTTCAAAGCGTGTGTGACAGTTTTGAGAGGCTGAATGGTCCCCTCTGTTTCTGTGCACCAGGTCATAGGATTAAGTGGCCTCCAACTGTTCATGTCTAGCAGGTTTGAGGGGCTGAATGGAACACAGAAACATGGGACTGAGGAGTCATTAGATATTTTGACCCTTCTCCACCAGGAAGTAAGATTGTGGCTGATCAGGTTGGGGTCTCAGCCCCACTTTCCTGTCTGCATCCCAATATCCGTGACTCACTTCTCTGTCAAATATTTAGTAATGCAGCTTTCAATCAATGTGAACATAGAGGCACAATAAACTTCCAGTGAAGAGAATTCCCACTTGAAAGGTCCTTTCAGAATTTTTCATCATCCCTCTTATAGAATCAGAGAGTCATGCAGAATGGGAACAGACCCATTAATCCAATCTGTTCACTCCGATCAGATATCAAATCTGATCCAGTCCCATTTGCCAGTATTTGGTAAATATCCCTCCTCTTTCAGACACTTTTTAAATGTTCGATTGTACCCGCCTTCACCACTTCCTCTGACAGCGCTTTCTGTACACACACCACTCACTGTGTGAAACATTTACCTTCAGGTCCCTTCTAAATCATTCGTCCTGTCCCCTCCAACCTATGCCCTCTTGTTCTCGACCCCCCTATCCTGGAGAGCAGAACGTGGCTGTTCAGAATATCCATGCCCCTGATGGTTTTATAAACCTCTATAATGTCACCCTTCAGCCTCTGGCACTCCAGGGGGAAACGCCTCAACCTAATCAACCTCTTCCTAAAGCTCAAACTTCCAGTCCTGGAACATCTGTGTCTAAATAATTTTGCAGAAAACCGAGTTGTACGCATTATTCTTAAAGTGGCCGCACCAACATCCTGTAAAGATGTAATATGCCACCACAACTCCGATACTCAATGCTCTGACTAATTAAGGCAAATGTGCCAAATGTATTCTGCACCACTCTGTCTACCTGCAACTCCACTTTCAAGGAACAATGTACCTGCAGTCCTATGTCCCTTTGTTTCACAACACGCCCCAGGACCTGACCATGAAGTATATAATGTCTGCCCTGATTTGCCTTCCCAAAATGCAAAGCTTCATATTTCTCTAAATTAAACTTCATCTGTTACTCCTTGTTCCTTTGACCCATCTAATTGCGGTCTTGTTGTACTCTGAGATAATCTACTACACCACCTTTCTGATGTCATCTGTATACTTCCTAACTATTGCCCCTATATTCACATCTAAATCTTTACATAAATGATGAAATGCAGTGAACTCAGTACTGATTCTTACAGCACACTGCTGCTCACAAGCCTCCAGGCTGAAAAATATCCCTCTTCCTTCAAGCCAATTGTGACGAGTTTCTTCTGTATGTTATGTGACTGAAACTTACGAATCTGTCTACCAAGTAGAATGAAATACTAGCTATGAAGATAGGCTGAGTATGTTAGGTTTATTTTCACTAGATAAAAGGAGATTGAGGGGCGGACCTGATAAAGGTTTGCAAAATCATGAAGAACATAGACAGGGTGGATAGAGACAAGCTTTTTCCCAGGGTGAAGGATTCAATAACGAGAGGTCGTGCAGAAAGCCACGTTGTCTACCCCAATCAGCCCTTGCCTTCCCAACTGTATGTAAATCGTGTCCCTCAGAATCCCCTCCAACAACTTACCCACCACTGACATCAGGCTCACCGGTCTATAGTTCATGGGTTTTGGGGTCACTGTTTCCTTTTCTAGTCCCACTCCTCCACTGCTCACAACAAATGTTAAATGTAACCAGGTTGGTGATATGGCAGATGATATCGGTCTCAGACTGGGTCAGGGTCAGTTTTAGGAACAAGTCAGGCTAGTTTCTTTAATCTGCTAAAACAACATGTTTATGATCCAGAGCAATGTTACTCAAACTATGGTGGAAAGATAAATGGCAAACTGTTTGGGTATTGCAATAATATAATCAATATTTCCCTTTCTAAACACACACACACACACACACACACACTGCAAATTCAACTTGAAAGAACTTGGTCCAAATATTATTGGAACTCATGACAAAGGATAAATTGTGAGATTGTCCAAAACGTTATTCTGCTTCTGAGGATATTGTACTCACACAAGCTGCTAGCAATGGGATTTCATCCTGGGAGAGTTTGGATTTGGCTGAATTCCCTTTGCTTTAGGCAGTGAGTAGATTCCAGTGAATTTTGGTTAGGGATCAGCCAAAGGGTAGCACGGTGGTTAGCACTGCTACCTCACAGCACCAGGGACTTGGGTTCGATTCCAGCCTTGGGTGACTGTCTGTGTGCAGTTTGCACATTCTCCCCTTATCTGTGTGAGCTTCTAATGGGTGATCCAGTTTCCTACCTCAAACTGTGTAGGTTCGTTGGATTGGTCTTGCTAAATTGTCCGTAGTGTTCAGGGATTTCTAGGTTATGTGCAATAGTCAGGGGTAAATATAGGGAAATGTGTTGGGAAGGTTGGTATGGACTTGTTGGGTCGAAGGGCCTGTTTCCACACTGCAGGGATTTCATAAAAATAAGAACGGCAACGATGACTGTAGAGGTTTTTTTTAGCTCACATACATTGGTGTGACGAGGAACAATGAAGGAGAGAGAGTGCAATAGACCATTCCTTCTCAGGCAGATTACATTTTCTCCCTCTCTGAGTTGAATCACACAGTAATGTCATCCTCTCCCAAACTGGACCATGTGAGGTCTCCTTGTACATTGTCCAAACTATGTCTCCATCACATTCCCTGTTCCATGTAGGTGCATCAATGCTGCTGTCAGACACAGAGCCATACCCTGAGCAGAAAATGGTCTCGGTCAATTTGAAGATATGTTTATATGTCCCTGCGTCATTAAAAATAAAAATGTTTAATTTATTCAGAATACCTGTGTTAAACTGAATGCATTTTTAAAAGAAATACAGAAATTGCTGGAAAAGCTCGCCAGGTCTCTCAGTACCCAGACGCTGTAGTTGTACCAACCTCCACCACTTCGATTGACAGCTCATTCCATACGCACACCACCCTCTGTGTGAAATGGTGCCCTTTAGGCCTTCTCAAAACCTTTCCCCTCTCACTTTCCATCAATGCCCTCTAGTTTTGAATGCCCCTAACCTGGGGAAAAACCCCTGACTACTCCCCCTATCCATGACCATTCTGCTTTTAAAAGCCGCTACTGTGGCGAAATGTGACCCCAATCAACACAAATGGCTGTACTTTCAGTCATCCTGGGCCTAAATTCTGAAATTCAATACTGACACCTCTTCCTTCTCCATCAAGTCACAATTCTAAATCCATTTTAATCAGTTTGTTCAGATGTATCCTGAGACACTTCTGTGAGCTTTACACCTCGACCTTTGTGCCCAGAGGTCGGGACACTAGCATCACTCGACAATACCCATAAAGCTGTAACAGTATTCTCCTGTGTGTTTGTTCATCAGACTGTGCTGACATGCTGGGACATAGCTCTGCAACAGGCAGGACTTCAATACAGGCCTTCTAGCCCAGAGCAAGGAACACTACCACACATGTTCACGAATTGGAATCAAATCCTGAGTTCTGGCTCAGAGGCAGGGACACTACCCACTACACTACCATACCCAGATTTTGGGTCATATTTTAGTGCCCACTTTCAGCTCGGTGTGGATTTATTATAATCAGGTTCCCATTATTGAATTACAAACACTTTTATTATTAAACAAATGCAAGATATTTGTCTCAGCTGTAGGATATTGAGTGTATGTGCTGTTCTATCCAAATTAACTATGAACATCTTTAATCACTATTATCTGAAGCCTGCAATATTAGGGAAAGAAATCCTGCACTCACACTCTGCCCAAAGAAGGGTCTCAAATGGATATTTATTACTGAACACCAGAGTCGAAGGAAGAGCTTAATTTCTGACACCAAAACACTGATCACTCTTACCCAACTCTCACGTGCGGCCGCTGCTGATTACTGTCCAGCCTCTCCTCCCCACTGACTGTGTCAGCAATCTGTCCCTCCTCCCCCAAACCACACAAGGCTACCCAAACTCAGGGTCTTTGTGAAAATCAAGGCCGGAGTGTGCACGCCTCCTGGAGAGGGGGGTGGGTATTTTAAAATTGAAGGGGGAGGGTGAGGTGACAGTAATATCACTCACTGGGCTGAGGGGTGGCGGATGGAGTTTAGTTTGGATTAATGCGAGGTATTGGATTTGGTAAATCAAACAAGAGCAGGACCTTTACAATTAAAAGCAGGGCCTTTGTCAGTGTTGTAGAACAGAGACCTAGGCTGTCAGGTATAATTCTTTAAAATTTGCATCTCATACAGAAAGTGTCTTCATTGGTCAGACCTTTGAGTATCGGAACTGGGACGGCATGTTGAGGATGTAGAGGACATTGGTGAGACCTCTTCTGGAATACTGTGTCTAGTCTGGTCATCCTGCCCGCTCATTCCATAGGCACACCACCCTCTGGGTGAAAAAGCTGCCCCTTAGGTCACTTTAATATTTCCCCTCTCACCTTAAACCTATACCCTCTAGTTTTGGTCTCCCCTACCCTTAGAAAACACCTTGACTATTCACTTTGATATTATTGATCTTGATATTATTAAGCTGGAGAGGGTTGAGAACAGATGAACCTGGATGTTGTTGGGAAAGGAGGGAGTGAGCTATAAGGAGAGGCTGGGTATGCTGGGACTTTTTTCACTGGCGAGGATGAGATGAAGGGGTAACTTTACAGAGGTTTATAATATATTGAGGGGTACAGAGAAGCTGAAGGGCTGATGTCTTTTCCCTAGAGTTGAGGATTCAAAACTGAGGGATATTTTAAGGTGTGAGGAAAACGATTTAGAAAAGTCATGAGAAGTAATTATTTTAGACAGAAGCTGGCTTGTGTGTGGAATGAACTTCCAGAGGAAGTGGTGAAAGCAGGGACAGTTACAACGTTTAAAGGACGTTTAGATCAGTACATGGATAAGACATCAGTTTGGATGGTGCTGTGAGCAGCTGCCCTCTCCCTCCCCCTCTCTGAGTGAATCCCTGTTGGTTTTCACCCTCTGCCAATGTCTGTGCAGTGGCGTGTGGAGGCCAGCAGAGGGTGGCATTGCATCACTTCAAGCACCACAGAGACTGGCAGACCTGCCCCACACAGACACACAGATACACACACGGGGATGGTTAGGGCACTGCGTGAAGCTCATAGGTAATTTAAATTAAACATAGCAGTATTGGGAATATGGCAGTATTTCACTTGCTCACACTCGTGTATGTGGGGCAGGATTTCAGTTGTTTCATGGGGACTGTGACACTATAACAATCTCAATGTTTGTAGGTGGCACCGAACCTGGAAGAACTCTGAAGTCTATGGAGGAGAGTGTGGAATTCTAACAGTACAATCACACGTTGATGTAGTGTTCAGGTGTAAGGCAGATGGGGATCAGTGCAGAGCAGTTTGAGGTGATACAGTTTGGTAGGAAAGACAATGAAAGACAGTTTAAAACAGACTGTACCATAATAAAGGGGTTGCATGAGCAGAGAGCGCTGGGTGTATATGAGCACAGATTATTGAAGATGTCAGGACAAGTGGGGAGAGTAGGAACTATCACAGATTAGTTTCAGTATCTGAGCTGTTTACAGGGGGAGGTGTAGGAGGGAGCCTCCGTGCTCCCTTCCTGGGAGGTGGTGGTGACGATGTGTTGTGAGCCCACCCTCCTGCCCACCGAGACCGTGGGGATTCCATTTGTACCAGCTCGACACAAAAGGGAGACGGCATCAGGGCCACAGCTTCTAAGTTGTGCCGGGGAGAAACGGAGCTGCCAGTGGGTTTCAAGTGAGAATTGCCCTTCACTGAACATTGCTCCTTACTCGGTCGGTGGGACGTGGATGTTTCAGAATCTCCACTCGAGGTGTCCCTGTCCTCTCCGGCTCCTACCAGGGTCCTCCCCACATGGCGTGGGTAGGGGGGTGAGGGAACGGATACCGGGCACTCCACCACATGCCTTGGCCCTCCCTGTCCTATTCCAGGCTGTTTCTCCTGAAATAGGACAAAGGGAGGGAGTGAGTGAGGGTGGGAGTGGGTGGTCCTGCTGTTAGTGTTGTGTGGAGATGGGGAGGGGGTCATGGTGAGCTGTCCGGAGGGAGTCAGTCCACAGTGTTGTATCCATGCAGTGTTATTAGTGTGGGGGTGAAGTGGAGGGAGGGGGAGAGAGAGAGGGAGAGAGAGAGAGACAGAAAGACAGAGAGAGAGAGAATGTACTGCATGTGACAGTGAGAGTGGTGGACCATGCGCCTTGTTCGGGGTCGGTGCTATAACAGATATACAGTGAGACTGAGGGAGCAGAGAGAATACGGTGACTGTTATCCTGACAGAGTGGGGAAGCTTATTGATGCTTCTCCTGTTTTGCTGGGCATTTCTTCAGACCCCAGATACTGCACTGAGCTGGGTGGGGAGCTCAGACCATGCTCGGTGGGTCTGGTGGTGTCGCCCCCTCTGGGAAGAGAATGGCCCCCTTCTCTGTACTAGCCCATCCACCAGGACCTACGTGCCCCTGTTGACAAACCGTGGTGTAATTGTCCCTTATCTGCCATGTTCGGGGTAAACTGGGTGATGGTGTGTACTCCATTTACAAAGCTGTAGAACAAATGCTCATCCAAAACTCTCCATCATCTGACCTCACACAAATATCCCTTTTTCCCATCTTTCCTGGGAAGACTGGCTCATGTTACAGGATGTTATCGAAGTGTCTACATTTCAGTATTCTGAAACCTGGGGACACATCCTTCCATGATAGTATCTCTCAGTCTCCCCCTCTCTGTCTATACCACAAACCCCTCCCATGTGGTGATATCTAAACTGATTCCCCCACCATCTCTCTCTGGCAGTGATGTTCACACCCACAGCACCCCCTTGTCAGGGCACAATGGGGATATGGAGCTGTAAATGGGTGGGAGCTGTACATCCTGTCAGTTCCAGCACGGGCTGCAAGTTTTCCCACACTGGACAGGGATCTCACAGTGTTACTGAGCAATGCACTGCGGTGGTGTACACAGTCCTACATGCTGGGAGGGTAACTGTTCCTGGGTTACAGATCAATGTACTGGGGTGGGGTACACAGTCCTACATGCTGGGAGGGTAACTGCTCCTGGGTTACAGATCAATGCACTGGGGTGGGGTACACAGTCCTACATGCTGGGAGGGTAACTGCTCCTGGGTTACAGATCAATGCACTGGGGTGGGGTACACAGTCCTACATGCTGGGAGGGTAACAGCTCCTGGGTTACAGATCAATGCACTGGGGTGGGGTACACAGTCCTACATGCTGGGAGGGTAACTGCTCCTGGGTTACAGATCAATGTAATGGTGTGGGGTACACAGTCCTACATGCTGGGAGGGTAACTGATCCTGGGTTACAGATCAATGCACTGGGGTGGGGTACACAGTCCTACATGCTGGGAGAGTAACTGATCCTGGGTTACAGATCAATGTACTGGGGTGGTGTACACAGTCCTACATGCTAGGAGGGTAACTGATCCTGGGTTACAGATCAATGCACTGGGGTGGTGTACACAGTCCTACATGCTGGGAGGGTAACTGATCCTGGGTAACAGATCAATGCACTGGGGTGGTGTACACAGTCCTACATGCTGGGAGGGTAACTGATCCTGGGTAACAGATCATTGTACTGGGGTGGTGTACACAGTCCTACATGCTGGGAGGGTAACTGATCCTGGGTTACAGATCAATGTACTGGGGTGGGGTACACAGTCCTACATGCTGGGAGGGTAACTGCTCCTGGTTTACAGATCAATGTACTGGGGTGGGGTACACAGTCCTACTCACTTGGAGGGTAACTGCTCCAGGTCTGCAAATTAATTCACGGGTGATCAATGCACAGGTCGCTGTGCTGGCCAGACTATCTAGTTGAGGTTTATAGATTCTGCAATGATGTGGTCTGTGCAGCTCCCCACGCGGGATGGATATTTGTTTCAGGATCACACATTAGGGCCCTGCTGTGGTCAGCACAGATTCTAGTGCTGGACAGAAATCTAGTCAGGGGTTATAGATCAATGCACTGCTGTGGTCTGCACAGCTCCCACTGCTGGACAGATATCTGCTCCCGGGTTATAGATCAATGCACTGCTGTGGTCTGCACAGCTCCCCGTCCTGGACAGATATCTAGTCCGGGGTTATAGATCAATGCACTGCTGTGGTCTGCACAGCTCCCACTGCTGGACAGATATCTAGTCATGGGTTATAGATCAATGCACTGCAGTGGTCTGCACAGCTCCCCGACATGGACAGATATCTAGTCAGGGGTTATAGATCAATGCACTGCTGTGGTCTGCACAGCTCCCCGACATGGACAGATATCTAGTCCGGGTTTATATATCAATGCACTGCTGTGGTCTGCACAGCTCCCCGTCCTGGACAGATATCTAGTCCGGGTTTATAGATCAATGCACTGCTGTGGTCTGCACAGCTCCCCGCCCTGGACAGATATCTAGTCCGGGTTTATAGATCAATGCACTGCTGTGGTCTGCACAGCTCCCCGCCCTGGACAGATATCTAGTCCGGGTTTATAGATCAATGCACTGCTGTCGTCTGCACAGCTCTCGGTGCTGGACAGATATCCAGTCCGGGGTTATAGATCAATGCACTGCTGTGGTCTGCACAGCTCCCCGACATGGACAGATATCTAGTCCGGGGTTATAGATCAATGCACTGCTGTGGTCTGCACAGCTCCCCGACATGGACAGATATCTAGTCCGGGTTTATATATCAATGCACTGCTGTGGTCTGCACAGCTCCCCGTCCTGGACAGATATCTAGTCCGGGTTTATAGATCAATGCACTGCTGTGGTCTGCACAGCTCCCCGTCCTGGACAGATATCTAGTCCAGGTTTATAGATCAATGCACTGCTGTGGTCTGCACACCTCCTCGCCCTGGACAGATATCTAGTCTGGGTTATAGATCAATGCACTGCTGTGGTCTGCACTGCTCCCCGTCCTGGACAGATATCTAGTCCGGGGTTATAGATCAATGCACTGCTGTGGTCTGCACACCTCCTCGCCCTGGACAGATATCTAGTCTGGGTTATAGATCAATGCACTGCTGTGGTCTGCACACCTCCTCGCCCTGGACAGATATCTAATCCGGGTTTATAGATCAATGCACTGCTGTGGTCTTCACACCTCCTCGCCCTGGACAGATATCTAGTCTGGGTTATAGATCAATGCACTGCTGTGGTCTGCAAAGCTCCCCGTCCTGGACAGATATCTAGTCCGGGTTTATATATCAATGCACTGCTGTGGTCTGCACAGCTCCCCGTCCTGGACAGATATCTAGTCCGGGTTTATAGATCAATGCACTGCTGTGGTCTGCACAGCTCCCCGTCCTGGACAGATATCTAGACCAGGTTTATAGATCAATGCACTGCTGTGGTCTGCACACCTCCTCGCCCTGGACAGATATCTAATCCGGGTTTATAGATCAATGCACTGCTGTGGTCTGCACACCTCCTCGCCCTGGACAGATATCTAGTCTGGGTTATAGATCAATGCACTGCTGTGGTCTGCACTGCTCCCCGTCCTGGACAGATATCTAGTCCGGGTTTATAGATCAATGCACTGCTGTGGTCTGCACAGTTTTCCACTCTGGCCATATTGCTGGATTGTATTGACCAGTGTAATGGATGAATCTGGACAGATTGCTGAGTTGTACTGAGCAGGACACTGTCCTGGTCTGCACCGTGTTCCACGGTGAACAGATATTTCCTCTGGGTGTATGGTGTCTGGGCTGGTTCTGTGAGGTGGATTGAGAATGTGGTATAACTAACCATTTTAGCTGATCTGGCAATGCCTTTCGTTCCCATTCCTGTGATTGGACCCTCCGTCTCTCACCCCATTAATGTTACAGTGTGTCCAGGTACAGGACATCATGTTCGTGGGGTGGGGAGGGGGAAAGGTCATGGACAGGTCAAGGGGTTCCCTGGAATGTTCTGTCCCCAACATTCTATAACTGCCATTCCCAGGAACGTTCTGTCCCTGACATTCTATAACTGTCATTCCCCGGAACGTTCTGTCCCCAACATTCTATAACTGTCATTCCCCGGAACGTTCTGTCCCCAACATTCTATAACTGACATTCCCCGGAACGTTCAGTCCCCGACATTCTATAACTGTCATTCCCCGGAACGTTCTGTCCCCGACATTCTATAACTGTCATTCCCCGGAACGTTCTGTCCCCAACATTCTATAACTGTCATTCCCCGGAACGTTCTGTCCCCAACATTCTATAACTGACATTCCCCGGAACGTTCTGTCCCCAACATTCTATAACTGACATTCCCCGGAACGTTCAGTCCCCGACATTCTATAACTGACATTCCCCGGAACGTTCTGTCCCTGACATTGTTTGTGAACGGCCGGACGTCAGTGAATTGAACGAACGATAAGATCCCGAGGGAAGAGATCCCGTTCCAGGGAGAAGGAGACACTGTTCCGAAGGCCCCTCAGGCAGTTAAAGGGGGGAATACATTTTCCCTGCGTTTACATTTCTCCACGACACAGGATCAACCACAATTTAGACCAAAATACAGGAATTCCCAAACTCCGTTTGTCTTCAGGAAACTGGGAGAGAATCCTTCAGGACAGCAACGTTTCCACCTTCCGTATTAGGAACTGGGAAGGAGTGACCTGTATCTGCTCTCGAGTGATCGAGTGTGTGGGAATGTTCTAGAAACCATTTGTCCTTATGGATATGTCTCTGTGTGTTTGGGGAGGGAGGGTTTCTTGTGGTTTATGTCACATTTTTGTCAGTAATTCCGACCTTCCCATTTGTTATTCTAGCTCCAATTATTTTAATAAATCCCTGAATACAGGGACACATTTGAAAGTCTCACTGGGTCCCCGATCAAACGGGTCCCTTTGCCTCCAGGCTGATGGATAATGGGTTTGTTTTCCTTCCTCACAGTTAACGCAGTGACCATCTACGTCCTGCTTTATAAAGATTGTGGATTGTCTCCATGTGTCAGACGTTACCTGGGGGCCATGGCAGCGGCGGATCTCCTGGTCATTATCCTCGACCTGATCCTGAGACACATTCCCATTGTTTATTGGGAACAGTTTTATTTCCTGATGTACTCCTTCCCCGTGTGTAATATCCACGCCGTCCTGCTTTATGCAGCCACTGACTGCTCTGTCTGGTTCACCGTCACTTTCACCTTTGATCGGTTTGTGGCCATTTGTTGCCAGAAGCTGAAAAGTAAATATTGCAGTGAGAAAACGGCGGCTGTGGTTCTGGGAGCAGTGACTGTGCTGAGCTGTTTAAAGAACATTTCCTGGTATTTTATGCTCGAGGCTCGGTATTGGCTGGTGAACGACCCCTGGTTTTGTGATGTAACAGACGCTGTTCAATTCTTCAGTGTCTGGGTCACAATCGAGTTCCTCCACCACATTCTAACCCCGTGTGTCCCATTTCTCCTGATTCTGCTGCTCAATGTTCTCACCGTCAGACACATTTTAGTGACCAGCAGAGCCCGCAGGAGACTCCGTGCTCACACCAATGGGGAGGCTCAGTCTGACACTGAAATGAGAAACCGAAAAAAATCCATCATTTTACTGTTTGTGATCTCGGCCAATTTCATCCTGTTATTGTCAACGTTCATTCTGTATTCTATATGGAGACGGATGTGGTATATTGGGTATAAGTCTGTGTATCTCCATCCCTTTGTGCAGGAATTGGGCTTCATGCTGCAGCTCCTCAGTTGCTGCACAAACACCGCGATTTATGCCGTGACCCAGACTAAGTTCAGGCAGCAACTGAAGAATGTTCTGAAATATCCCTTCACCCAAATCCATCCATCCATCAAATTCCCTCATTAATCACACCATCCGGGATTTTCTCATTTCAGTTCAGTGTTTCAGCGATGGAGCAGCCTGTTGCTCTGGTAACAGACTGAGGGTAGCGCTGGTTTGTCCATCCTTATCCCCCAGGAGGGTTACAGGGAAACATTTCAATGTTTCTCACAACTCAGGGGCCCGTGAGAAAAGGCACCATCCCACTGATTGTGTCCATCACTTCCATTTGTAACCAATAACAATGTTGATTAAACCGTGCCGAGCAGCAGAGTGACCGATGTTGTTGTGTGTCTTTGTGTTGGAGAAGCTGAGCTGGAAAGAGACAGACTCAGCCCCAAGTCCTGGTCCTCAGGGAAGGGGAGGGCACCACGCCCTGAGCTCAGGAGCTGGGTTTAACTCCCTCTGTCCACCCACTCCAACCTGGACTCCCCATTTCCTCACCCCCACTTTTCCTCCTCAATTAGCTCCCTCTCTCTCTGCACACTGTCTCTTTCTCACCACCTCTCAATTTCACTCTCTCTGGTCCCCTCTCAGACATCCCCCCCAACCCCGGTTTCTCCACCTGCCTCCACTATTCTTTCTGCCTCGCTCTCCCCCCGCTCTCACACCCCCAACATGAATTTCTCCACCTGCCGACATTCTTCTCTCTCCCCCTCACCCTCACTCTCTCTCTCTCCTGCCGTCTCTGTCTCCCTCACGCAATTCCGTCTCTACCCCATTTTCCCCGAACTCCTACATCCCACATCTCTCTATCATCTCACCCCCACCCCCCACACGCAGCCTCAACACCACCCCCAGTCTCTGGGTCAGAGTAAGAGGGAAGGACCAGGGAGATCGGAGTGTGTCAGATCAAGAGGAAGGGTGGGAGAGAGATTCAGTCAAAGAGAAACGATGGGAGGTGGGGAGAGAGAGAGAAACGGAATTCAGGGGATCAAGAGTAAGAGAAGGTGGAGAGAGAGTGAAGGAACAGGGAGAGAGAGCAAGAGAGAAATAGGGTGAGAGGGGGGGAGAGAGAGAGAGAGACAGGGGAAGAGATAATAGAGAGTGGCAAGAGAGGGAGGGTGAGAGAGAGGGGAAGAGGGTGGAAGAGAGGGGAGAGAGGGGAGAGAGAGAGGGGGAGAGAGAGTGGGTAGAGAGAGTGCGGAGAGAGAAAGTGGGGGAGAGAAAGAGGGGAAGGAGAGAGAGGGGAGAGAGAAAGGGGAGAGAGCGCGGAGAGAGAGAGGGGAGAGAGCAGATAAAGGGAGAGGGAAATGAGCGAGAGGGGAGAGAGAGTGGGAGAGAGAGGAGGGGAGAGAGGGGGGAGAGAGAGGAGGGAAGAAAGAGGAGGGGAGAGAGAGGGGGGACAGAGAGGAAGAAAGAGAGGAGGAAGGAGAGAGGAGGGGGAGAGAGGAGGGGAGAGGAGGGCGTGAGAGAGGAGAGTGGGGGTAGAGAGAAGAGGGTAGAGAGTGGGGGTTAGAGAGAAGGGAGAAGACGGGGAGAGAGAGTGAGATGGGCAGAGAGAGGGCTGGGGAGAGAGACAGGGGAGAGAGAGGATGGGGGAGAGAGAGAGGGTGGGAGAGAGAGGGGAGGCCGAGCGAGTGGAGGGTGAGAGAGAGGGGCGGGAGAGTGAGGGGTAGGCAGAGTGAGATGGGAGGGAGAGTAAGAGGGGAGGGTGAGAGAGGGGATGGAGAGAGAGCGGAGGGACAGGGAGAGGGGAGGGAGAGTGAGATGGGAGGGAGAGTGAGAGGGGAGGGTGAAAGAGGGGAGGGAGAGAGAGGGGAGTGGGAGAGAGGGGAGGAAGAGTGAGAGGGGAGGGCAGGAGAGAGGGGAGGGAGAGAGAGTGGAGGGGAAGGCGAGAGTGAGGGGAGGGCGAGAAAGAGGGGAGGGCGCGGGTGAGGGTGAGAGGGGTGAGGGCGAGAGAGGGGGAGGGAGAAAGAGAGCAGACGGCGAGAGAGAGGGGAGGGAGAGTGAGAGAGGAGGGAGAGTAAGAGGGAAGGGAGCGTAAGGGAAGGGAGAGTGAGAGGGGAGGGAGAGTGAGAGGGGAGGGTGAGAGAGAGAGGGAGGGAGAGTGAGAGGAGAGGGAGGGTGAGGGGGAGGGAGAGTAAGAGGGGAGGGAGAGTGAGAGGGGAGGGCGAGAGAGAGGGGAGAGAGAGAGAGGGGAGGGCGAGAGAGGGGATGGAGAGAGGGGACTGGGAGAGAGTGGAGGGAGAGTGAGAGGGGAGGGCGAGAGAGAGGGGAGAGGGGAGAGCGAGAGGGGGGAGGGCGAGAGGGGGGAGGGGAGGGCGAGGGAGAGGGGAAGGACAGTGAGGGGGAGGGAGAGAGAGGGGGGAGGGAGTGTGAGAGGCGAGGGAGAATGAGAGGGAAGGGTGAGTAAGAGGGGAGGGAGAGTGAGAGGGGAGGGCGAGGGAGAGGGGATAGAGAGAGAGGGGAGAGCGAGGGGGGAGGTCGAGGAAGGACGAGAGAGGGGAGGGGAGGGCGAGAGAAAGGGGAAGGACAGTGAGGGGGATGGTGAGAGAGGGGGAGGGAGAGTGAGAGGGGAGGAAGAGACAGGAGGGCGATAGAGCAGATGGCAAGAGTGGGGAGGGCGAGAGAGGCGAGGGAGAGAGAGGGGAGGGAGAGTGAGAGGGGAGGGAGAGAGAGGGGAGGGAGAGTGAGAGGAGAGGGTGAGAGACAGGAGGGAGGGAGGAGGGAGGGAGAGAGTGGAGAGCGAGAGTGAGAGGGGAGAGAGAGGGGTGGGATGGAGACGGGAAGGAGAGGGGGTAGAGTGAGAGGGGAGGGTCAGAGAGGGGAGGGCGAGAGAGAGGGGAGAGCAAGAGAGTGGAGCGGAGGGTGAGAGAGTGGAGGGAGAGTGAGAGGGGATGGAGAGAGGGGAGGGCGAGAGAGGGGAGGGTGGTTGAGCGGATGGTGAGAGTGGGGAGGGTGAGAGAGGCGAGGGAGAGAGAGGGGGAGGGAGAGAGAGGAGAGGGAGAGTGAGAGGGGAAGAAGAGTGAGAGGGGAGGGAGAGTGAGAGGGGAAGAAGAGTGAGAGGGGAGGGAGAGTGAGAGGGGAGGGCGAGAGAGATGCAAGGAGAGAGAGAGGGGAGGGAGAGAGAGAGGGGAGGTCGACAGAGCGGAGCGAGAAAGAGAGGGGAGAGAGAGTGAGAGGAGAGGGAGATTGAGGGGGATCAGAGTAAGAGGGGAGGGAGAGTGAGAGGGGAGGCAGTGAGGGGAGGGATGGAGACGGGCGGGAGAGAGAGCGGAGGAGGAGTGAGGGGAGGGTGAGAAATGAGAGGGTGAGAGAGATTGAGGGAGAGTGAGAGGGAAGGGAGAGAGAAGTGAGAGAGGGTGAGATGGGAGGGCAAGAGCGAGAGGAGAGAGTGAGAGGGGAGGGCAAGAGAGGGGAGGGAGAGTGAGAGGGGAAGGAGAGTGAGAAGAGAGGGCGAGAGAGGGAAGGGAGAGTATAGGGGAGGGAGAGTGATAGGGGAGAGAGAGTGAGAGGGAGGGAGAGTGAGAGGGTAGGGATAATGAGTGGGAGAGTGAGAGATGGGTGGGAGGGAGACGGGTGGGAGACAGAGGGGACGGAAACTGAGAGGGGAGGGAGAGAGGGTTTGGATGGAGACAGGAGGGAGAGAGACGGGAGGAAGAGTGAGGGGAGGGTGAGAGATGATAGGGTGAGAGAGAGGGAGGGAGAGTGAGAGGGAAGGGTGAGAGAGGGGAGGGAGATTGAGAGGGGAAGGACAGTGAGAGGGGAGGGCCAGAGCGAGGGGAGGGAGAGAGAGAGAGGCGAAGGAGAGAGAGGAGAGGGAGAGTGAGAGGGGAAGGAGAGTGAGAGGGGAGGGAGAGAGGGGAGGGATGGAGACGGGAGGGAGGGAGAGAGAGGGGACGAGGAGTGAGGGGAGGGTGAGAAATGAGAGGGTGAGAGAGAGGTTCGGAGAGTGAGAGGGAAGGGAGAGAGAGGGGAGGGAGGGTGAGATGGGAAGGAGAGTGAGAAGTGAGAGCGAGAGAGGGGAGGGAGAGTGAGAGGGGAAGTTGACTGAGGAGGGAAGGTGAGAGAGAGGAGGGAGAATGAGTGGGGGAGGGGAGGGCCAGAGCGAGGGGAGGGAGTGAGAGGGGAGGGCGAAAGAGTGGGGAGCGCGAGAGAGAGGGGACGGAGAGTGAGAGGGGAAGGAGAGTGAGCGCGGAGGGAGAGTGAGAGTGGAGGGCGAGAGATGGGGGAGGGAGAGAGAGTGGGGAGCGCGAGAGAGAGGGGAGGGAGAGTGTGAGGGGAAGGAGAGTGAGAGGGGAGGGAGAGTGAGAGGGGAGGGCGAGAGAGAGGGGAGGGCGAGAGTGGGGAGGGAGAGTGAGAGGGGAGGGAGAGAGGGGAGGGATGGAGACGGGAAGGACAGAGAGGAGGGAGAGTGAGGGGAGGGCGAGAGAGGAGAGGGTGAGAGAGGGGGAGGGAAAGTGAGGGGAGGGCGACAGAGGAAAGGGTGAGAGAGGGGGAGGGAGAGTGAGAGGGGAGGGACAGTGAGAGGGGAGGGAGACAGAGTAAGGGGAGGGAGAGTAAGGGGGGAGGGAGAGAGAGAGGGGAGGGAGAGTGAGAGGGGAGGGTGAGAGCAAGAGGAGGGCGAGAGAGGGGAGGGACAGTGAGAGGGGAAGGAGAGTGAGAGGGGAGGGAGAGTGAGTGGGGAAGGAGAATGAGAGTGGAGGCAGAGAGGGGGAGGGTGAGAGAGGGGAGGGTGAGAGAGGGAAGGGCAAGAGATGGGAGGGGGAGAGACGGGAGGGTGAGAGAGAGAGGTGAGCGAGAGAGGGGGTTGAAAGAGAGGGGAGGGTGAGAGAGAGGGGAGGGAGAGTGATAGGCGAGGAAGAGTGAGAAAGGAGGGAGTGAGACGGGAGGGAAAGAGGTGAGGGCCAGAGAGGGGAGGGTGGTAGAGCGGATGGCGAGAATGGGGAAGGCGAGAGAGGGGAGGGAGAGTGATAGGGGAGGATTGTGAGGGGAAGGGAGAATGAGAGGGGAGGGATAGTAAGAGGGAAGAGTGTGAGAAGGGAGGGAGGGAGTAAGGAGGGAGAGAGAGGGGAGGGAGAGTGAGAGGGGAGGGAGAGAGGGGAGGGATGGAGACGGGAGGGGGAGAGAGGGGAGGAAGAGTGAGGGGAGGGCGATAGATGAGAGGGTGAGAGAGAGGGAGGGAGAGTGAGAGGGGAGGGCAAGAGAGGGGAGGGAGTGCGAAAGGGGAGGGCAAGAGCGAGGGGAGGGAGAGTGAGAGGGGAGGGAGAATGAGAGGGGAGGGCGAGTGACACGGGAGGGATAGTGAGAGGGGAGAGTGGGAGAAGGGAGGGAGGGAGACGGGAGGGAGAGAGAGGGGAGGGAGAGTGAGAGGGGAGGGAGAGTGAGAGGGGAGGGCCAGAGCGAGGGAAGGGTGGGAGAGGGGAGGGCGAGAGAGGGGAGGGCGAGAGATGGGAGGGTGAGAGAGAGGGGAGGGTGAGAGTCATGGCAGGGAGAGAGAGAGACGAGGGTTTGAGAGAGGGGAGGGAGAGTGAGAAGGAAGGGCGAGAGAGGGGCGGGCGAGAGAGATGGGAGTGAATAGAGAGGGGAGGGCAAAAGAGGGCAGGGAGAGAGAGCGGGGAGGTAGAATGAGGGTGGAGGGGGAGTGACAGAGGAGGGAGAGAGATTGGAGGGCGAGAGAGAGGGGAAGGCGAGAGAGAGGGGAGGGCGAGAGAGAGCGGAGTGTTAGAGAGCGGAGGGTGAGAGAGGGGAGGGCGAGAGAGAGAGGGGAGGGCGAGAGAGAGAGGGGAGGGCGAGAGAGAGAGGGGAGGGTGAAAGAGAGAGGGGAGAGTGAGTGAGCGGAGTGCGAGAGAGCGGAGTGTGAGAGCACGGAGGATGAGAGAGGGGAGGGCGAGACAGAGGGGTGAACGAGAGAGGGGGTGAGAGAGAGGGGAGGGCGAGAGAGAGATGGGAGTGCAAGAGAGAGGGGAGGGCAAGAGAGGGGGGAGGGCAAGAGAGAGGGGAGGGCAAGAGAGAGCGACAGGGAGAGAGAGGGGAGGACGAGAGAAGGGAACAGGGAGAGAGAGGGGAGGGCGAGAGAAGGCGACAGGGAGAGAGATGAGAGAGAAAAGGGTGCAAGAGCGTGATTGAGAGGGTATGAAAGAGCGAATGAGGCAGAGAGTTTACGAGAGAGATGGGGGAGCAAGGGGGAAGACTGAGAGAGAGGGAGGGGATAATTGAGTGACAGAGACGAGTGAGAGAGAGAGAGACAGAGAGAGGTGGGGTGGGAGAGAGAGGGGTGTAGAGAGAGACAGAGAGAGGGGAGTAGAGAGAGAGACGGAGGGGGATAGAGAGAGGGAGAGAGGGGACAGATACGAGAGAGTGTGTGTGAGAGAGAGAGAGAGAAAGAGAGACAGTGAGCGAGCAAGAGAGATGGTTGAGAGAGAGAGAGAGAAGGGGCGGGACAGAGAGAGAGAGAGAGAGAGAGAGAGAGGGCTGCAGAGAAAGAGAGGTGGGAGAGTGAGAGAGAGAGGCTGCGAGAGAGAGGGAGAGTGAGAGAAGGGAGAGCAAGATAAGAGACGGGCCAAGTGAGAGGTAGAGAGTTGAGAGAGGGGCGAAAGAGAGAGAGGTCGCAAGAGAGGGAGGGAAGGCCGAGAGAGACAAAGACAGACCAAGACAGAGGGGTGAGAGATGAAGAGAGGGTGCGAGAGCGATGAGGCAAGAGCGAACGGGGGAGAGAGGTGGCGAGAGAGAAAGAGAGAGGCAAGAGAGAGAAGCAAGAGAGAGGGGCGAGAGAGAGAGCGAAACTCATGGGAGAAAGACAAGAGCGAGACAGATTGAGAGAGGAGAGAGAGGCGGGTGATAGAGGGAGGGATAGAGAGAGAGGGAGAGAGTGACTGAGAGTGGGGCGAGACAAGGGTAAGAAAGAGTGAAAATGAGAGAGAGAGAAAACGAGACAGAGAGGGAGAGAGGTGAGAGTGAGAGAGCAAGAGAAAGGACAGAACAAGGGTGGGAGAGAGGGAGAGTGTATATGGAAGAGAGGGTGAGGGAGAGAGGGAGAGAATGAGAGAGAGAGCAAGAGAGGGACGACAGAGGGGCGAGAGAGGTGCGACAGAGAGAGAAAGGGGAGAGAGGAGTGAGAGAGAGAGAAAGAGGAGAGAGGGGGAGAGAGAGGGACAGAAACTGCGAGGGGGAATAGAGAGAGGGATAGAGAGAGAGCACAAGCGAGCGAGGGAGAGCGAGCGAGTGACAGAGAGACGGGGAGAGCGAGAGAGAGGAGGACAGAGAGAGAGAGATGGGGACAAGCGAGAGACAGAGTGATGAGAGAGAGGGGTGCAAGAGAGAGAGGAGGTGAGGGGGGAGGACTGGGAGAGAGAGAGAGACGGAGAGAGAGAGCAACAGACAGACAGAGAGAGAGAGAAAGAGCAAGAGTGAGAGAGAAGAGTTGAAAGAGGGAGGGAGGGCAGAGAGAGGGAGAGAGAGAGACAGACAGACAGACAGAGCACAAGCAATAGAGAGAGAGCACGAGTGAGAGAGAGCGAGCAAGAGAGAGAGTGAGATGAGACAGAGAGGGAGGCAAGAGAGAGGGAGAGAAGGAGGGAGAGAGAGAGCGTGAGAGCGTAAGGGAGGGTGAGAGGGTGAGAAAGAGCGAGCGAGATGAAGACAGTGAGAGGAAGAGTGAGAGAGAGAGGGGGCAAAGAGAGGGATAGAGATAGAGCGGGAGAGAGAGAGGAAGAACAAGAGAGAGGATGCGAGCGAGGGACAGAGGGATGAGAGAGAGAGAGAGGGCACAAGAGCGAGACAGAGGCAGTGAGAAAGGGAGGGAGAGCTGAGAGAGCTGAGAGAGACAGAGAGACAGAGAGACAGACAGTGTGAGAGAGATAGAGGGGGCGAGAGAGAGATAGAGGGATGAGAGAGAGGGAGAGAGGGGCAAAAGACAGAGACAGAGGCAGCAAGAGAGGGAGGGAGAGCTGAGAGAGCAAGAGAGTCCGGGAGACAAAGAGACAAAGTGAGAGAGAAAGAGGGGCGGTGAGGGGGAGGTTAGACGGGGATGGAGAGGGGCAGGGAGCGGGAAGGGGGCAAGCGAGATGGCAGAGAGAGAGGGCAGAGAGAGTGGGGGAGAGAGAGGTGGAGAGAGAGGGGAGAGAGGGTAGAGAGAGTGGGGGGGAGGGGGAGAGAGAGGGTGAGAGAGAGGGGAGAGAACGGGTGTAGAGTGGGAGTGAGATTTTGGGGAGAGAGTGGGGGAGAGACAGGGAGAGAGAGGGGGGAGAGAGAGGGGAGGAGAAGGGGAGAGAGAAGGGTAGAGAGGGGTGAAAGAGAGGGGGTGAGAGAGACGGGGAGAGGGAAGGGGAGAGAGAGTGGAGAGAAAGGGTGTAGAGAGGGAGTGAGAGTTTGGGGAGAGACTGAGGGAGCGACAGGGAGAGAGTAGGAGAGAGAGGGGAGGAGAGAGATAGGGGTGAGAGAGAGTGGGTGTGCGAGACAGGGGGAGATGGGGAGAGAGAGGGGGACAAGAGAGGGGGGAGAGAGAGGAGCAGAGAGAGGGGGAGAGAGAGGGAGAGAGAGAGGACTTGAGAGAGAGAGGGGTTGCGAGAGAGAGGGGGTGAGGAAGAGTGAGAGTGAGTGAAAAAGAGACCGGGTGAGAGAGAGGGGGTGTGAGAGAGGGTGTGGTGTGTGGGGGGGGGGGGAGGAGAGAGACGGGGTGAGAGACAGAGGGGGTGGGACAGAGAGAGAGAGACTGTGGTGAGAGAGACTGTGGGCGGAGAGAGTGGTTGGGGAGTGAGAGAGAAGGGCTGAGAGAGTGGGGTAAGAGAGACAGAGGGATGAGAAAGAGACAGAGTTAGTTAAAAAAGGGAGAGAGTGTAAGTGAGAAAGAGAGAGCGTGAGTGAGAAAGATAGAGCGGGTGAGAGAGAGGGGTGAGAGAGAGGGGGTGGGGTCAGGGGGTGAGAGACAGAGGGTGGGATAGAGAGAGAGTGAGTGAAAGAGAGAGAGTGTAAGTGAGAATGAGAGAACGTAATTGAGAAAGAGACCGGGTGAGAGAGGGGGGTGAGAGGGGGTGGGGTGAGGGGGTGAGAGAGAAGGGCTGAGAGACAGAGGGTGGGACAGAGAGACAGAGAGAGAGAGAGACTGTGGTGAGAGAGAGTGTGGGGTGAGAGAGTGAGATGGGAGTGAGAGAGAGGGGGTGAGAGAGCGGGGTGAGCGAGAGGGGTGAGAGGGGGAGGGGTTAGAGAGAGAGCGTGGGGTAAGAGAGAAAGGGTGTGAGAGAGGGAGAAGGGGTGAGAGGGGGTGAGAGAGAGGGTTGAGAGAGAGGGATGAGAGAGTGAGGGGGTTTGAGAGAGGGGTTGGTGAGAGGGGGGCGGTGAGAGACACAGGGAGTGAGAGAGAGGTTTGAGAGAGAGGGGGTGAGAAACAATGGGCGATTGAGAGAGGGAAAGTGGGGAGGGGGTAAGAGAGAGTGTGGAGTGAGATGGAGAGGGTGTGATTGAGAGAGTGAGTGAGAGAAAGGGGTTAGCGAGAGGGGTGAGGGGGAGGGGTAAGAGAGAGCGCGGGGTAAGAGAGAAAGGGTGTGCGAGGGTGTGAGAGAGAAGGGTGCGAGAGAGGTTGTGAGAGATGACGGGTGTGAGAGAGTGGGGGGGGTTGAAAGAGGGGGTGGTGAGAGGGGGGGTGAGAGAGAGGGGTTGAGAGAGAGATGTCGGTTGAGAGAGAGAGGGTGGGGTGAGAGGGGTGAGAGAGAAAGGGTGAGAGACAGACGGTGAGACAGAGAGAGAGAGAGACTGTGGTGAGAGAGAGTGTGGGGTGAGAGAGTGAGATGGGAGTGAGAGAGAGGGGGTAAGAGAGAGGGGTAAGAGAGAGAGGGGTGAGAAAGCGAGAGAGTGAGTGAAAAAGATAGTGTAAGTGAGAAAGAGAGAACGTGAGTTAGAAAGAGAGAGCGGGTGAGAGAGAGGGCATTGAGAAAGAGGGTGTGGGGGTGAGAGGCGGTTGAGAGAGAAGAGGTGATTGAGAGAGAGAAAGTGGGAAGGGGGTAAGAGAGAGTGTGGAGTGAGAAGGAGTGGGTGTGAGAGAGTGGTTGAGAGAGAGGGGTGAGAGACACAGGGAGTGAGAGAGAGGGGTGAGAGAAAGGTGGTGAGAGGCAAGTGGTGATTGAGAGAGAGAAAGTGGGGAGGGGGTAAGAGAGAGAGTGGAGTGAGAAGGAGAGGGTGTGATTGAGAGTGTGGGTGAGAGAGAAGGGTGAGCGAGAGGGGTGAGAGGGGGAGGGGTTAGAGAGAGAGCGCGGGGTAAGAGAGAAAGGTTGTGAGAGGCGATGAGAGAGAGGGGTGAGAGTGAGGGCGTGAGAGATTGAGGGTGAGAGAGAGTGAGGGGATGAGAGTGAGGGGATTTGAGAGAAGGGGTGGTGAGAGAGAGAGCAGTGAGAGAGAGGGAGTGTGAGAGAGAGGGGTGTGAGAGTGAAGGGTGAGAGAGAGGTTGAGAGAGAGGGGTGAGAGAGAGAGAGGTGGGTTGAGAGGGGGGTGGGGGGTGAGAGAGAGAGGGATGAGAGAGAGAGAAGGTTGAGAGAGAGGGGGTGGGAGAGTGAGCGATGAGAGAGAAGAAGGGGTGAGAGAGTGAGAGGGAGGAAGAGAGGGGTGGTGGGAGAGAGGGAATGAGAGAGAGAGCTGGGTGAGAGGTCGATGAGAGGGAGAGGTGCGAGTGAGTGACAGCGAGGAGGTGGGAGAGAGAGGGGGAGAGAGGGAGGGTGAGAGAGAGAGATGGATGTGAGAGAGAGCGAGGGGTTGAGAGAGAAGGGGGAGAGACTGAGGGGATGAGAGAGTGAGGGGATGAGAGATTGAGGGGGTTTGAGAGAGCAGGTGGTGAGAGAGAGGGGTGTGAGAGAGAGAGGGTTGACAGAGAGGGGTTGACAGAGAAAGAGAGGAGTGAGAGAGAGTGTGTGAGAGAGAGTGATGAGCGAGAGAGGGGTTGAGAGAGAAAGAGAGGGGTGAGAGAGAGAGGGGAAGAGAGAGAGAGGGATGAGTGAGGGGGTGAGAGAGTGAGGGGATGAGAGAGTGAGGGGTGTTGAGCGAGAGGGTGGGGGGGTGAGAGAGAGGGGTGAGAGAGAGCGGGGTCGAGAGGGAGGGGTTGAGAGAGAGAAGGGGGTGAGAGAGAGTGAGGGGTTGAGAGAGTGGTGTGAGAGAGGGGGCTGAGAAAGGAGGGGAGAGAGCGGGAGAGGGGGCGGAGGGAGAGGGGGCAGGATTGGGGGCAGAGAGAGGGCGCAGAGATGGGGGAGAGAGATGGGGAAGAGAGAGGGGGAGAGAGGGGGAGAGAGATGGGGAGGAGAGGAGGAGAGAGTGGAGGAGATGGGGAGAGGGAGAGAGAGGGGGAGAGAGGGGGGTGAGAGAGAGTTGTTGAGAGAGAGGGTGTGAGAGAGAGGAAGTCAGAAAGAGGGGGTGAGAAACAGGGGTGTGAGAGAGAGAAGGGGTGTGAGACAGAGGGAGCGGGAGAGAGAGGGAGATGTCGGCTAAGAGAGAGAGAGTGGGGTGAGAGAGTGAGATGGGAGTGATAGAGAGAGGGTGTGAAAGACAGGGGAGAGAGGGGGTAGAGAGAGGGGAGAGAGAGAAGGGAGAGAGTGTGGGAGAGAGAGGGGGTGAGAAAGAGAGAGAGTGAGAGAAAAAGAGAGAGAGTGTTGAGAAAGAGAGAGTGTGAGTGAGAAAGAGAGAGCAGGTGAGAGAGAGGGGGTGAGAGAGGGGTGTGGGGTGAGAGGGGGTGAGAGACAGAGGGGGTTGGACAGAGAGAGAGAGACTGTGGTGAGAGAGAGAGTGGGTGAGAGAGTGAGATGGGAGTTAGAGGGGATGTGAGATAGGGCTAAGAGAGAGAGGGAGTGAGAGACAGGGAGTGTGAGAGAGAGGGGTGAGAGAGCGAGGGGTGAGAGAGAGGGGTTGAGAGAGAGGGGTTGAGAGAGGGGGGTGAGAGAGAGAGAGGGGTGAGAGAGAGAGAGGATTGAGTGAGAGGGAGGTGGGAGAGAGTGGGGTGTGAGAGAGGGGTGAGACAGTGAGAGGGTGGAAGAGAGGGGGTGTGAGAGAGAAGAGGGGTGAGAGAGAGCTGGGTTAGAGGGCAGTGAGAGGGAGTGGTGGGAATGAGTGACAGAGAAGGGGTGGGAGAGAGGGGGGTGAGAGAGAGCGGGGGTGAGAGACAGTGGGTGTGAGAGAGTGTGTGTGAGAGAGACGGGGATGTGAAAGAGATTGGGGTGGGAGAGAGAGGGGAGATGGAGAGAGGGGAGAGAGAGAGATGGTGAGAGAGAGATGGATGTGAGAGAGAGAGAGGGGTTGAGAGAGAGGGGGGTGAGAGACAGGGGAATGAAAGAGAGGGGAGGGAGAGAGAGGGGTTGAGAGAGAGAAGAGGGTGAGACAGAGAAGAAGGGTGAGAGAGAGAAGGAGGGTGAGAGAGAGGGGAGTGAGAGAGAGGCGAGTGAGAGAGAGGGGTGAGAGAGAGTGGTTGAGAGATAGAGGTTGAGATAGAGGGGGAGAGTGAGAGAGACAAAGAGGAGGGGTAGAGAAAGATGGGTTGAAAGAGAGAGGAGGTGAGGGGGAGGACTGAGAGAGAGAGAGACAGAGAGAGAGAGCGACAGACAGAGAGAGAGATAGAGCAAGAGTGAGAGAGAAGAGGTGAGAGAGGTAGGGTGGACTGAGAGAGAGAGACAGAGAGAGACAGACAGAGAGAGCATGAGCGACAGAGAGAGAGAGAGAGCACGAGGGACAGAGAGCGAGCGAGAGAGACCGTGGGATAAGAGAGAGGGAGGCAAGAGAGAGGGAAAGAGGCAGGAAGAGACAGAGAGCATGAGAAGTGGGTGAGAGAGTGAGAGAGAGCAAGAGGAAGAGAGCGAGCGGAAGAGTGAGAGAGAGAGAGAGGAAGTGAGAGAGAAAGAGGGGGTGAGAGAGTGGTGCGCGAGAGGGGGGCGAGAGAGGAGAGGAGAGAGGAGGGGAGAGCGGTGGCGATGGAGGGGGAGTGAGAGGGACAAGGGGCGGGATTGGGGGCAGAGAGAGAGGGTGCAGAGTGGGGGGAGAGAGATGGGGAGGAGAGGGGGAGAGAGTGAAGGAGTTGGGGACAGAGGGGGTGAGAGAGAGGGGTAGAGAGAGGGGGAGAGAGGGGGGTGAGAGAGAGTTGGTGAGAGAGAGTTGTTGAGAGAGAGGGTGTGTGAGACAGGGGGTGAGAAATAGGGGTGAAGGGAGAGAGGGGATGAGAAAGAGACAGAGAGATTGTGGGAGAGAGGGAGGGGGTGAGAGAGCGAGGGTGTGTGAGAGTTTGTGTGAGAGAGAGGGTGATGTGAAAGAGATTAGTGTGTGAGAGAGAGAGAGGGGTGACAGAGAGAGAGGCGAGAGAGAGGCGGGTGAGAGAGAGATGGACGTGAGAGAGACAGTGGGATTGAGAGAGAGGGGGTGAGAGACTGAGGGGGAGACAGAGTGAGGGGATGAGAGATTGAGGGGTGTTGAGAGAGGGGGTGGTGAGGGGACTGAGAGAGTGAGGGAGTGGGAGAGAGAGGAATGAAAGAGAGGGATTGATAGAGAAAGAGAGGGGTGAGAGAGAGAGGGAAAGAGAGAGCGGGGGTGAGCCATGGGGGTGAGGGGGGAGGGGTTAGAGAGAGAGCGCAGGTTAAGAGAGAAAGAGTGTGAGAGAGGGAGAGGGGTGAGGGGGTGAGAGAGGGAGGAGGGGTGAAAGACGGTGAGAGAGTGAGGGTTTGAGAGCAAGAAGGGGGTCAGAGAGAGAAGGGGGTGAGAAGGAGGGTTAAGTGAGAGGGGTGAGAGAGAACGGTTGAGAGAGAGGGGTTGAGAGAGAGATGGGGGAAAGAGGAGGTGTGTGTGAGAGAGAGAGGGTTAGAGAGAGGGGGAGAGAGAGGGGTTGAGAAAGATGAGTTGAGAGAGAGGAGGTGAGGGGGAGGACTGAGAGAGAGAAAGACGGAGAGAGAGAACGACAGACAGAGAGAGAGATAGAGCAAGAGTGTGAGAGAAGAGGTGAGAGAGGTAGGGTGGACTGAGAGAGAGAGAGTGAGACAGACAGAGAGAGCATGAGCGACAGAGAGAGAGAGAGCACGAGGGACAGAGAGTGAGCGAGAGAGACTGTGGGATAAGAGAGAGGGAGGCAAGAGAGAGGGAGAGAGGCAGGGAGAGAGAGAGAGAGCATGAGAAGAGGGTGAGAGAGTGAGAGAGAACGAGCAACAGGAAGAGAGCAAGCGGAAGAGTGAGAGAGAGAGGATGCGAGAGAGAGAGAGAGAGGGGGGTGAGAGAGTGGTGCAAGAGAGGGGGTGAGAGAGGAGGGGAGAGCGGAGCGGAGAGAGGGGGCGAGGGAGGGGGAGGGGGCAGGATTGGTGGCAGAGAGATGGGGCAGAGAGAGGGGACAGAAGGCTGAGAGAGAAGGGGAGAGAGAGGGGGCAGAGAGAGGAGGGAGAGAGAGGGGAGAGGGGGAGAGAGATGGCGGAGAGAGATGGGGGAGAGGGTGTGTGTGGAGGAGAGAGTGGAGGAGAGGGGGAGAGGGTGAGAGAGAAGGTGAGAGAGAGGGGTAGAGAGAGGAGGGAGAGAGAGGGGGTGAGAGAGCGGTGTTGAGAGAGAGGGGGTGAGATAGAGGAAGTGCGAGAGAGGCGGTGAGAAAGCGGGGTGTGAGGGAGAGAAGGGGTTTGAGACAGAGGGGCAGGGGGAGAGAGAGAGGGGGGGGTGAGAGTGACAGTGGGGTAAGAGAGTGAGATGGGAGTGAGAGAGAGGGAGTGTGAGAGACAGGGGAGAGAGGGGGTAGAGAGTGAGGGCAAGAGAGGGGGAGAGAGGGGAGAGAGAGAGGGAGAGAGAGAGAGGTTTTGAGAGAAAGGGGGTGAGAGAGAGGGGGTGAGAAAGACAGAGAGTGAATACAGAGAGAGACTGTAAGTGAGAAAGACAGAGTGAGTGAGAAAGAGAGAATGGGTGAGAGGGGGGAGAGAGAGAGGGTGTGTTTGAGAAAAAGAAAGTGGGGTGGGGGGTAAAAGAGAGAGTGGAGTGAGAAGGAGATGGTGTGAGAGAGAAAATAGGCGAGAGAGAGAGGGGGTGAGCGAGAGGGGTGGGGGAGGGGTTAGAGAGAGAGTGAGGGGTAAGAGAGAACGTGTGTGAGAGAGGGAGAGGGGGTGAGAGAGAGAGCGATTGAGAGAGAGGGGTTGAGAGAGAGGGGTGAGAGAGAGAGGGGCTGAGAGAGAGAGTGGTGTGAAAGAGGGGGGGTGAGATAGAGAGGGGATGGGGGTGTGAGAGAGAGGAGTGAGAGAGAGGGTTGAGAGACAGAGGGGGTGTGTGTAAGGGTGTGAGAGAGTGAGCGGATGAGAGAGTGAGGGTGGTTGAGAGAGATGGTGGTGAGAGAGAGGGAGTGAGAGAGAGGGAGTGAGAGAGAGAGGGAGTGAGAGAGAGGGGTGAGAGACAGAGGGGGTGAGAAATAGTGGGATTGAGAGAGAGACAATGGGATGAGTGGGAGGGGTCTGGGGGGTGAGAGAGAGGGGTGAGTGAGAGGGTTGAGAGAGAGAGCGTGGAAGAGAGAGGGGGTAGGAGAGAGAGGGGGTGAGACAGAGGGGGGTGAGAGAGAGAGGGGGAGTGCGAGAGAGAGGGGTGTGAGAGAGAGAGGGTTGAGAGAGAAAGAGGGGTCTGAGAGAGAGAGAGGGGTGAGAGAGAGGGGGTGAGAGAGAGTGGTGAGACAGAAAGAGTGGGGTGAGAGAGAGAGGGGTGAGAAAGAGGGGAGTGAGGGTCAGAGAGGGGTGGGAGAGAGTGAGGGGGATGAGAGAGCAAGGGCGTGTGAGAGTGCGTTTGAGAGAGAGGGGATGCGAGAGAGAGGGGGTGACAGAGAGAGAGGGGGGAGAGAGAGGGGTTGAGAGAGGGGTGAGAGACAGAGAGAGTGCGAGAAATGGGGTGATAGAGAGGGGGGTTGAGAGAGAAAGAGGGGGGTGAAAGAGGGGGGAGAGAGAGAGGGGGAGAGAGAGGAAGAGAGCAAGACGAAAAGTGAGAGAGGATGCAAGAGATTGAGGGGGGCAAGAGAGGGGAGCGAGGGGGTGAGGGAGGGGGAGGGAGAGGGGGTGGGAGTGGGGGCAGTGAGAAGGGGAGAGAGAGGGGAGAGAGGGGGGAAGGGGGAGAGAGATGGCGAGAGAGAGGAGAGAGTGGGGAGAGAAGGGGAAAGAGAGAAGGGGCAGAGGGGGGAGAGAGAGGGGAAGGGGGAGTGAGAGGGGGAGAGAGGGGGGAGAGAGGGGAGAGATGGGGAGAGGGCGGAGTGATGGGGAGAGAGTGGAGGAGAGGTCGTGAGAGAGATGTGTTGAGACAGAGGGGGCGAGAGAGAGGGAGTGAGAGAGTGGAAGTGAGAGAGAGGGTGTGTGAGAGTGGAAGTGAGAGAGAGGGTGTGTGAGAGAGGTGGGGTGAGAGAAGGGGTGAGAGAGAGGGGCTGAGAGAGAGCATGTGTGATAGAGGGGGTGGGAGGGAGGGGATGGGAGAGAGAGGGTTTGGGAGAGAGAGCTGAGTGAGAGGGGTTCAGAGCGCGGTGAGAGGGGGAGTGGGGAGAGAGAGTGGGGAGAGAGGGGGAGGGAGTGGGGGACAGAGGGGTAAGTGGAGGTTGACAGAGAGAGGGGGTCTGAGAGAGATCACGTTGTGAGAGAGTGGGGGTGTGAGAGAGAGAAGGGGAGTGAGACAGAGGGGGTGGGAGAGAGACAGAGACGGGTGAGAGAGAGGGGTAAGAGAGAGGGGGGTGTGAGAGAGATTGCAATTGAGAGGGTAAGAGAGAGGAGGTTTGAGAGAGAGAGGGAGGGAGAGAGCGAGTGAGGGGGTGAGAGACAGAGGGTGGGAAAGAGAGGGGGAATGGAAGAGAGTGGGGGTGGGAGAGAGAGGTGGTTGGAGAGAGAGTGGGAGAGAGGGGGGTGAGAGAAAGGGGAGAGATAGAGAAGGGATTGAGAGAGAAAGGGGGACAGCAAGAGAAAGAGGGATGAGAGAGATGGGACGCGAGAGAGAGAGCGAAAGTAGTGAGAGAGGTGGTGAGATAGACAGTGAATGACGGGTTGAGAGAGAGAGAGACAGCGAGAGAGAGAGAACGAGTGAACGGATGAAAGAGTTAGAGGGGTGTGAGGGAGATGGGGTGAGAGAGTGGGCGCTAGAGAGAGACAGAACGAGAGCAAGGAGGAAGGAGGAAGAAAGGGGTCTAAAGAGAGAGAGAGAAATGGGGCAAACGAGATAAAAAGGGAGTATACAGAGAGAGAGAGAGCGGGGTGTGAGACAGAGTGCGAGAGGGAAGGGGAATGAGAGAGAAAAAGGGAGCGACAGACAGAAGGCAATAGAGCGAGAGAGAGGGCGGGATGAGAGAGAGGGCAGGGGAGAGAGGGGTGAGAGAGAGAGAGGGGTGAGAGAGAGAGACAGAGAGGTGGGTAAGAGAGAGAGGGTGTGAGCAGGGGAGATACGGTGTGAGTAGGGGAGAGAGGGTGAATGGGTGTGTGAGAGAGAGAGAGCGGTGAGGGAGAGGGTGTAACGGGGAGAGAGGGTGAGGGGTGACAGAGAGAAAGGGGTGAGAGAGAGGGTGAGAGAGAGCGACGGGGAGCGATATAACAAGGTGAGAAAGAAAGGGGGTGTGTGAGAGAGAGGGGCTGAGAAAGAGAGGGGCTTAGAGAGAGAGCGTGAGAGAGAGAGGAGGTGAGAGACAGGGGGTGAGAGAGATAGTGAGTGGGGAGAGAGAGGGAGTTTGAAAGAGAGTGGGTGAGAGAGGGGGTGAGAGAGGGGGGTGAGGGAGGTGGGGGGGAGATAGCGGGGTTTTGAGAGGGAGATGGGAGAAAGAGGTGTGTGAGAGAGCTGGGTGAGAGGGCGGTAAGGGGGGGCTGAGAGAGAGAGAGGTGGATGAGAAAGAGAGTGGGGGTGAGAGAGAGAACTTGGTGAGAGAGGGGGGATGAGAGAGAGCGGAGGGTGTGAGAGAGGGAGATGGAAGTGAGAAAGAGGGTGGTAGAGAGAGGGGGTGAGACAGAGGGAGTCAGAAAGAGAGAGGGGATGAGAAAGAGATAGAGAGAGGGTTGGAGAGAGAGAGAACGAGTGAACGGATGAGAGAGTTAGAGGCGTGTGCGGGAGAGTGTGTGAGAGAGTGGGGCGCTAGAGAGAGACAGAACGAGAGCAAGGAGGAGGGAGGAAGAAAGGGGTCAAAAGAGAGAGAGAGAAATGGGGCGAACGAGAGAAAGAGGGTGCGAGAGAGGGGGTATACAGAGAGAGAGAGAGCGGGGGGTGAGACAGAGCACAAGAGGGAAGGGGAATGAGACAGAGAAAAAGGGAGCAAGAGACAGAATGTAATAGAGCGAGAGAGAGGTGGGGATGAGAGAGAGGGCAGGGGAAAGAGGGGTGTTAGAGAGAGAGCGGTGAGATAGAGAGACAGACAGGCGGGTAAGAGAGAGAGGGTGTAAGATAGAGTGAAGGGGTGAGAGAGATAGAGGTGAGAGAGAGGGCGAGGGGTGACAGAGAGAGAGAAGTGTGAGTGAGAGAGCAGGGTGGAGAGAGCGAGGATGTGAGAGAGAGAGTGAGGGTGAGAGAGGAGTGAGAGAGAGGGGGTCAGAGAGAGCGAGGGGGAGAGATATAACTAGTTGAGTGAGAAAAGGGGTGTGAGAGAGAGGTGCATGAGAGAGAGGGCCTGAGAGATGCGGTGAGAGAGAGGCAGCGAGAGAGAGGGGGTGAGAGAGACAGTGAGTGGTGAGAGCGAGAGGGAGCGAGAAAGAGTGGGTGAGAGAGAGGGGTGAGAGAGAGGGGTGAGAGAGGGGGAGAGAGAGGGGGAGAGAGAGGGGGAGAGGTGGTGGAGAGAGGGAGGTGTGGAGGGTATGAGAGAGAGGGTGTAATAGAGAGGGGGAGAGAGAGTGGGATGAGAGAGTGGGGTGAGAGAGAGGGGGTCTGTGAGAGCGGGAGGGGCTGAGAGAGAGAGATGGGCTGAGAGAGAGGGGTTGAGATAGGGAGAGTGTGAGAGAGGAGGGATGAGAGTGGGAGGGGGAAGAGGGATGAGATGAGAGAGGTAGGGTGAGAGAGCGAGAGGAGTGTGAGAGGGGTAGAGAGGGGGAGAGCGAGAAAGGGAGAGAGAGGGGGAGAGCGAGAAGGGGAGAGAGAGGGGAAGAGAGAGGGGGACAGAGGGAGGGTATGAGAGAGGGACGGGATGAGAGAGGGACGGCGTGAGAGAGAGGGCTGTGTGAGAGAGAGGTGAGAGAGAGTGAGAGAGAGAGGGGGGAGAGAGGGTAGAGAGAGAGGGGAGAGAGAGGGGGAGAGAGAGTGGTGAGAGAGAGAGGGATGACAGAGAGAGTGGGTTGAGTGAGGGGGGTGTAAGAGGAGGGTGAGGGAGGGGGAAGAGGGAGGGGCGTGAGAGGGGGCGGTGTGTGAGGGAATGTGTGGGGGATGGTGGTGGGAGAGGGGGTGGGAGAGGGGGATGAGGGAGGTGAGGGGGAAGATAGAGGGGCTGTGAAAGGGGGATGGGAGAGAGAGAGAGGGGTGTGAGAAAGAGCTGGGTGAGAGGGTGGTGAGGGGGTGCTGAAAGAAAGGTGGGTGAGAGAGAGAGTGGGGTTGAGAGAGAGACGTTGGTGAGAGGGGGGATGAGAGAGAGGGGAGGGTGAGAGAGAGGGGTATTGAGAGAGAGAGAGAGAGATGGGAGTGAGAGAGAGAGGGTGTGAGGGAGGGGAAGAGAGAGAGAGAGGGTGAGAATGAGGGGGGTGAGAGAGAGAGGGGGTTAGAGAGATGGAGTCAGAAGGAGAGAGAGGGAATGAGAAAGGGATAGAGAGAAGGTGGGAGAGAGGGTGGGGGTGAGGGAGCGAGGGTGTGTGAGTGTGTGTGAGAGAGAGAGTGAGAGAGGGAGGTGAGAGAGAGGGGGAGAGAGGGAGGGTTTGAGAGTGGAAGGGTGTGAGAGAGGGATGGGATGAGAGAGGGAGTGTGTGAGAGAGAAGGGTGTGAGAGAGAGGTGAGAGAAAGGGTGAGAGAGAGAGGTGGGGGTGAGAGAGGGGAAGAGAGAGTGGGAGAGAAGGTTAGAGAGTTAGGGTGGTGAGAGGGAGAGGGCTGACAGAGAGAGGAGGTTGAGGGGGTGTAAGAGGAGGGTGAGGGGGGTGAGTGGGGGAGGTGCGTGAGGGAGTGTGTGGGGGATGGGGTGGAAGTGGGGGGTGAGAGAGGGGGGTGAGGGAGGTGGGGGGGAGACAGCGGGGTTTTGAGAGGGAGATGGGAGAAAGAGGTGTGTGAGAGAGCTGGGTGAGAGGGCGGTGAGGGGGGCTGAGAGAGAGAGAGGTGGATGAGAAAGAGATTGGGGGTGAGAGAGAGAAGTTGGTGAGAGAGGGGGGATGAGAGAGAGCGGAGGGTGTGAGGGAGGGAAATGGGAGTGAGAAAGAGGGTGGTAGAGAGAGGGGAAGAGAGAGAGGTTGAGAACGAGGGGGGTGAGAGAGAGAGGGGTGAGAGAGAGGGAGTCAGAAAGAGAGAGGGGATGAGAAAGAGATAGAGAGAGGGTTGGAGAGAGGGAGGGAATGAGAGAGAAAGGGTAGGAGAGAGAGTTGGTGTGAGAGAGCGGGTGAGGGGGTAAGAGAGCGCGGAGGTTTGAGAGAGAGAGAGAGGTTGAGAGAGGGTTTGAGAGAGAGAAGAGGGGTGTGAGAGAGAGAGTGAGAGAGGGAGGTGAGAGAGAGGGGATGTGAGAGACATTGGGGTGGGAGAGAGAGGTGGTGACAGAGAGAGAGAGAGAGAGTGTGAAGGGTTGAGGGGGGAGTGAACGAGGGGTGTTGAGAGATGAGGGTTGAGAGAAGGTGGTGAGAGAGAGGGTGAGACAGAGGGTGTGAGAAAGAGAAGGGGTGAGAGAGAGGGGTGAGGGAGAGTGGGGTTGTGAGGGGGGGTGAGAGCGAGGGATGTGAGGGGGGGATGAGAGAGAGGTGTGAGAGAGAGGGTTCGTGAGAGAGGGAGAGAGAGGGGGTGGGACAGATGGGGAATGGAGAAAGATGAGGTGGGAGAGAGAGGGAGAGAGAGAGAGAAGGGTGAGAGGGAGAGTGAGTGAGAAAGAGGGGAAGTGGAAGAGAGAGAGGGGTGGGAGAGAGAGAGTGGGGTGAGAGAGAGTGGGGTAAGGGAGAGAGCGGGTGAGTGAGAGAGTGGGGTGTGAGAAAAAGAGGGAGAGACAAAGTGGGAGTGAGAGTGGGTCAGAGAAAGAGTGGACGTCAGACAGAGAAGGGGTGGGAGAGAGGGCGTGGGAGAGAGAGGGGGTGGGAGAGAGACGGTGAGAGGGAGATGGGGTAAGAGAGAGAGGAATGAAAAACAGACAGAGAGAGGGTGGGAGAGAGGGAGGGAATGAGTGAGAGAAGGATAGGAGAGAGAGATGGTGTGAGAGAGCGGGTGAGGGGGTAAGAGAGCGCGGAGGTTTGAGAGAGAGAGGGGTTGAGAGAGGGTTTGAGAGAGAGAAGACGGGTGAGAAAGAGAAGGGGTGAGAGAGGGGGGTGGGAGAGAGAGTGGTTGAGAGAGAGAGGGGTGGAGAGAGGAGGCGTGAGAGCGAGGGGTGTGAAGGGGGTGAGAGCGAGGGGTGAGAGGGAGAGGGTTCGAGAGAGAGGGAGAGAGAGAGAGATGGGGATGGGAGAGAGAGAGACGGTGAGAGTGAGATGGGGTAAGAGAGGGAGTGAGAAGGAGAGAGGGGGTGAGAAAGAGACTGGGAGAGAGGGTGGGAGTGAGAGAAAGAGAAAGGTAAGAGAGAGAGGGGGTGTGAGAGAGAGCGGGTGAGGGGTTAAGAGAGAGAGGAGGTTTGAGAGAGAGACGGGTGAGAGACAGTGCGGGTGAAGGGGCGAGAGGGGGTGAGATATGGGGTTGATAGAGAGAAGGGGGGTGAGAGAGCGGGGGCTGAGAAAGATAGAGAGGGAGGGTGAGAGAGAGAGGGGGTTTGAGAGAGCGAAAGAGAGCGGGCGAGAGAGAGAGAGGGGATGAGGGGGTGAGAGAGAGTGTGAGAGAGAGAGGGTGAGAGAGAGGGAAGGGGGTGAGAGAGTGGGTGAGAGAAGGGTGAGAAAGAGAGAAGGGGAGAGAGAGAGAGAGGGGTGAGAAAGAGAGAGAAGGGGAGAAAGAGAGGGGGTCAGAGAAAGAGTGGATGTGAGGGGTGTGGGAGTGGGGGTGAGAGAGAGGTGGTGAGAGAGCGGGGATGAAAGAGGGCAGGGTGAGGGAGAGGGGGGCTGAGAGAGAGAGAGGGTGAGAGAGAGAAAGGGTGAGAGAGAGAGGGGTTGAGAGAGAGGGGTTGAGAAGAGGGGTTGAGAGAGAGGGGATGAGGGAGAGAGGGGGTTTGAGCCTGAGAGGGATTGAGAGAGAGGGCAGTAAGAGAGGGGGGTTGAGAGTGAGGGTGTGAGAGAGAAAGGGGTTCGAGAGAGACGGGATGGGGGAGAGATGGGGATGGGAGAGAGAGGGGTGAGAGAGAGAGGGGTTGAGAGAGAGGGGTTGAGGGAGGGGTTGAGAGAGAGAGGGGATGAGAGAGAGAGGGGGTTTGAGAGTGAGAGGGATTGAGAGAGAGGGGTTGAGGGAGGGGTTGAGAGAGGGGTGAGAGCGAGGAATGAGAGAGAGAGGGTTCGAGAGAGAGGTTTTGAGAAAGAGTGGTTGAGATGAAGAGGGGGTGGGAGAGAAATGGGGATGGGAGAGGGGGTGAGAGAGAGAGAGAAGGGTGAGAGAGAGAGTGGGGTGAGAGAGAGAGAGAGGGGGTGAGAGGGAGAGGGTGTGAGAAAGAGAGGGAGTGGAAGAGAAAGAGAGAGGGTGAGAAACAGAGGGGTGGAAGAGAGAGAGGGGCCGGAGAGAGAGTGGGGTGAGAGAGAGAGAGGGGTGAGAGAGAGAGAGCAAGGTGAGTGGGGTGAGGGAGAAAGGGGGACAGACAAAGTGGGATCGAGAGTGGGTCAGAAGAAAGAGTAGAGGTGAGACAGAGAGGGGTTGGGAGAGAGAGGGGGTGGGAGAGAGGGGGTGGGAGAGAGAGGGGGTGGGAGAGAGGGGGTGGGAGAGAGAGGGGTGTGAGAGAGAGGGGTGGGAGAGAGAGGGGGTGGGAGAGAGAGGGGGTGGGAGAGAGGGGGTGGGAGAGAGAGGGGGTGGGAGAGAGAGAGGGGGAGAGAGAGAGAAATGGGAGTGCGATGGAGTAAGAGAGAGAGGGATGAAAACTAGACAAAGAGAGGGTAGGAGAGAGGGAGGGAGTGAGAGAGAGAAGGGTATGAGGGAGAGGCGGTGTGAGAGAGAGCGGGTGAGGGGGTGAGAGAGAGCATGTTTGAGAGTGAGAGGGGTTGAGAGAGAGGTGTTGAGAGAGAGAAGAGGGGTGAGAAAGAGAAGGGGTGAGAGAGAGGGGTGAGAGAGAGGGGGATTGAGAGTAGGGGTTGAGAGCGAGGGGTGTGAGGGGGGGTGAGAGCGAGGGGTGAGAGTGAGAGGGGTTGAGAGAGAGGTGTTGAGAGAGAGAAGAGGGGTGAGAAAGAGAAGGGGTGAGAGAGAGGGGTGAGAGAGAGGGGGATTGAGAGTAGGGGTTGAGAGCGAGGGGTGTGAGGGGGGGTGAGAGCGAGGGGTGAGAGGGAGAGGATTCGAGCGAGAAGGGGAGAGAGAGAGATGGGGATGGGAGAGACATGGGTGAGAGAGAGAGAGAAGGGTGAGAGTGAGAGACGGTGAGAGTGAGATGGGGTAAGAGAGGGAGTGAGAAGGAGAGAGAGGGGATGAGAAAGAGACTGGGAGAGGGTGGGAAAGAAGGAGTGACTGAGAGAAAGAGAAGGCTAAGAGAGAGAGGGGGCGTGAGAGAGAGCGGGTGAGGGCTTAAGAGAGAGAGGAGGTTTGAGAGAGAGAGGGGGGTGAGAGACAGAGCGGGTGAAGGGGCGAAAGGGGGGTGAGATATGGAGTTGAGAGAGATAGAGAAGGGGGATGAGAGAGAGGGCCTGAGAAAGAGAGAGAGGAATGAGAGAGAGTGGGTGAGAGAGAGAGGGGGATAAGGGGGGTGAGAGAGAGAGCGGGTGAGTGAGAGAGAGGGGATGAGGGAATGAGAGAAAGGGTGAGAGAGAGAGAGCCGTGGGTGAGAGAGAGGGTGAGAGAGAGAGTGGGGTGAGAGAGAGTGGGTGAGTGAGAGAGAGGGTTGTGAGAGAGAGAGGGCGATGTGAGGGGGTGTGTGAGAGAAAGGGGGAGAGAGAAAGGGGAGGAGAGACAAAGGGGAGACAGAGTGGGTCAGAGAAAGAGTGGAAGTGAAACAGAGAAGGGGTGGGAGAGAAGATGTGGGGGAGAGAGAGAGATTGAGAGAGAGGGTGACAGTGAGTTGGGGTGAGAGCGAGAGGGAGTGAGAAAGAGAGAGGGGAGGAGAAAGAGAGAGAGTGGGAAAGAGGGAGGGAGTGAAAGAGAGAGGGTAAGAGAGAGAGATGGGCTGAGAAAGAGAGAGGGAGTGAGAGAGAGGGGTGAGAGAGAGGGGGATTTGATGGAGCGAGAGAGCGGGTGAGAGAGAGAGAGGGGATGAGGAGGTGTGAGAGAGAGAGGGTGAGATGAGAGGGTATGAGGGAGAAGAGGGTGAGAGAGAGAGGAGGTGAGAGAGTGGGTGAGAGAGAGAGGGGTGAGAAAGGGAGAGAAGGGTGAGAAAGAGAGAGCTGAGAAAGAGAGAGGTGGTAGAAAGAGAGGGGGTCAGAGAAAGAGTGGATGTGTGGGGGGGTGAGAGAGGGGGTGTGGGAGAGGGAGTGGGAGAGAGGGAGAGTGGGGGTGAGAGAGAGGTTGGTAAGAGAGCGGGGATGAGACAGAGGAGGGTGAGACAGAGTGGGGATGAGAGAGAGATGGGAGTGAGAGAGAGGGGTGTGAGAGAGAGGGGAGTTGAGAGAGAGGGGAGTTGAGAGAGAGGGTGTGAGAGAGAAAGGGGTTCGAGAGAGACAGGGTGGGAGAGAGATGGGGATGGGAGGGAGAGGTGTGTGTGAGAGAGAGAAGGGTGAGAGAGAGAGTGATGAGGGAGAGGGGGGTGAGATAGAGAGGGAGGGGTGGGAGAGAGAGTGGAGTGAGAAAGAGAGTGCGGTGAGAGTGACAGCGGGTGAGTGAGAAAGAGGGATGAGAGATGGGGCGATGTGAGGGAGTGAGAGAGAAAAGGGGAGAGACAAAGGGGGAGAGAAAAAGGGGGAGTGAGAGTGGGTCAGAGAAAGAGTGGAGGTGAGACAGAGAGCGGCTGGGAGAGAGAGAACGTGGTTGAGAGAGGGGTTGAGTGAGATACGGTGTGAGTGAGATGGGGTGTGAGAGAGAGATATTGAGTGGGAGAGAGGGAGGGAGTGAGAGAGAGAAGGGTAAGAGAAAGAGGAGGTTTGAGAGCAAGGGAGAGGGGGTGAGAGAGTGCGGGTGAGGGGTTGAGAGGGGGTGAGAGAGGGGTTGAGAGAGGGTGAGAGAGAGAGGTGCTGGGAAAGAGAGAGGGGTGAAAGAGAAAGAGAGAGGGGAGAGAGAGAGAGTGGGGTGAGAGAGAGAGAGCGGGTGAGTGACAGAGAGGGGATGAGGTGGGTGAGAAAGAGAGGGTGAGAGAGAGAGAGATGGGCTGAGAAAGAGAGAGGGAGTGAGAGAGAGGGGATGAGAGAGAGGTGGATTTGATAGAGCGAGAGAGCGGGTGAGAGAGAGAGAGGGGATGAGGGGATGTGAGAGAGAGAGGGTGAGATGAGAGGGTGTGAGAGAGAAGAGGGTTAGAGACAGAGGAGGTGAGAGAGTGGGTGAGAGAGAGAGAGGGTGAGAAAGGGAGAGAAGAGTGAGAAAGAGAGAGGGGGAGAGAGAGGGCAGAGAAAGAGAGACGGGGGAGAAAGAGAGGGGTTCAGAGAAAGAGTGAATATGAGGGGGTGAGAGAGGGAATGTGGGTGAGGGAGTGGGAGAGAGAGAGAGTGGGGCTGAGAGAGTGATTGGTGAGAGAGCGGGGATGAGAGAGGGGAGGGTGAGACAGAGGGGAGTGAGAGAGAGAGGGCGATGTGAGGGAGTGAGAGAGAAAAGGGGAGAGACAAAGGGGTAGAGAAAAAGGGGGAATGAGAGCGGGTCAGAGAAAGAGTGGAGGTGAGACAGAGAGCAGCTGGGAGAGAGAGAACGTGGGTGAGAGAGGGGTTGAGTGAGATACGGTGTGAGTGAGATGGGGTGAGAGAGAGAGATATTGAGTGGGAGAGAGGGAGGGAGTGAGAGAGAGAAGGGTAAGAGAAAGAGGAGGTTTGAGAGCAAGGGAGAGGGGTGAGAGACAGTGCGGGTGAGGGGTTGAGAGGGGGTGAGAGAGGGGTTGAGAGAGGGTGAGAGAGAGAGGTGCTGGGAAAGAGAGAGGGGTGAAAGAGAAAGAGAGAGGGGTGAGAGAGAGAGTGGGGTGAGAGAGAGAGAGCAGGTGAGAGATAGAGGGGATGAGGGAGGTGAGAAAGAGGGTGAGATGAGAGGGTGAGAGAGAGAAGGGGTGAGAGGGAGAGCGGGTGATGTGAGGGGGGTGAGAAAGGGGAGAGACAAAGGGGAGAGAAAGAGTGGAATTAAAACGGGGGGGGGAGAGAGGGTGTGGGATTGAGAGAGAGGGGGTAAGAGAGAGAGGTGGTTTGAGAGAGCGAGAGAGAGCAGGTGAGAGAGAGGGGGGTGAGGGGGGATGAAAGAGAGAGAGTGAGAGAGAGGGGTGTGAGAGAGAGGGGAATAAGAATAAGAGAGATTGGGGTGGGAGAGAGAGGGGGTGACAGAGAGAGGAGTGAGGTGGGAGAAAGTGAGGGGTTGAGAGATGGGGGTTGAGAGAGGGGGATGAGAGAGAGGGGGGTTGAGAGAGGAGGGTGAGGGAGAGAGGTGGTGAGGCAGAGGGTGTGAGAGAGAGAGAGGGGGGTGAGAGAGAGGGGTGAGAGAGGGGGAGTGAGAGAGATGGGGTTTGGGAGAGAGGGGGTGAGAGAGAGAGGGGATAAGAGAGAGAGGGGGTGAGAGAGAGAGGGGGTGAGAGAGAGGGGTGTGAGAAAGGGTAGTGAGAGAGAGGGGATGAGAGAGAGAGAGGGAGTGAGAGAGAGGGGTGTGAGAAAGGGGTAGTGAGAGAGAGGGGGGTGAGAGAGGGGGTGGTGAGAGAGAGCGGGGTGAGAGAGAGGGGGAGAGAGAGAGTGAGAGAGAGTAGGGGTGAGAGAGAGAGTGGGTGTGAGAGAAGGGGGAGTGAGAGAGAGGGGGTTGAGAGAGAGGGGCAGTGTGAGAGAGAGAGGGGTGAGAGAGAGAGGGAATGAGAAAGAGAGAGGGTGGGAAGAGGGGGAGAGAGGGGGTGAGAGAGAGAGGGGAGAGAGTGACGGGTTGAGAGAGAGTGGTGGGTTGAGAGAGAGAGAAGAGGGTGAGAGAGAGAAGGAGTGAAAGCGAGGGTTGAGATGGAGACGGGTTGAGAGAGAGGGGGTGAGAGAGAGGGGGTTTGAGAGAGAGGGTGTGAGAGACAAAGTGGTTCGAGAGAGACAGGATGGGAGAGAGATGGGGATGGGAGAGAGAGGAGTGAGAGAGAGAAGGGTGAGAGAGAAGTGGTGTGAGAGAGAGAGTGGTGAGAGAGAGGGGGTGGGAGAAGGAGAAGGGTGAGAGAGTGGAGTGAGAGAGAGTGGGGTGAGAGAGACAGCGGGTGAGTGAGAAAGAGGGGTGAGAGAGAGGGGTGTGAGAGAGGGGTGAGAGAGAGATCGGGTGAGAGAGAGACAGGCTGAGAGAGAGAGAGAGGGTGAAAGAGAGTGGGTGAGAGAGAAGGGGTGAGAGAAAAGGGGTGAGAGAGAGGTGAGAGATAGTGAGGGGTGAAAGAGAGAGAGGGGGTGAGAGAGAGAAGGCCTGAGAGAGAGGAGGTGAGAGAGACTGGGTGACAGAGAACTGGTGAGAGGGAGGGAGAGAGAGAGATTTGTGTGAGAGAGAGGGATAAGAGAGAGAGGGGTGAGAGAGAGAGAGGGATGAGAGAGAGGGGTGCGGTAGAGAGAGTGGTGGAAGTGAGAGCGGGTGAGAAAGAGACAGGGGGTGACAGAGATACAGGCTAAGAGAGGGGGGAGGGAGAGAGTGGGTGAGAGAGAGGGGGTGAGAGAGAGAGAGGGTGAGAGAGAGAGAGAGAGGTGTGTGTGAGAGAGAGGTGTGAGAGAGGGGATGTGTGAGAGAGATCAGGGTGGGAGAGACTGGGGAGAGAGAGGGGGCTGAGAGAGAGAGAGGGCTGAGAGAGAGGGTGTGAGAGAGAGAGAGGGGTGTGAGAGAGATCGGAGTGGAAGAGAGAGCGGGTGAGAAAGGGGGGGTGAGAGAGAGACAGACTGAGAGAGGGTGAGAGAGAAGGTGAGAGAGAGGCGTGAGAGAGAGGGGATGAGAGAGAGCGGTAAGAGAGAGTGAGTGGAAAGCGAGTGAGGGGTGAGAGGGTGAGGGCGAGAAGGGCGATGAGAGAGATCGGGGTGGAAGAGAGAGCGGGTGAGAAAGAGAGAGGGGGTGAGAGAGAGTGGAGGAGTGAGAGTGGGTGAGAGAGGGGTGTAGAGAGTGGGAGAGTTGGGGAGTGATGGAGAGAGGGGGGAGGGGTGAGAAAGGGGTGAGAGAGAGGTGAGAGAGAGGGGGTAGAGAGAGGGGGGAGAGAGAGGGGTGGGGAGGGGAATGAGAGAGGGGGAGAGAGGGGTGTGAGAGAGGGGTGAGAGAGAGTGGAAGAGAGAGAGGGGGAGAAGGGGGAGATAGAGGGAGGTGAGAGAAAGTGGGTGAGAGAGAGGCGGAAGAGAGAGGGGGGAGAGAGACAGGGGAGGGAAGGGGGAGGGAGAGGGGTGAAAGAGAGGGTGAGAGAGAGAGTGGGAGAGGGGGAGAGAGAAAGGGGGTGAGAGAGGGGTAAAGAGAGGGGGAGAGAGAGGAAGGAGAGAAAGGGGAGAGGGTGAAAGGGGGAATGAAGCAATAGGGTGAGAGAAAGGGGGTGAGAGGGGGGAGAGAGCACGAGAGGGGCAGAGAGAGAGGGTAAGAGAGTGAGAGGCGGGGAGAGAAACAGGGTGAGAGAGATGGGTTGAGAGTGCGAGGGGGTGTGAGCGAGAGAGAGAGGGGGGCAAGAGAGAGAGAAAGGTGCAAATGAGCAGGAGGGAGGGGATGGAAATGAGACAGAGAGTTTGAGAGCGAGAGAGTGCACGAGAAGGGGACAAAGAGAGAGGGAGCGAGCGAGAGAGACAGAAAGAGAGATAGCGAGGAGGCAGAGCGTGATAGGGAGAGATAGAGGGCGATCCAGTGACAGAGGGATGGGAGGGGAGAGAGAAGTCGGGTGAGAGAGAGAGTTTGGGTGGAGAGTGAGTGAGGGGGTGAGAGAGAAAGAGAGGGTGAGAAAGAGAGAATGAGAGTGAGGGGGTGATAGAGAGAGTCAGAGAGAGAAGTCTCAGGGAGGACCAGTACAGCAGAGGTGAAAGCAGGTCCCTCACAAGATGATGTGAATGAAGCCGAGAATGTAGCTGTTCCTTCCCCAGCTCTGTGTCTATGTCCTGTCTTCCAGGTCTGAATACAGAAGGTCACTAACCCCTCACTGTGCTGTTTACTGTGAGTGATCTTACCGACTGCAGGATTTACTGAAGGCTCCAGACCTCCCTCTTCATGTCTCTCTGACTGACCAACCGTCTTTGATGTGGTTATGGACGAGACAAGAGTTAGGAATTCGGCTGAGATAGGAACATCCAGATGACCTACAGGAGACAGAGAAACAGACAGAATGGGAAATTAGACTGATGCAGTGAGGGTTACACATGGAGAATGGCACTGAGTCCACAGAGATCTGGAAAATCCCAGTCTCCATCCCTGGCCTGTGCTGCTGTGTCTCTCTGGAATGGAGAATTCTGTTTGCTCAGGATCTGGAGTAGCTGCAAGTGTGAGAGACACTGACAGAGGCAGCAATTAGACCCACACAATGAGGGATACCACATGGAGGGATACTGAGTGATATCACCAGAGTGCAGGAAGGTATCAGGATCACACAATGGTCATGATGAAAGGGTTGGGATTCATGGTGCACGGGATCAGTACTCAGTTACAGGTGAGCTACGAGTGGGACAGGTGATGGCCTCGTGCTATTCTCACCCGACTGTTCATCCAGATGTTAATGCTGGGGTCCAGTATAACCCATCTAACTGCTTAATATCCTTTTAGGAAGGAAATCTATTATAGACAGCGGGTCTGGCCTACACATGATCCAGACCCAGAGCGATGGGGTTGACTCTAAACTGCTCTCTGCAATGATCCAGCAAGGCACTCAGCTCAAGGGCAGCTCGGGGTGGGCATGCGATGCTGGCCAGCCAGAGACAGCAACATCCCGTGAGTGAATTAAACACAACACTGCTGGGAGCAGTGTCCTGGTCAACTATGTCGGTAGGCTTATGGACAGGGCTTTAAACTGACAGAGAGGATGCAGGGCCAGGGTTCAGGTGAAAGGAACTTTCCAAATCCAAAGAGAAAATTGTGATGTAGCTGAAGACAAGCAGAAAGGAACAGGAAGAGACAGAGTTTAACTGAAACTGTACATCAGTGAATTGAACTGTGACAAGAAATTGTGGAAAGAGTCAGTCGTAATGTTCTTTTTTTGTACTGGATAATGTCTCTGCAATAAGGTGGATGGACTGTGGCACGGAAATAAATGAGATTTAGTGGTGACAGGGTGAACAAAAGGTGGAACATGAATATTTTATTGGACACCTCCTTGAGGGGTGTCAGGGAGTGCAGGATGGGTAACCCTGACAGTAATGGGTAACAAAGGCATTACAGCGAAAGCATTGGGCCTCAGATGATGCAGCTGAATCAGTCTGAATGCAGAATCTGGGTAACACGTGTCAAAAACACAAGCAGGAGAACAGTTTAGAGGCTGCCGAACAGCATTTCATTGCTCAACCCTGTTACACATTCCAATGTATTCCTGTGTAATGCAAAGGCACTGTGATAATTCTGGGAGACTTCAGTCTTTGTATAATCTGGGACAGTCACATCGGCAAAAGGGATGGTCTCCGAACTCCTCTTTGGATGTTTCTGTCAGTGTTTCATTGAATAAGACGTTGTGGAAACAGCCAGGGAGGTGACTATCTCAGATCGACCTTTGGGTGATGACACTGAGGGAAGGAGTAATGTCACACTGAGATTTCCTCTGGGAAATTGGAGTGTAGTGGAATTCAGCGAGATGATTGATTGTTAAAGTGACCATAAACCACACCCTATAATCACAACCAAAGCCATTGACATGTGTTTGAGAGGAGAACTGACCAAGGTAAACAGGGGAAACAGTGAAGTGTATGGCTGGTAATGGACAGTGCAAAACATTTACAGTCATAGAGATGGACAGCACAGAAACAGGGCCTTCGGTCCAACTCATCCACACCACCCACCTATCCGAACATAATCTCATCACATTTGCCAGCACTTGGCCCAAATCCCTCTCACCCTTCCTGTTCTTATACCCATCCAGATGCCTTTTAAATGCAGTAATTGTACCAGTCTCCACCACTTCACCAGGCAGGTCATTCAATACACGCAACACCCTCCACATCAAAACGTTGTCCCTTAGGTTCCTTTTATATCTTTCCCCTCTCATCCTGAACCTAGGCCCTCCAGTTCTGGACTACCCCACCCCAGGGAAAAGACCTTGTCTGTTAAACCTAACCATGCCCCTCATGGCTTTATAAACCTCCATATGGGTTATCCCTCTGCCTCAGACATTCCAGGGAAAACATCCCCAGCCCATTTAACCTCTCCCTTTAGCTCAAATCCTCCAATCCTGTCAGCATCTTTGCAAATCTTTTCTGAACCCTTTCAATTGACACAACATCATTCCGATAGGGAGGAGACTAGAATTGCACGCAATATGCCAAAACTGGCTTATCCAATGTCCTGTACAGCCACAACATGACCTCCCAACTCCTCTACTCAATGCACTGATCAGTAAACACAAGCATACCAAACACCTTCTTCACTATCCTATCAACCTACAATTCTCCTTTCAAGGAACAATGAACCTACACTCCAAGGTCTCTTTGTTCAGAAACACTCCCTGGGACCTTAACATTAAGTGTTAAAGTCCTGCGAAGAGTTGCTTTCCCAAAATGCAGCACCTCCCATTTATCTGAATGAAGCTCCATCTCCCACCCCTCAGCCCATTGGCCGATCAGTTCACCATCCCATTGTAATGTGATGTAACATTCTTCACTGTCCACTACCACTCCAATTTTGGTGTCATCTGCAAACTTACTAACTGTACCTGCTGTGTTCACATTCAAATCATTTATATAATTAATGGAAAGTAGTGGACGCAGCACCGATCCTTGTGGCACTCCACTGGTCACAGGTCTCCAGGCTGAAAAAACCACCCTCCACAACCACCCTCTGTCTTCTACCTTCGTGCCAGTTCTGTATCCAAATAACTGGTTTTCCCTGTATTCGGTGAGATCTATCCTTGCTCTCCAATCTCCCATGTGGAAACATTTCGAACACCTTACTGAAGTCCATGTCTCTCACATCCACCTCTATGCCCTCATCAATCCTTTTGTTACTTCTTCAAAAAATATCTTGAGCCATGATTTCCCACGTACAAAGCAATGCTGACTATCCCCAATTAGACATTGCCTTTCTGAACACATGTAATTCCTGTCCCTCATGTATCCGTCTCTCAACGTGCCCACGACTGACGACAGGCGAACCAGTCTGTAGTTCCCTGGCTTGTCCTTACCACCCTTCTTAAACAGTGGCACCACGTTAGCCCAACCTCCAGTCTTCTGGCACCTCACCTGTGAATATCCATGATACAAATATCTCAGTAAGAGCCCCAGCAATCACTTCTCTAGCTTCCCACAGAGATAGAGAGTACACCTGATAAGGTCCTGGGGATTTATCCACCTTTAACCACTTCAAGACATCCAGCACCTCCTCCTCTGTAATGTGGACATTTTGCAAGATGACATCATCTCTTTCCCAATGCTACTTCTCAAACCATCATTCTATTCGATATCTTCCATGTCCTTCTCGACAGGAAATACTTGTTCAGATTCTCCCCCATCTCCTGCAGCTCCACGTGCAGGCTGTCTTGATCATTGAGGGGCCCTATTCTCTCCCTAGTAACTCTTTTGTCCTTTTTGGATTTATAAATACATTTTGGATTCTCCTTAAATCTATTTGCCAAAGCAATCTCATGTCCCCTTTTTGCCCTCCTGATTTCCCTCTATCCCTACACAACACTGCACTCACCCCCTCACTGACTGATCCCTACCCAACACTGCAATCTCGCCCTCCCTGACTGATCCCTACCCAACACAGCACTCACCCCCTCCCTGACTGATCCCTACCCAACACTGCAATCTCCCCCTCCCTGACTGATCCCTACCCAAAACTGCACTCACCCCCTCCCTGACTGATCCCTACCCAACACTGCAATCTCCCCCTCCCTGACTGATCCCAGCCAACACTGCAATCTCCCCCACGACTGATCCCAACCCAACCCTGCAATCTCCCCCTCCCTTACTGATCCCTACCCAACACTGCACTCACCCCCTCCCTGACTGATCCCTACCCAACTCTACAATCTCCCCCTCCCTGACTGATCCTTAGCCAGCACTGCAATATCCCCCCTGACTGATCCTTACCCAGCACTGCAATCACCCCCTCCCAAGGAAAAAAAAATAACTAGAGAGAAAATAGGACCCTTCAAGGACCAAAGTGGACGTGTGAGCAGAATCAGAGGAGTTATTTCCCCTCTGTGTTGACCTTGGAGAAGGACATGAAGGCTTGGGAACTTGGGCAAGTTAGTGATGATCTCTTGGTGTCAGACCATATCACAGGAGAGGATGTGTTGAATGTGTTAGAATGTATGAAGATGGATAAATCTCCTGGACCTGACCAAACATATCCAACAGTACCTCAAGAGGTGAGGGAAGTTCTTGTGGATTTCCTGTTGATCTTTTTGCCTCACCGTTAGCCATGGGTGAGGTCCCGGAAGACTGGAGGACAGCATATGTTGCGCCCTTATTCAAGAATGGCTGCAAAGATAAACCTGGGAACTATAGATCAGTAAACCTAACATCCGTGATAAGTAAGTTACTTGAGAAGATGCTGAGAGATTAGATAGACATGCATTTGGAAATACAACATTTGATTGGGAGTAGTCAGCAAAGCCTTGTGCATGGGAGACCATGCCTCACAAATTAGTCAGCGTTCTTTATTGAAGTGATCAGGAAGTTTGACGAGGGCAGGCCAGTACATCTAGACTCTACAGATTTCAGGAAGGCCTTTGATAAGGTTCCACATGGTACCTTGCTCTGGAAGGTTAGATCGCATGGAATCCAGGGGGCGTTGGCAAGCTGGGTACACAATTGGCTTGATGGTAGGAAGCAGAGGGTAACAGTCAGACTGGAGGCCTGTGACTCGTGGTGTGCCTCAGCGGTCATAGAATCATAGAATCCCTCCTCTGTGGAAACAGGCCCTAAGGCCCAAAAAGTCCACTGGCCCTCTGAAGATTATTTCACTCAAACCCATTCACCTACTTTATTACTCTGCATTTACCCCTGACTAATGCAACTTACTTACACATCCATGAACATTCTCGGCAATTGAGCATTGCCAATTTACTTGACCTGCAGCTCTTTGGATTGTGGGAGGAAACCGGTGCATCCAGAGGAAATCAACTGGGGAGAATGTACAAACTCAGTTGGTGTGTCATGGTGGCTCAGTGGTTGGCACTGCTGCCTCACAGCGCCAGGTACCCAGGTTCGACCCCAGCCTCGGGTGACTGTGTGGAGTTTGCACATTCTCCCTGTGTCTGTGTGGGTTTCCTTTGGGTGCTCCGGTTTTCTCCCCATTCCAAAGATGCGCAGGTCAGATGAATTGGCCAGGCTAAATTGCCTATATTGCTAGGTGCATTTGTTAAGGGTAAATGTTGGGTAGGGAGAATGGCTCTGGGTGGGTTACTCTTCAGCAGGTCGGTGTGGTTTGTTGGGCCAAATGGTCTGTTTCCATACTGGAGGAAATCTAACCCTAACAGGATCTAACCCCCACAGAGCATCCTGTGAGGTTGGATTTGAACCCAGATCCGCGGTGCTGTGAGGCAGCAGTGCTAACCACTGAGCCATTGTGCCACTGAGCTGGTCAGTGCTAGACCCATGGCTGTTTGTTATCTATATCAATGATTTGGATGAGGATGTTTAAGGCATGATTAGAAAGTTTTCAGATTACACTAAAATAAGTGAGGAAGGTTCTCAGCAATTGCAACAGGACCTTGATCAGCTGGGGAATTGGGCTGAGAAATGGCAAATGGAGTTTAATATAGACAAGGGCGAGATCTTGCATTTTGGAAAGTCACATCAAGACAGGGGTTTCATGGTGAATGGCAGGGCCTGAAGGAGTGCAGTGGAACAGAGGGACCTTGGATTCCAGGAGCACGGCTCTCTGAACTCAGGGAGACAGGGCAGTGAAGAAGGCTTTTGGCACACTGGGCCCTTCACCAGTCAGGGCATGGAATATCGAAGTTGGGAAGTTCTGTTGTAGTTGTGCAGGATGTTGGTGAGGCCGCACTTGGAATATTGTGTTCAGTTTTACCCACCTTGCTATAGGAAGGATGTTATTGTACTAGATCAGATCAGAGGAATAGATAGAGTAGACAGTCAGAGACTTTTCCCCCGGGTACAACAGAGTTTTACAAGGGGACATAAATTTAAGGTGAAGGGTGGAAGGTATAGGGGAGATGTCAGGGGTGGGTTCTTTACCTAGAGAGTGGTGGGGGCATGGAATGCGCTGCCCGTGGGAGTGGTAGAGTCAGAATCATTGGCGACCTTTAAGCGGCATTTGGATAGGTACATGGATGGGTGCTTAATCTAGGATAGAAGTTCGGCACAACATCGTGGGCCGAAGGGCCTGTTCTGTGCTGTATTGTTCTATGTTCTATGTTCTATGTTCTAGAAAGAGGACAGAAGAAATTTACAAGGATGTTGCCAGAACTCAACGAGACAGATAAAGAGAGAGGTTGGACAAGCAAGGACATTTTCTTTCGTGTGTAGGAGACTGAGGGGTGTCCTTATAGAGGTGTATAAGATCATGGGAGGCATGGATAGGGTGAATGCACTCAGTCTTTATCCAAGCTTGGGGAATCAAGGATGAAAGGGCATCAGTTTAAGGAGAAAGGGGAAGATTAAAAGGGAACCTGAGGGACAATGCTTTTACCCAGAGGGCGGTACACATACGGAATGAACTACCAGTGCAAGTGGTCGAGGAGGATACATTTAAGAACAATTAAAATGCACTTGGACAAATACATGGAGAGGAACGTATTGGAAGGATTTGGTTCAAGTGCAGGGAAACGGGGTTAGTGTAGATGGACCAGTTTGGGCCAAAGAGCCTGTCTCCATGCTGTAGAACTCTATGACTCTATGAGGATACCCAGGTGTCCCATAATACAGAAGCGACCAAAGCAATAGGAACACGAGCAGGGACAAATGTGAAACAGTCCTGCAGAATTTCACAGGAAGCCAGCCTGGCCTTGCAGTGAAGGGTTCCTGGTACAGGAGCTGTGGTAAGATGCCCATAGAGAACCGGGGAAGGAAGCTGGAAAGCTCACTCCATTGCCGATAGCCTGGAGGACCCCCAGCTGGGATAAGGCAGCTGGGATCCGGTCACCACAGGGAAACCTACAGGCTGTGACCGAGCTAGGTCTCCGACACAATGAGCAGGACAGAAGGTTGCAGGAACATGGGACTACTCCAGTTCCAATTGGGAAGAGCCCAATCCAGTGAAAGGAGGGTCTCTGGGGATGGGGAGGCAGCCTCAGGATACATTGACAATCTGGAAGGACAGTGTATGATCTCCAAACAGCTGCATGGGTCCTGTACACCTACAACACGGAACAACACACATCAGGCCCTAGTAGGAGGTGCCAGGAGCAAATACAATCCCTAGGGAACTAGGAACCCTCCCAGAATGGGATAATATGTGCCTTTGGGGTTCTACCTCCCCAGGGAGATAACGACAGTCCCCACACTGACACATCCACACCCACTCACAGATGGGGACTCCCACTGCCTTGTTCTCAGGTAACTGCATCTTTTGCCCCCAGCCCTGACCCACAGACGGACCCAGATTCCATGAATCCTGTGGTTACCCAGTGTAAAGCAGCTTATGGTCTCACTCCGTACACAACAGCCATTCCAGGCACCCAGCTGGTGGGCAGCACTAAAAAGGCCACTCTCTTTGATCCTGTCACAAACCCAGATACATTTTTGGATGAGATAGACCGACAGTCTGTCATATACGGACTGGATGCTGACAAACAAACTAAATTAATCACCATGTGACTTTGTCCACCAGGCCATTCAGCCCTTCCTGAGGGACAACAGTGAGGGAGGGACATCCATGATGAAATGAAGGCAGCAGTCCTCACTGCTCGAGAAAAGTCCCATCCCGAATTAGTGACAAACAGCGTAAATATTTGTTCCAGGAGAACACCCACACGAACATGTCTCACTGTCAGTTACAGCAGCTCACCAAGGGCTGGGTTAATGACAGCTGTAAGGACACTTTCGGTGGGGCACTGGGCCTGGTGCGAGGGATTCCAATTATCCCAAGTGACAATGTTAGGATGGGGATCTTTGAAGACGAAAGTATCGGAATTACATTAAAAAAGGATGGGTTATCATGATTCCCTCCCACATGCTGTGGAGATAGAGGGGACATTGACAGGGACCACACTTACGTAAATAGAGAATAGACAATAGACAATAGATGCAGGAGTAGGCCATTCAGCCCTTCGAGCCTGCCCCACCATTCAATATGATCATGGCTGATCATTCCCAATCAGTATCCTGTTCCAGCCTTATCTCCATAACCCTTGACTCCACTATCTTTAAGAGCTCTATCCAATTCTTTCTTAAATGAATCCAGAGACTGGGCCTCCACTGTCCTCTGGGGCAGAGCATTCCACACAGCCACCACTCTCTGGGTGAAGTAGTTTCTCCTCATCTCTGTCCTTAAATGGTCTACCCCGTATTTTTAAGTTGTGTCCACTGGTTCGGCACTCCCCCATCAGCGGAAATATGTTTCCTCCTGCCAGAGTGTCCAATCCTTTCATAATCCTATACGTTTCAATCAGATCCCCTCTCAGTCTTCTAAACTCAAGGGTATACAAGCCCAGTCGCTTCAGTCTTTCTGTGTAAGGCAATCCTGCCATTCCAGGAATTGACCTCGTGAACCTACGCTGCACTCCCTCAATAGCCAGAATGTCTTTCCTCAAATTTGGAGACGAGAATTGTACACAGTACTCCAGGTGTGGTCTCACCAGGGCCCTGTACAGCTGCAGAAGCACCTCTTTGCTTCTATACTCAATTCCTCTTGTTATGAAGGCCAGCATGCTATTAGCCTTCTTCACGACCTGCTGTACCTGCATGCTTGCCTTCATTGACTGGTGGACAAGAACACCCAGATCTCTCTGAATAGCCCCTTTACCTAATTTGATACCATTGAGGTATATTCTGTCTTCCTGTTCTTGCCACCAAAGTGGATAACCAGACATTTATCCACATTAACCTGCATCTGCCATGCATCTGCCCACTCACCTAACTTGTCCAGGTCAGCCTGTAATCTCCTAACATCCTCATCACATTTCACCCTACCACCCAGCTTTGTATCATCAGCAAATTTGCTAATGTTATTGCTGATGCCATCTTCTATATCATTTACATATATTTTAAAAAGCTGCGGTCCCAGCACGATCCCTGCGGTACCCCACTGGTCACTGCCTGCCATTCCGAAATGGAGCCGTTAATCACTACCCTTTGTTTCCTATTAGCCAACCAATTCTCTATCCAATCTAGTACTTTGCCCACAATACCGTGCGCCCTAATTTTACTCACTAACCTCTTGTGTGGAGGAACAGGCCAGACCATGGCATTCCCATCGCCTGTCATTAACGAATTCGGCTCCTCTCACATCAAGCTGTGGTCCTACCCACACTCACCTTGATATATCTCGGGATCCCGGTGGTTAGGATTGCAGGCTGTAACAGATGGGTCCGATCATGGTGAATAATGCCTGGACACACCCCCAGGGACTGGTAGGTAGATGGAACTCCCCGGGTGATCACCTTAGTTTCATTCATTTGCAGTGTTTGAGTGTTCCTGTCTGGGCCCAGTATTGATTGCCTGTCCGTAGCTGCTCGGGAGCTGGTTTTGGTGGTGAGCTGTCTCCTTGAACTGTTGCATGTGGTGGACCCACAATGTCCTTCGGGAAGGAATTCCTGGAGTTTGAGCCAGCAGGTCTCATTCCCTTGCATTTATTCTGCTCACCGGATGTTGGCTATGCATCACAATTCTGTATGGATTCTCAGAACGGAATATGTTTTGTCAAAACAGTTTGGAGAGCCACAGTCGCTCAGTGGTTAGCACTGTTACCTCACATCGCCAGAGACCTGGGTTTGATTCCACTCCTGAGCGACTGTCTGTGTGGAGTTTGTACATTCTCCCTACATCAGTATGGGTTTTCTCCCACTGTTCAATGGTGGGCATTTTTGACAGATTGCCCATAGTGTTGAGGGATATTCCGGTTAGCTGGAATAGCCATGGGAAATGCAGGGTTTCACAGATATCATCAGGGGATAGATCTGAGTTGGATTCTCTTCAGAGGGTCATTGTGGACTCGATGGGCTGAAGGGCCTGTTTCTGCTCTGTAGGGATTCTATGGTATCACTTATCAGCCATATGACAATCAGTTTGACCAATGTACAAAATGGTTTTCGCTCAAACAGCAGGCTACTCTGACAACAAACATAACCAGCTTTTAAAATTAGGTTTGTAATTCATTGTATAAGCTTCTTTCTATTCAAAAGACTGGGTGGGGGAGGGGGAATGGGTGAAATGTTGCTGCCTCCTTGCTAAAACACAGATAGACAGACAAGAGATGCTGGGTATATTGGACAAGTTATACTCCCAAATCACAAAAGCCAGACAGCAGCCAGATGGTTATCCCATCAGCATAATGTAAAAGGGAACAGTTCCCCTGGGCAGACATATCCCTAATAACGTCTCCACGAAACAAAGGAGGGCCCAGACAGGAAGGTACCGGGTCCTGCTACACAAAGAAACTAACAGGAACAAGCCATCCAAATGATTAGCAAGGCTTTACACTGTTAACTGATTCTCCGAATTGGCCAGAAGTATAGAAAGTTCTGGGATTCCATCCAGAAATGAACAAAACCAGGGATCACCTGCAGACTGATCTCTTGAATTTTCTGGAGGCTTTCTGAGGTGACCAACATGGCAAGGGACAGAGACCAGCTCACCATCCAGAGAGAGGGAGAGAGAGAGGGAGAGAGACAAGCTGAAGGAAACCTCAGGAGCATGGGAGAGAGGGAGTGTGAAAAACCATTGAGAGAGAGAGAGCTGGAACCAACTGGAATACTGAGTGTCACCCCTTCAGTCTGTCCATGCTTTAACGCCTGTTTGTCTCAGTCTGACTTCCCCTTCTCTCTTTGTCCTTCTCTCTCCCTGTCTGTCTCTTTCTCTCAATCTGCCTTTCTCTCACACCCTCCCTCTCACTGTCTGTCTCTGCCCCATCTTTCTCTCATCCCCCTTCTCCATCCCCACTCGCTCTACCTCTCTCTCTTTTTCTCACCCTCCCTTTCTCTTTTTCTTTATTTCAGACCTGAAAGTGCTCACCCAATTTTGACCCCGCTAAAAACATTTGCCCCTCATTTTAACTCTCCTCCCAAATTTATTCCCTTCCCCAAATACCTTCCCTCCCAAATACCTACCTTACCAACTGTGCCCCCCTCAAATATTTTGCTGCCCCCAACATTGCTGTGAGCCCCCCCTCCCCGGGGCAGAGGGAGTTGAGTGGAAAAGTGTGGAGCTGGAAAAGCCCAGCAGCTCAGGCCTGACCCATCGACTCTCCTGGCTGACCTGCTATGCTTCCCCATCTCCACACTTTGTAACTCTGACTCTCCAGCATCTGCAGTCCTCACTTTCTCACACAGGTAAATGAGTCTGGGTTGACTGAGTCGCCTGAGACGATTTTAATGTACAGCAAGATCCCAGTACGAGAATTACAGAAGGTTTACATCACAGATGGAGTCCTTTCTGCCCATCATCCCCCCTCAACCATTAAATGATCCTGGACCGGTTCAGGATCCTCAGGATTGGCCCCTGAATGGCCTCATTGACTATCCTTCCTGTGGAGACCTCTTCACAACCCTGTCTCAGATTTTGCATCACATGTTATCCCTCCCTCCATCTCTCTCTGACAACAGCCCCTCCTTTCTCCACCAACCCCAAAACCCCATCAAACCCTCCCCCTGTCTCTGGCTGTCCCACTTCCTCCATGTCTCCCACTCTCCCCCTTCCCATGCAGACTCACAGTCCCTGGGCTGGAGGACATAGTGCAGAGACTAACTCACCTTTTGACTCACTGCAGTAATGCACAACAAGATCCCACTCTGAAACCATCGCCAAGTACACACACTGTCCTTCTCCCTCCATATATGCCCTTCTCACTCTCTCTCTCTCCCTGTCTCTCTCACTCTGGCCTTTTCTCACTCCGCGTCCCTGACTCTTACTGCCCATTTCTCTCTCTCCACTTTCTCCATCTCCACTCTCTCCATGTCTCTCTCTCTTTTTTTCACTCTCCCTTTCTCTTTCTCTTTTTATTTATTTCAGACTCACTCAGAAAAGTACTTCATGTTCCTTCCACTCACCCCTACCCACAGTGGGTGTAAAACCTAGGAGAGACCAGGCACTGAGGCAAGCTCTTCCCAATGCCCCTTCCCCCAGTCACTGGGACAGAGCAGAGGGGTCCAGGGAGAAAGAGGGAGAGCAACTACACGAGAGAAAGAGAGATGGATGGACAGACAGTGAGAGGGAGGGAGAGAACAAGAGAAAGACAGGCAGGCAGAGGGGGTTAGAGGAAGTGAGAAGAACTGAGAGAGAGCAGACAGAGACAGACAGAGAGAGAGAGAGAGAGTGAAACTCCAGGAAGAGAAATACAATGTCAGACAGATACAAGGAGAAAATGGGAGGAGAAAGACAGGGAGAGTTCAGGCAGACAGCAAGACAGAAATCCCAGGGAGTGATATAGGACAGAGAGAGAGAGGAGTTACAACAACAGAGAGATAGAGCTGAGAGAGTGGGGTGGTAGTGGGGGCTGTGATGTTGCTAGAGTGATGTACAGACAGGAATAGCAAGATCCCACAGAGCTGAGAGACAGATGCAGAGAGAGATGAGCAAGGTGTTAGTTTTGTGAAAGACTGAATGATTAAGCATTCCTGAAAAACCAGGTGAGGTGACAAAGGGGGAAGGGAATCTACTGGGAAATGTAAACAGGACAGAGATGTGAAGGATGGTGAGGAATAGAGATTGAAGGAAAGATGTGGGAGAGAGAACTGGGAAAAACAAAAACAGACATGAGAGCTGCAGAGAGAGAGGGAAGGAGTGAAATCTGTGGGATCAGATCCCTCTCTAGCATTATGCTCCTTTGTCTCTCCCCGTTCCCACAGACGGCCTGAATCCCACAATTTGTGTGTGTGTGGTGTGTGTGTGTGTGTGTGTGTGTGTGTGTGTGTGTGTGTGTGTGTGTGTGTGTGTGTGTGTGTGTGTGTGTGTGTGTGTGTGTGTGTGTGTGTGTGTGTGTGTGTGCTCTCGTCTGATAATTCCGGATCGCAGAATAATTTGATTCTCTGTCTCTGTACTGTCCAGGTTTCAGCTCCCAAATCAATACTAAATCATTCACTATTCTATTGAATAGTAGAGCAGGCTCGAGGGGCAGAATGGTCTCCTCCTGTTCCTATTTCGGATGGTCTTATGTTCTTAACACTACCTCCCAGCACTTGGTCCCCACACTGGAGGTTATGACTCCACAAGTCCCTGATCTGTAGAGTGCTGCACTCTTCCGTGAGTCTCGGAGGGAACCAGCCTGATTTGGATTGGAGTTGCAGCCTCTCAGTGAGAAGTGAAATCTCCTCGAGGTTCCCCTCAGTCTCTCACTGTAAGGTGGAGCAGGCCAGTCTCGGGGAAGCAAACAGCAGGCCAGGTCTGCCCTGTCCTCCAGCTCCATTTCAGAAGGCCACATGGGAGGGGCTTGTTTCCTTCATCAGCTTCCCGTACTCTCCCTTCTGCGTTAGGGTGGGGGCCGAATGGCCTTGCTCCTGGCTCTTCTTGCGGTGCAGGCTGGCAATGATTGGGTTATACACGGCATGCCCCTGGAGTGAGGTTGGTTAGCTCAGTTGGCTGGTCAGTTAGCTTACCACACTAGCTAAAGTTACTCTGAAGGACTCTCCTTCCCAACCTCTCCCCTCAGTTGGGCCATAGTGACCCTCTGATTAAATCCCCACCAGACCCCGCTCTGTAATGAGGAGCTGTCCCATGCTCTGGTAAGACTACGGTGACATTACATTGGTTTGTACCTGGAGCACTGTGTGCAGGACTAGCCACTGCATTGCCAGAGGGATGTTAGTGTGTGGGGAAGGTTTACTGGATGAATCCCCACTGGAATGAACAGCACTCTCCCCCAGATAAGCCACCCTGACAGGTTTTGTGTCATTGGAGACACAAGGACCAATTCACCTGAAACAGCAGCTGGATTTTATATTCATGGGCACCTGATAAGATTGGCTAGTTTACACACACACACACACACACACACACACACACACACTCTCTCTCTCTCTCACAGACACTCACTCTCTCAAACATACACACACTCTCGCTCCCTCAAACATACACACATTCCTCTCACACACACGCACACAAACACACACTCAGACAGACACGTACAAAAACACATAATCCCTCTCTCACACACACAGACACACAGAGATACACACACATGCACTCTCTCTCACACACACGGACAGACACTCGCTTTCTGTGTCTCTCTCTCACAGAGATAAGCACACAAAACCACGGTTACTGTACAAACGAGGAGGGTACAAACGTGGAGGAAGGTTCAATGGAGAGATCACTTTCCAAGGACTGAACCCTGATCTCGCATGATGACTGCTCTAGGGAGACAAACAGCAACTGCAAATGACTTGTTGGATCTTCCTGTGCACCGCATCTTGCATCGATAGCATTGGTCTGTTTGGGTGCCTGCTTTTCTAGAGAGTCTCCAAGCATCAAGTGACCATACATTGACAACAGTTTTTCTCCAATCCATGTTTAAGGCACCTGGTGATGTGATTTTTCACTGATTGTTTAAAAAGATCTGAATCTTCTTAAATGGACGTGGCCTCCATCCCAAACCATTTCCACAAGCCACGCTGACCATCCATAATCAATCCTTGCTTTTCCAAATCCATGTAAATTGTCTCTCAGAATGCCCTCCAACAGCTTACCCACCACTGCCATCAGGCTCACAGCTCCATAGTTCAGTGGCTGTTCCTTGTAGCCTTACTTCAATAATGGCCCATCATTAATCACCGTCCAGTCTTCAGGCACCTCACCCGTTGCCACTGATTGGTCCATCTGACAAGGCCATCTCCATCCTTCTGTAATCTAAGGCTATCATCCTCAGTATTTATCACCCAACCAATCTTCATATCATTCATGAACCCAATGATTAACCCTCCACCATTCAAATCTAAACCTTTTCTATCAACCACATCAGCAAGACCCCAACAGTGAGACATGAACAGACAGAGATTTCTAACTGGGCCATCACTGTCTGCTTCCTGCCACTCAGCATTCTGCGCCAAATTCCTTGGATCTTGAGTTTATATGTTCACTATCAGTTTCCAGTATGGATCCTGATAAAAGCCTTACTGACCTCCAAGCAGGCCACAGGAACGTATTGCCCTTATTTACACACGGGGTCACCTACTTAAAAAGTGCAATCCCATTGGTCAGACCCGACCCCTCCTTAACACAACCATTCTGACTGTTCTTCATGAACTCCAGTCTCTTTAAATGCTGATTAATTCTATCTCCCAAAATTGCTTCCAACAGACGTCCCACCCACGATATTAGCCTGACTGGCCTGAAGCTGCCTGATATATCTCATGCTCCTTCTTGAATAACAGTACCACATGGTCAGTCCGACGACACCTCTCCTGTGGCCAGAGGGGATTTGAAAATGTTTTCAAGTGTACCTGCTCCTTCCTCCATCACCTCATTCGGTAAACTGAGATACATTTCCACCGTCTTTGGAGATTTATTGGGTTGTACGAAGGCCACACCACTCAGAACCATCTCTCTCTATATATATGCTCATTCATTTAATTGTATCACAGAGCATCTTCACAATTTCATATCAACACTGTCCCAATGAGCATTGACAAAATGAATCCATTCACTGTAGCCTCTGGGTCCATGCACAAATTCTCACTGTGTTCCACAACCTACTCTTTCTGTCATTATCAATTCACCCTTAATGTCATTGTAAAGTCCTTTCAGATATTTATTTCCTCTCTTCGCACTCCTCTCTCCCAGGCAATTAGCCTGCGATACGATTTGGAGGAGTGTGGATTAGCAGTGGGAAGCTCAGAAATAAGGAATACCCGACTGTGCTGAGTGTGGGGCAGTGGGATTCATTTGGGATAAGCACATGGAAGCTGAGGAATAAACCTCAGTCCTGCAGCATGAAAATATCCCTTTGAGCTGGCAGGTCAGTCACACGAAACGAAAACTCCAACACTGGGAAAAGAGGGTGGTAACCAAATGAAGACGGTCTGTTTGAACACAGTCTCTGGAATCTGGACGTGGGAATCATTGCTGAGCAGGTTATGTAGGAAGCAGAGGCAGAAATATACTGAACAATTTAAGATATTCCTCTTAGGCCACAAGCTATGGGAGCAGAAATTAGGCCATTCAGCCCATCTGATCGTGTGGAACTCACTCAGTGCTGACTCTCTCACAATGCAGGTATCCCCCAAACTGATGCGCTGACAGTGCAGCACTGCCTCAGTAATGATCCTCTGACAGTGCAGCACTCACTCAGTACTGACTCTCTGACAGTGCAGCACTCCCTCAGTACTGACCTTCTCACAGTGCAGCACTGCCCCCAGATTGACCCTCTGACATTGCGGCAATCCCCCATTACTGACCCCCTGATAGCGCAGCACTCCCTCAGGAATGACCCTCTGACAGTGCAGCATTTACACAGTACTGGCTCACCCGCAGTGCTGACTCTCTGACAGTGCAGCCCTCCCTCAAACTGACCCTCTGACAGTGCAACACTCCCTCAGTACTGACCCACTCACAGTGTAGCAATCCCAGGGTACTGACCCTCTGAGAGTGCGGCGCTCCCACAGTATAGACCCTCTGATAGTGCAGCACTCCCTCAGTACTGACCCTCTGACAGTGCAGCACTCCCTCAGTACAGACCCTCTGACAGTGCAGCACTCCCTCAGTACTGACCCTCTGATAGTGCAGCACTCCCTCAGTAATGACCCTCTGACAGTGCAGCACTCCCTCAGTAGTGACCCTCTGACAGTGCAGCACTCCCTCAGTACTGATCCTCTGACAGTCCAGTACTCCCTCAGTACTGACCCTCTCACAGTGTAGCAATCCCTGAGTACTGACCCTCTCACAGTGCGGCGCTCCCACAGTACAGACCCTCTGATAGTGCAGCATTCCCTCAGTACTGACCCTTTCACAGTGCGGCGCTCCCACAGTATAGACCCTCTGACAGTGCAGCACTCCCTCATTACTGACCCTCTCACAGTGTAGCAATCCCTGAGTACTGACCCTCTCAAAGTCCGGCGCTCCCACAGTATAGAATCTCTGATAGTGTAGCACTCCCTCAGTACTGACCCTCTGACAGTGCAGCACTCCCTCAGTACTGACCATCTCACAGTGCAGCACTCCCTCAGTACTGACCCTCTGACAGTGCAGCACTCCCTCAGTACAGACCCTCTGACAGTGCAGCCCTCCCTCAGTACTGACCCTCTGACAGTGCAGCCCTCCCTCAGTACTGACCCTCTGACAGTGCAGCACTCTCTCAGTACTGACCCTCTGACAGTGCAGCACTCCCTCAGTACTGACCCTCTGACACTGCAGCACTCCCTCAGTACTGACCCTCTGACAGTGCAGCACTCCCTCAGTGCTGACCCTCTGACAGTGCAGCACTCCCTCAGCACTGCTCCTTTGACACTGCAGCACACCCTCAGAAATGACGCTCTGACACAACAGCATTCCCTCAGTACTGACACTCTGACTCTGCAGCACTCTCTTTGCACTGACATTTCTACAGTGCAGCATTCCCTCTGTACTGATACTCATACGGTGTGGCATTCCCTCAGTCCTGACCATCCGACAATATAGCCCTCCCTCAATATAGATGCGCTTCCAGTGCAGCACTCCCTCGGTACTGACCCTCCGATAACGTGGCATTTTCTCAGTACTGACTCTCCGACAGAGCAGAACTCCCTCAGTACTGATACTCTGACAGTGCAGCACTGCCTCAGTCCTGCACTTCTGATAGTCCAGCACCCCCTCAGTATTGACTCTTTGGCAGTGCAGCTCTCCCTCAGTACTGACCTTTTGGCAGTGCAGCTCTCCCTCAGTACTGACCCTCTGTAACAACACTCACTCAGAACTTACACCCTGACCGTGTAGGGCTCCCTCAGTAATGACCCTTTGAGTGTGCATCACTCTCTCAGTACTGACCATCTGGCAATGCAGCAATCACTCAGTACTGACTGTCCGACACATAGTGTGGAGCTCCCTCAGTACTGAACCCCTCACAGTGCAGTGATCCCTCAGTACTGACCCCCTCACATCGCGGTGATCCCTCAGTACTGACCCCCTCACATCGCGGTGATCCCTCAGTACTAACCCCCTCACAGCGCGGTGATCCCTCAGTACTGACCCCCTCACATTGCGGTGATCCCTCAGAACTAATCCCCTCAGAGTGTGGTGCTCCCTCAGTACTGACCCCCCTCACAGCGCGGTGATCGCTCAGTACTAATACCCTCAGAGTGTGGTGCTTCCTCAGTACTGATCCCCTCACAGTGCAGTGATCCCTCAGTACTGACCCCCTCACAGTGCAGTGATCCCTCAGTACTGACCCCCTCACATCGCGGTGATCCCTCAGTACTAACCCCCTCACAGCGCGGTGATCCCTCAGTACTGACCCCCTCACATTGCGGTGATCCCTCAGAACTAATCCCCTCAGAGTGTGGTGCTCCCTCAGTACTGACCCCCCTCACAGCGCGGTGATCGCTCAGTACTAATACCCTCAGAGTGTGGTGCTTCCTCAGTACTGATCCCCTCACAGCGCGGTGATCCCTCAGAAGTAATCCCCTCAGAGTGTGGTGCTGCCTCAGTACTGACCCCCTCACAGCGCGGTGGTCCCTCAGTACTAATCCCCTCAGAGTGTGGTGCTCCCTCAGTACTGACCCCCTCACAGCGCGGTGGTCCCTCAGTACTAATCCTCTCAGAGTGTGGTGCTCCCTCAGTACTGACCCCCTCACAGCGCGGTGGTCCCTCAGTACTAATCCCCTTCAGACTGCGGTGCTCCCTCAGTTCTAACCCTTTCACAGTGCAGCGCTCCCTCAGTAGTAACCCTCTCACAGTGCGACACTCTGACAGCATGGACATTGATTAGAACTAACCGTCAGAGAGTGCGCACTTCATCATTACTGACCCTCTCACTGCACAGCAATCCCTCCATCTGACTCACTGACAATGCTGCACTCCCTCCATACTGACCCTCTGACAATACTACACTCCCTCCATACTGACCCTCTGACAATGCTGCACTCCCTCCATACTGACCCTCTGACAGTGCTGCACTCCCTCCATACTGATCCTCTGACAATGCTGCACTCCCTCCACACTGATCCTCTGACAATGCTGCACTCCCTCCATACTGACCCTCTGACAATGCTGCACCCCCTCCACACTGATCCTCTGACAATGCTGCACTCCCTCCATACTGATCCTCTGACAATGCTGCACTCCCTCCACACTGACCCTCTGACAATTCTGCACTCCCTCCACACTGACCCTCTGACAATGCTGCACTCCCTCCACACTGATCCTCTGACAATGCTGCACTCGCTCCACACTGATCCTCTGTCAATGCTGCACCCCCTCCATACTGATACTCTGATAATGCTGCACTCCCTCCACACTGACCCTCTGACAATACAGCACTCCCTCCATACTGACCCTCTGATAGTGATGCACTCACTCAGTACTGACTCTCTGACAGTGTGGAAGTGGCCCTATACTGACCCTCTGACAGTGTGGCCCAATCTTTGGACAAAACCTCTGACAGTACTGCAGTCCATCATAACTGACTCTCTGACAGTTCAGCACTGCATCAGAACTGACTCATTGACGGGGTAGCACTCTCTCAGTACTGACCCTCTGCCTCGGTCCTGCACCTCTGACAGTCCAGCAGTGCCTCAGGGTACAGTCTATCTGACAGTGTAGCACTCTCTCTGTACTAACCCTCAGACAGTGCACCACTTTCTCGGTACTGACCCTCTGACAGTGCAGCACTCTCTCGGTACTGACTCTCTGACAGTGCAGCACTCCCTCAGTACTGACCCTCTGACAGTGCAGCACTCCCTCAGTACTGACCCTCTGACAGTGTAGCACTCCCTCAGTACTGACCCTCTGACAGTGTAGCACTCCCTCAGTACTGACCCTCTGACAGTGTAGCACTCCCTCAGTACTGACCCTCTGACAGTGTGGAAGTCGCCCTATACTGACCCTCCGACAGTGTCGCCCAATCTCAGGACAAAATCTCTGACAGTACAGCACTCCATCAGAACTGACTCATTGACAGTGTAGTACTCTCTCAGTACTGACCCTCTGCCTCGGTACTGCACCTCTGACAGTCCAGCAGTGCCGCAGGGTACTGTCTACCTGACAGTGTAGCATTCCCTCTGCACTAACCCTCTGACAGTGCAGCACTCCCTCAGTACTAATCCTCTGACAGTGCAGCACTCCCTCAGTACTGACCTTCTGGCAATGAGGCACTCCCTCAGTACTGACCCTCTGATGGTGTAGTGCTCTCTCAGTGCAGATCCTCTGATAGGGAGGCTTGCCATCTGGACTGACCCTCTGGTAGTGTGACACTCCCTCAGTCCTGACGCTCACACAGTGCAGAACTTCCTCAGTACAGACCATCTGCCTGTGTGGCTCTGCCCCCATACCGACCATGTGACAGTGTGGTACACCCTCAGTACTGACCCTCTGACAGTGCAGCACTCCCTCAGTACTGACCCTCTGATAGTGCAGCACTCCCTCAGTACTGACCCTCTGACAGTGCAGCACTCCCTCAGTCCTGACCCTCTGACAGTGCAGCACTCCCTCAGTACAGACCATCTGCCTGTGTGGCTCTGCCCCCATACCGACCATGTGACAGTGTGGTACACCCTCAGTACTGACCCTCTGACAGTGCAGCACTCCCTCAGTACTGACCCTCTGACAGTGCAGCACTCCCTCAGTACTGACTCTCCGACAGTGCAGCACTCCCTCAGTACTGACCCTCTGACACTGCAGCACTCCCTCAGTACTGACCCTCTGACAGTGCAGAACTCCCTCAGTACTGACCCTCTGACACTGCAGCACTCCCTCAGTACTGACCCTCTGACAGTGCAGCACTTCCTCAGTCCTGACGCTCACACAGTGCAGAACTTCCTCAGTACAGACCATCTGACTGTGTGGCTCTGCCCTCATACCGACCATGTGACAGTGTGGTACACCCTCAGTACTGACTCTCTGACAGTGCAGCTCTTTGACAGTGCAGCACTCCTTTAGTTCTGATATTCTTACAGTGTAGTGCTCCCTCAGTACTAACCCTCTGAGAATGCACCGCTCCATCAGTACTGACCCTCTGACAGTGCAGCACTCCCTCAGTACTGACCCTCTGACAGTGTAGTGCTCCCTTAGTACTAACCCTCTGACAGTGCAGCACTCCCTCAGTACTGACCCTCTGACAGTGCAGCACTCCCTCAATACTAACCCTCTGACAGTGTAGTGCTCCCTCAGTACTAACCCTCTGACAGTGCAGCACTCCCTCAGTACTGACCCTCTGACAGTGTAGTGCTCCCTCAGTACTAACCCTCTGACAGTGCAGCACTCCCTCAGTACTGACCCTCTGACAGTGCGGCGCTCCATCAGTACTGACCCTCCGACAGTGTAGTGCTCCCTCAGTACTAACCCTCTGACAGTGCAGCACTCCCTCAGTACTGACCCTCTGACAGTGTAGTGCTCCCTCAGTACTAACCCTCTGACAGTGCAGCACTCCCTCAGTACTGACCCTCTGACAGTGCAGCACTCCCTCAGTACTGACCCTCTGACAGTGCAGCACTCCGTCAGTACTGACCCTCTGACAGTGCAGCACTCCCTCAGTACTGACCCTCTAACAGTGCGGCACTCCATCAGTACTGACCCTCTGACAGTGCAGCACTCCCACAGTAGTGACCCTCCGACAGTGAAGCACTCCCTCAGTACTGACCCTCTGACAGTGAAGCACTCCCTCAGTACTGACCATCTGACAGTGCAGCGTACCCTCAGTACTGGCCCTCTGACAGTGCAGCACTCCCTCAGTACTGACCCTCTGACACTGCAGCACTCCCTCAGTACTGACCCTCTGACAGTGCAGCACTCCCTCAGTACTGACCCTCTGACACTGCAGCACATCCTCAGTCCTGACGCTCACACAGTGCAGAATTCCTCAGTACAGACCATCTGACTGTGTGGCTCTGCCCCCATACCGACCATGTGACAGTGATTTACACCCTCAGTACTGACCCTCTGACAGTGCAGCTCTTTGACAGTGCAGCACTCCTTTAGTTCTGACATTCTTACAGTGTACAGTGTAGTGCTCCCTCAATACTAACCCTCTGAGAATGCATCGCTCCATCAGTACTGACCCTCTGACAGTGCAGCACTCCCTCAGTACTGACCCTCTGACAGTGCAGCACTCCCTCAGTACTGACCCTCTGACAGTGCGGCGCTCCCTCAGTACTGACCCTCCGACAGTGTAGTGCTCCCTCAGTACTAACCCTCTGACAGTGCAGCACTCACTCAGTACTGACCCTCTGACAGTGTAGTGCTCCCTCAGTACTAACCCTCTGACAGTGCAGCACTCCCTCAGTACTGACCCTCTGACAGTACAGCACTCCCTCAGTACTGACCCTCTGACAGTGCAGCACTCCGTCAGTACTGACCCTCTGACAGTGCAGCACTCCCTCAGTACTGACCCTCTAACAGTGCGGCACTCCATCAGTACTGACCCTCTGACAGTGCAGCACTCCCACAGTAGTGACCCTCCGACAGTGAAGCACTCCCTCAGTACTGACCCTCTGACAGTGAAGCACTCCCTCAGTACTGACCATCTGACAGTGCAGCGTACCCTCAGTACTGACCCTCTGAGAGTGCAGCACTCCCACAGTAGTGACCCTCCGACAGTGCAGCACTTCCTCAGTACTGACCCTCTGACAGTGCAGCACTCCCTCAGTACTGACCCTCTAACAGTGCGGCACTCCATCAGTACTGACCCTCTGACAGTGCAGCACTCCCACAGTAGTGACCCTCCGACAGTGCAGCACTCCCTCAGTATGACCGTCTGACAGTGCAGCGTACCCTCAGTACTGACCCTCTGACAGTGAAGCACTCCCTCAGTACTGACCCTCTGACAGTGAAGCACTCCCTCAGTACTGACCATCTGACAGTGCAGCGTACCCTCAGTACTGACCCTCTGACAGTGCAGCACGCCCTCAGTACTAACCCTCTGACTGTACAGCGGTCCCTCATTACTGACCCTCCGACAGTGCAGCACTCCCTCAGTACTAACCCTCTGACAGTACGGCACTCCCTCTGTACTGACCCTCCGACAGTGCAGCACTCCCTCAGTACTGACCCTCTGACAGTACTGCACTCCCTCAGTACTAACCCTCTGACAGTACGGCACTCCCTCATTACTGACCCTCCGACAGTTCAGCACTCCCTCAGTACTGACCCTCCAACAGTGCAGCTCTCCTTCAGTACTGACCATCTTACAGTGCATCACTCCCACAGTACTAACCCTCTGACAGTACAGCACTCCCTGGGTACTGACCCTCTGGCAGTGCAGCACTCCCTCAGGGCTTCATGGTAATTTCAGACATGATAGAGACTGAACCAACAATGTTGGCATCACGAATCTGTTAGCTGAGGTTAATGACCCCACTTTGTAGCAGAGTGATTTAATCCCTCTGACAGTGCAGCACTCCCTCAGTACTGACCCTCTGACAGTGTAGTGCTCCCTCAGTACTAACCCTCTGACAGTGCAGCACTCCCTCAGTACTGACCCTCTGACAGTGCAGCACTCCCTCAGTACTGACCCTCCGACAGTGCAGCACTCCCTCAGTACTGACCCTCTGACAGTGCAGCACTCCGTCAGTACTGACCATCTGACAGTGCAGCACTCCCTCAGTACTGACCTTCTGAAAGTGCAGCACTCCCTCAGTGTTGACCTTCCGACAGTGCAGCACTCCCTCAGCACTGACCTACTTTTTTTCTATTTCACAGAGTCTTGTGGAAATTTGGAGACATAGGGTTTGCAGATTCTGAGGAAGCATGAGAGAGACACACAAACCAAACCCTGCCTGAAACTCTCTGCAATAGAGTATTCAGAGGCACAGAGTCACAGAGATGCACAGCTTGGAAATGGACGCTCCTGTCCAAGTTGTCCATACCAACCAGATATTCTCATCTCATTTCATTCCTTTTGCTAGCACTTGGCTGATATCCCTCTAAACCCTTCCTATTCACATACAAATCCTGATGCCTTTGAAATGTCGCAATTATACCAGCCCCCATCACTTCCTCTGGCAGCTTCCTGCATGCCCTTGAATAAGTGCTCAAACATTCATACTGTCGATACAAACTCTAATAAACACCAACCTACGAAGGATACCATTGTCATTTTCAACTGACCCTTAGCTTCTTCATTACGCTGATTTCAACAGAGGTAAAGAAACAGAGTTAGTGACCATCCACCGTCACCCTGTTATAAAACTTATTTTCAAATGTGGCTTGTGTGTGATTCCCACCCCCTCTAATAGTTGCCTGGAAGGTGGGGGTGAGCTGTAATCTCCTGCTGCAGTCCTTGGGTGTCCCACAGTGATGTTAGGGAGGGAGCTCCTTCATGGTAATTTCAGACATGATAGAGATTGAACTAACAATGTTGGCATCACGAACCTGTTAGCTGTGATAACTGACCCCCCTTTGTAGCAGAGGGGTTCAATCCCTTGAACAGAGCAAGCTTGAGAATTCAACACTAAAATCAATCTGTACGGACGCGCTGGAGACCTGAAACATCAATACAGAGATTTTTGAAGAAGCTCAGCATGTCCGGCAGCATCTCTGAAGGGAGAGGGAGAAAGAGACAGAGAGTTCACCTTTCAATCTAGTGATTTCTGCGGGAAAGTTCCTTCAGAACAGACCGTTTTGAGGAAGGGTCACTTGACAAAGGCACTTCACAAAGATCCTGATCAATGTAACTTTGAGATGTTAGTTCAGAAGGAACAGCTCCGACCTAACATTTCGGTGTGCCTTTGTTCTGTATCTGTTCTCCCATGTAGCCCGCCCTCCGAATACAATACCTTACACAGCCTTAAACCTGTTTGTCAACTTTCAGCAGAAGCAGCCTCAGGGCATTGAACACAGACTGAATTACTCAGTGACACTTGGATCAGGTGAAGTTCTCAAGTAAACAGATGGTGGGGAAATTCAGCACAATTCAGCAGGTAGCAACGGTGAAGAGAGAGAGGAACAATTCGCATTCCAAGTGACTCCAAGGCCCCAGCTTCTCAACCTCGCCCCTCACCTGAGGTGTGTGACCCACCAGGCCTCTCTCTCTGACAAGACAGCAGCTCTCGGGTCCTCCTGGTCTATAATGACTTCCCAACTTTAAAAAGGACACTCCAGTCAGAGAGCTCTTTACATGGTTCAGGTCAAACTCCTGGAGCTCCCTCCCTAACATCACTGTGGGACACCCAAGGACTGCAGCAGGAGAGTACAGCTCACCCCCACCTTCCAGGCAACTATTAGAGGGTGTGGGAATCACATACAAGGCACATTTGAAAATAAGTTTTATAACAGGGTGACGGTGGATGGTCACTAACTCTGTTTCTTTACCTCTGTTGAAATCAGCGTAATGAAGAAGCTCAGGGTCAGTTGAAAATGACAGAGGGTCAGTACTGAGGGAGCACCATACTGTCAGAGGGTCAGTACTGAGGGAGCACCATACTGTCAGCGGGTCAGCACAGAGGGAGTGCTACACTGTCAGATGGTCAGTACAGAGAGAGTGCTACACTGTCATCTGGTCAGTATTGAGGCACTGCTGGACTGTCAGAGGTGCAGGACCGAGCCAGAGGGTTAGTACTGAGGGAGTGCTACACTGTCAATGGGTCAGTACTGAGGGACCACCGCGATGTGAGGGGGTCAGTACTGAGGGATCACCACGCTGTGAGGGGGTCAGTACTGAGGGATCACCGCGCTGTGAGGGGGTCAGTACTGAGGGATCACCGCGCTGTGAGGGGGTCAGTACTGAGGGATCACCGCACTCTGAGGGGATTAGTACTGAGGGATCACCGCACTGTGAGGGGATTAGTACTGAGGGATCACCGCACTGTGAGGGGGTCAGTACTGAGGGAGCACCACACTATGTGTCAGACAGTCAGTACTGAGTGATTGCTGCATTGCCAGAGGGTCAGTACTGAGAGAGTGATGCACACTCAAAGGGTCATTACTGAGGGAGCGCTACACAGTCAGTGTGTCAGTTCTGTGGGAGTGTTGTTACAGAGGGTCAGGACTGAGGGAGTGCTGGACTATCAGAAGTGCAGGACTGAGGCAGTGCCGCACTATCAGAATGTCAGTACTGAGGGAGTTCTGCTCTGTCGGAGGGTCAGTACTGAGAAAATGCCACGTTATCGGTGGGTCAGTACCGAGGGAGTGCTGCACTGTAGAAATGTCAGTGCTGAGGGAATGCTATTGTGTCAGAATTTCATTTCTGAGGGTGTGCTGCAGTGTCAAAGGATTAGTGCTGAGGGATTGCAGCACTGTCAGAGTGTCAGTACTGAGGGATTGCAGCACCGTCAGGGGCCAAGGGGCTGTTGCAGTGTCAGAGGGTCAGTTCTGAGGGAGTATTGAATGATCAGAGGATGCGCCTGTCTTAAAGTCAGTATGAAGGTGCGCCACACTGTGGGAGGGTCAGTGTACGTGCAATGCCTCACTGTCAGTACAGAGGGAGTGCTGCAGTGTCATAGGAACAGTACTGAGGGGAGTCTCACTGTCAGAGGGCCAATACCAAGGGAGTGCTGCACTGTCAGAGGGTCAGTACTGAGGGAGTGCTGCACTGTCAGAGGGTCAGTACTGAGGGAGTGCTGCACTGTCAGAGGATACTACTGCGGGAGTGCTGCGCTATCAGGGGGTCAGTAATGGGGAATAGCTGCAATGTCAGAGGGTCAATCTGGGGGCAGTGCTGCACTGTGAGAAGGTCAGTACTGAGGGAGTGCTGCACTGACAGAGGATCATGACTGAGGGAGCGCTGCACTGACAGAGGATCATTACTGAGGGAGTGCTACACTGTCAGCGCATCAGTCTGGGGGATACCTGCATTGTAAGAGAGTCAGGACTGATTGAGTGCCACACTATCAGTTGGGCTGAATGGCCTAATTTCTGCTCCCATGTCTTGTGGCCTAAGAGGAATATCTGAAATTGTTCAGTATATTTCTGCCTCTGCTTCCTACAGACCCTGCTCAGCAATGATTCCCACGTCCAGATTCCAGAGACTGTGTTCAAACAGACCGTCTCCATTTGGTTACCACTCTCTTTTCCCAGTGTTGGGGTTTCTGTTTCGTGTGACTGACCTGCCAGCTCAAAGGGATATTTTCATGCTGCAGGGCTGAGGTTTATTCCTCAGCTTCTGTGTGCTCATCCCAAATGAATCCCACTGTCCCACACTCAGCACAGTCGTGTGTTCCTTATTTCTGAGTTTCCCAATGCTAATCCACATCCAGACTGACATCCCACACTCCTCCAAATCGTATCACAGGCTAATTGCCTGGGAGAAAGGAATGCTAAGAGGGGAAATAGAATTCTGAATGTACCTTACAGTGACATTAAGGGTGAATTGATAATGACAGAAACACAGTGAGAATTTGTGCATGGACCCAGAGGCTACAGTGAATGGATTCATTTTGTCAATGCTCATTGGGACAGGGTTGGTATGAAATCGTGAAGATGCTCTGTGATACAATTAAATGAATGAGCATATATATAGAGAGAGATGGGTCTGAGTGGTCTGGCCTTCTTACAACCCAATAAATCTCCAAAGACGGTGGAAATGTATCTCAGTTTACCGAATGAGGTGATGGAGGAAGTAGCAGGTACACTTGCAAATATTTTCAAATCCCCTCTGGCCACAGGAGAGGTGTCGTCGGACTGACCATGTGGTACTGTTATTCAAGAAGGAGCATGGGATATACCAGGCAGCTACAGGCGAGTCAGGCTAATATCGTGGGTGGGACGTCTGTTGGAAGCAATTTTGGGAGATAGAATTAATCAGCATTTAAAGAGACTGGAGTTCATGAAGAACAGTCAGAATGGTTGTGTTAAGGAGGGGTCAGGTCTTACCAATGGGATTGCACTTTTTAAGGAGGTGACCAGGTGTGTAAAAAGGGGCAACACTTTCCTGTCGCCTGCTTGGAGGTCAGTAAGGCTTTTATCAGGATCCATACTGGAAACTGATAGTGAACATAAAAACTCAAGATCCAAGGAATTTGGCGCAGAATGCTGAGTGGCAGGAAGCAGACAGTGATGGCCCAGTTAGAAATCTCTGTCTGTTCATGTCTCACTGTTGGGGTCTTACTGATGTGATTGATAGAAAAGGTTTAGATTTGAATGGTGGAGGGTTAATCAGTGGGTTCATGAATGATATGAAGATTGGTTGGGTGATAAATACTGAGGATGATAGCCTTAGATTACAGAAGGATGGAGATGGCCTTGTCAGATGGACCGATCAGTGGCAACGGGTGAGGTGCCTGAAGACTGGAGGGTGGTTAATGATGGGCCATTATTGAAGTAAGGCTACAAGGAACAGCCACTGAACTATGGAGCTGTGAGCCTGATGGCAGTGGTGGGTAAGCTGTTGGAGGGCATTCTGAGAGACAATTTACATGGATTTGGAAAAGCAAGGATTGATTAGGGATGGTCAGCGTGGCTTGTGGAAATGGTTTATCCAACTTGATAGAGGTTTTGAAGGGTTGACTGAGAAGATAGATGAGAAAGTTTCACATGGGAGACTGGTTAGTAAAAGGTTAGATGACATGACATCCAGGGAGAGAGAACAGCACGGTGCCGCAGTGGTTACCACTGCTTCCTCACAGCACCAAGGATGCAACTTTGATTCTAGCTCCCAGCCACTGTCTGTGTGGAGTTTACACATTCTCCCTGTATCTGTGGGTTTCCTCTGGGTGTTCCGGTTTCTACCCACAATCCAAATATGTGCTGGTTAGGTGGGGTCGCCATGGGAAATGCAGCATTACAGGGATAGAATAGAGAGTGTGAGTGTAGGTGGGATGCTTTTCAGACGGCCGATGTGGACCTGATGGGCCGAATGGCCTGATTTTACACTGTAGGAATTCAATGATTAATCAAGAGACCCAATAATGTTCTGAGGATCAGGGCTCCAATCTTGGACTGCGGTGGATGTCGGTCCTTACAATCTGAAGGGGTTTGTGGATGAATGCAGTCTGAGAGTTGGGCTGGGCTGTGTTCTGAGGTGTTAAGGGTGTGAATATTTTGTGGAGGTACTGTATGAGGGGCATTGTGGGTAAACACAATAGAGTGGTGCTTTCTGAGGTATGAGGGAGCACTGTCTGGTGGTACAAGGTGCAGAATGTAGGAAGGTACAGATACACTTCCCTGATCATTCCCTCCGGGTCCGCAAGGCACACTGGTGTCGCAATTTGGGATGGAGGCCACGTCCATTTTAGAAGATTCAGATCTTTTTGAACAAACATTGAAAGATAACATCACCATGTGTCTTAAACATGGATTGGAGGAAAACTGTTGTCAATGTATGGTCACTTGTAGCTTGGAGACTCTCTAGAAAAGCAGGCACCCAACGCTGTCGATGCAAGACGTGGTGCACAGGAAGATCCAACAAGTCATTTGCAGTTGCTGTCTGTCTCCCTACAGCAGTCATCATGCGAGATCAGGGTTTAGTCCTAGGAGAAGTAATCTCTCCATCGAACCTTCCTCCATGTTTGTACAGTAATCGTGGTTGTGTGTGTGTATCTCTGTGTGTGAGAGAGAGACAGAGAGCGAGTGTCTGTCTGTGTGTGAGAGAGAGAGTGCATGTGTGTGTATCTCTGTGTGTCTGTGTGTGTGAGAGAGGGATTATGTGTTTATGTATGTGTCTGTCTGAGTGTGTGTTTGTGTGCGTGTGTGTGTGTGAGAGAGGAATGTATGTGTGTGTTTGAGGAAGTCAGAGTGTGTGTTTGAAAGAGAGTGTGTGTTTGTATGTATGTGTGTGAGAGGAATGTGTGTGTGTGAGAGAGAGGAATGTGTGTGTATATGTTTGAGAGTGTGTGTTTGGGAGAGTGAGTGTCTGTGAGAGTGTGTGTGTGTGTCTGTGTGTGTGTGTGTGTGTGTGTCTGTGTGTGTGTGTGTGTCTGTGTGTGTGTGTGTCTGTGTGTGTGTGTGTAAACTAGCCAGTCTTATTGTGTGCCCAGCTGCTGTTTCAGGTGAAATGGTCCTCGTGTCTCCAAAGACACAAAGGCTGCAAGAGTGAATTAACTGGGGGAAAGAGAGTGCTGTTCATTCCAGTGGGGATTCATCCAGTAAACCTTCCCCACACACTAACATCCCTGTGGCAATGCAGTGACTAGTCCTGCACACAGTGCTCCAGGTACAAACCAATGTAATGTCACCGTAGTCTTACCAGAGCATGGGACAGCTCCTCATTACAGAGTGGGGTCTGGTGGGGATTTAATCAGAGGGTCACTATGGCCCAACTGAGGGGAGAGGTTGGGAAGGAGAGTCCTTCAGAGTAACTTTAGCTAGTGTGGTAAGCTAACTGACCAGCCAACTGAGCTAACCAACCTCACTCCAGGGGCATGTCCTGTATAACCCAATTATATCCAGCCTGCACCTCAATAAGAGCCAGGAGCAAGGCCATTCGGCCCCCCACCCTAACCCAGAAGGGAGAGTACGGGAAGCTGATGAAGGAAACAAGCCCCTCCCATGTGGCCTTCTGAAATGGAGCTGGAGGACAGGGCAGACCTGGCCTGCTGTTTGCTTCCCCGAGACTGGCCTGCTCCAAATTACAGTGAGAGACTGAGGGGAATCTCGAGGAGATTTCACTTCTCACTGAGAGGCTGCAACTCCAATCCAAATCAGGCTGGTTCCCTCCGAGACTCACGGAAGGGTGCAGCACTCTACAGATCAGGGCCTTGTGGAGTCATAACCTCCAGGGTGGGGGCCAAGAGCTGGGAGGTAGTGTTAAGATCATAAGACCATCCAAAATAGAAACAGGAGATTCAGGCCGTCTGTGGGAACGGGGAGAGACAAAGGAGCATAATGCTAGAGAGGGATCTGATCCCACAGATTTCACTCCTTCCCTCTCTCTCTGCAGCTCTCATGTCTGTTTTTGTTTTTCCCAGTTCTCTCTCCCACATCTTTCCTTCAATCTCTATTCCTCACCATCCTTCACATCTCTGTCCTGTTTACATTTCCCAGTAGATTCCCTTCCCCCTTTGTCACCTCACCTGGTTTTTCAGGAATGCTTAATCATTCAGTCTTTCACAAAACTAACACCTTGCTCATCTCTCTCTGCATCTGTCTCTCAGCTCCGTGGGATCTTGCTATTCCTGTCTGTACATCACGCTAGCAACATCATAGCCCCCACTACCACCCCACTCTCTCAGCTCTATCTCTCTGCTGTTGTAACTCCTCTCTCTCTCTGTCCTATATCTCTCCCTGGGATTTCTGTCTTGCTGTCTGCCTGAACTCTCCCTGTCTTTCTCCTCCCATTTTCTCCTTGTATCTGTCTGACATTGAATTTCTCTTCCTGGAGTTTAACTCTCTCTCTCTCTCTCTCTGTCTGTCTCTGTCTGCTCTCTCTCAGTTCTTCTCACTTCCTCTACCCCCCTCTGCCTGCCTGTCTTTCTCTTGTTCTCTCCCTCCCTCTCACTGTCTGTCCATCCATCTCTCTTTCTCTCGTGTAGTTGCTCTCCCTCTTTCTCCCTGGACCCCTCTGCTCTGTCCCAGTGACTGGGGGAAGGGGCATTGGGAAGAGCTTGCCTCAGTGCCTGGTCTCTCCTAGGTTTTACACCCACTGTGGGGAGGGGGTGAGTGGAAGGAACATGAAGTACTTTTCTGAGTGAGTCTGAAATAAAGAAAAAGAGAAAGAGAAAGGGAGAGTGATAAAAAGAGAGAGAGACATGGAGAGAGTGGAGATGGAGAAAGTGGAGAGAGAGAAATGGGCAGTAAGAGTCAGGGACGCGGAGTTAGAAAAGGACAGAGTGAGAGAGACAGGGAGAGAGAGAGAGTGAGAAGAGCATATATGGAGGGAGAAGGACAGTGTGTGTACTTGGCGATGGTTTCAGAGTGGGATCTTGCTGTGCATTACTGCAGTCAGCCAAAAGGTGAGTTAGTCTCTGCACTATGTCCTCCAGCCCAGGGACTGTGAGTCTGCATGGGAAGGGGGAGAGTGGGAGACAAGGAGAGAGTGGGACAGCCAGAGACAGGGGGAGGGTTTGATGGAGTTTTGGGGTTGCTGGAGAAAGGAGGGGCTGTTGTCAGAGAGAGATGGAGGGAGGGATAACATGTGATGCAAAATCTGAGACAGGGTTGTGAAGAGGTCTCCACAGGAAGGATAGTCAATGAGGCCATTCAGGGGCCAATCCTGAGGATCCTGAACCGGTCCAGGATCATTTAATGGGTGAGGGGGGATGATGGGCAGAAAGGACTCCATCTGTGATGTAAACCTTCTGTAATTCTCGGACTGGGATCTTGCTGTACATTAAAATCGTCTCAGGCGAGTCGGTCAACCCAGACTCATTTACCTGTGTGAGAAAGTGAGGACTGCAGATGCTGGAGAGTCAGAGTTACAAAGTGAGGAGCTGGGGAAGCACAGCAGGTCAGCCAGGAAAGTCGATGGGTCAGGCCTGACCTGCTGGGCTTTTCCAGCTCCACACTTTTCCACTCAACTCCCTCTGCCCCGGGGAGGGGGGCTCACAGCAATGTTGGAGGCAGCGAAATATTTGAGGGGGGCACAGTTGGTAAGGTAGGTATTTGGGAGGGAAGGTATTTGGGGAAGTGATTAAATTTGGGAGGAGTTAAAATGAGGGGCAAATGTTTTTAGCGGGGTCAAAATTGGGTGAGCACTTTCAGGTCTGAAATAAAGAAAAAGAGAAAGGGAGGGTGAGAAAAAGAGAGAGAGGTAGAGCGAGTGGAGATGGAGAAGGGGGATGAGAGAAAGATGGGGCAGAGACAGACAGTGAGAGGGAGGGTGTGAGAGAAAGGCAGATTGAGAGAAAGAGACAGACAGGGAGAGAGAAGGACAAAGAGAGAAGGGGAAGTCAGACTGAGACAAACAGGCGTCAAAGCATGGACAGACTGAAGGGGTGACACTCAGTATTCCAGTTGGTTCCAGCTCTCTCTCTCTCATTGGTTTTTCACACTCCCTCTCTCCCATGCTCCTGAGGTTTCCTTCAGCTTGTCTCTCTCTCCCTCTCTCTCTCCCTCTCTCAGGATGGTGAGCTGGTCTCTGTCCCTTGCCATGTTGGTCACCTCAGAAAGCCTCCAGAAAATTCAAGAGATCAGTCTGCAGGTGATCCCTGGTTTTGTTCATTTCTGGATGGTTTCCCAGAACTTTCTATACTTCTGGCCAATTCGGAGAATCAGTTAATAGTTTGAAGTGTTGCTAATCATTTGGATTGCTTGTTCCTGTCAGTTTCTTTGTGTAGCAGGACCCGGTACCTTCCTGTTTGGGCCCTCCTTTGTTTGGTGGAGACGTTATTAGGGATATGTCTGCCCAGGGGAACTGTTGCCTTTTACATTATGCTGATGGGATAACCTTCTGGCTGCTGTATGGCTTTTGTGATTTGGGAGTATAACTTGTCCAATATACCCAGCATCTCTTAGCTGTCTATCTGTGTTTTAGCAAGGAGGCCGCAACATTTCACCCATTCCCCCTCCGCCACCCAGTCTTTTGAATAGAAAGAAGCTTATACAATGAATTACAAACCTAATTTTAAAAGCTGGTTATGTTTGTTGTCAGAGTAACCTGCTGTTTGAGCGAAAACCATTTTGTACATTGGTCAAACTGATTGTCATATGGCTGATAAGTGATACCATAGTAATCCCTACAGAGCAGAAACAGGCCCTTCAGCCATCGAGTCCACAATGACCCTCTGAAGAGAATCCAACTCAGATCCATCCCCTGATGATATCTGTGAAACCCTGCATTTCCCATGGCTATTCCAGCGAACCGGAATATCCCTCGACACTACGGGCAATCTGTCAAAAATGCCCACCATTGAACAGTGGGAGAAAACCCATGCAGATGCAGAGAGAATGTACAAACTCCACACAGACAGTCGCTCAGGAGTGGAATCAAACCCAGGTCTCTGGCGCTGTGAGGCAACAGTGCTAACCACTGAGTGATTGTGGTCCTCCTAACTGTTTCGACAAAACATATTACGTTCTGAGAATCCATACAGAATTGTGATGCATAGCCAACATCCACTGAGCAGAATAAATGCAAGGGAATGAGACCTGCTGGCTCAAACTCCAGGAATTCCTTCCCGAAGGACATTGTGGGTCCACCACATGCAACAGTTCAAGGAGACAGCTCACCACCAAAACCAGCTCCCGAGCAGCTACGGACAGGCAATCAATACTGGGCCCAGCCAGGAACACTCAAACACTGCAAATGAATGAAACTAAGGTGATCACCCAGGGAGTTCCATCTACCTTCCAGTCCCTGGGGGTGTATCCAGGCATTATTCACCATGATCATACCCATCTGTTACAGCCTGCAATCCTAACCACCGGGATCCCGAGATATATCAAGGTGAGTGCAGTTAGGACCACAGCTTGATGTGAGAGGAGCCGAATTCGTTAATGACAGGCGATGGGAATGCCATGGTATGGCCTGTTCCTTCACATTTACGTAAGTGTGGTCCCTGTCAATGTCCCCTCTATCTCCACAGCATGTGGGAGGGAATCATGATAACCCATCCAAATACCTTCTTTAATGTAATTCTGATACTTTCGACATCAAAGATCCCCATCCTAACATTGTCACTTGGGATAATTGGAATCTCTCGCACCAAGGCCAGTGCTCCACCGAAAGTATCCTTACAGCTGTCATTAACGCAGCCCTTGGTGAGCTGCTGTAACTGACAGTGAGACATGTTAGTGTGGGTGTTCTCCTGGAACAAATATTTACGTTGTTTGTCACTAACCCGGAATGGGACTTTTCTCGAGCAGTGAGGACCTCTGCCTTCATTTCATCATGGATGCCCCTCCCTCACTGTTGTCCCTCAGGGAGGGCTGAATGGCCTGGTGGACAAAGTCACAGGGTGATTAATTTAATTTGTTTGTCAGCATCCAGTCCGTGTATGACAGACTGTCAGTCTGTCTCATCCAAAAATGTATCTGTGTTTGAGACAGGATCAAACAGAGTGGCCTTTTTGGTGCTGCCCACCAGCTGGGTGGCTGGAATGGCTGTTGTGTATGGAGTGAGACCATCAGCTGTTTGACTCTGGGTAACCACAGGATTAATGGACTCTGAGTTCGGCTGTGGGTCAGGGCTGGGGGCAAAAGGTGCAGTTACCTGGGAGAAAGGCGGTGGGAGTCCCCATCTGTGAGCGGGTGTGGATGTGTCAGTGTGGGGACTGTCGTTATATCCCTGGGGCGGTAGAACCCCAAAGGCACACATCATCCCATTCTGGGAGGAGTCCTGGTTCCCCAGGGATTGTATTTGCTCTTGACACCCCCTACTGGGGCCTGATGTGTGTTGCTCCGTGTTGCAGGTGTACAGGACACATGCAGCTGCTTGGAGATCATACACTGTCCTTCCAGATTGTCAATGTAACCTGAGGCTGCTTCCCCATCCCCAGAGACCCTCCTTTCACTGGATTGGGCTCTTCCCAATTGGAACTGGAGTAGTCCCATGTTCCTGCAACCTTCTGTCCTGCTCATTGTGTCGGAGACCAAGCTCGGTCACAGCCTGTAGGTTTCCCTGGGGTGAGTGTTCCCAGCTGCCTTATCCCAGCCGGGGGTCCTCCAGGCTATCGGCAGTGGAGTGAGCTTTCCAGCTTCCTTCCCCGGTTCTCTATGGACATCTCACCACAGCTCCTGTACCAGGAACCCTTCACTGCAAGGCTAGGCTGGCTTCCTGTGAAATTCTGCAGGACTGTTTCACATTTGTACCGGTTCTTGTTCCTATTGCTTTGGTCGCTTCTGTATTATGGGACACCTGGGTATGTTCATTAGGTCATAGAGTTCGACAGCATGGAGACAGGCTCTTTGGTCCAAACTGGCCCATCCACACTAACCCCGTTTCCCTGCACTTGGCCCATATCATTCCAATGCGTTGCTCTCCATGTATTTGTCCAAGTGCATTTTAAATGTTATTAAATGTATCCTCCTCGACCACTTGCACTGGTAGTTCATTCCGTATGTGTACCACCCTCTGGGTAAAAGCATTGTCCCTCAGGTTCCCTTTTAATCTTCCCCTTTCATCTTAAACTGATGCCCTTTTGTCCTCGATTCCCCAAGCCTTGGATAAAGACTGAGTGCATTCACCCTATCCATGCCTCCCATAATCTTGTACAACTCTTTCAGGACACCCCTCAGTCTCCTACACACTAAAGAAAATGTCCTTGCTTGTTCAACCTCTCTCTATATCTGTCTAGTTGAGTTCTGGCAACATCCTAATAAGTTTCTTCTGCACGCTTTCCAGTTTAATAACATCCTTCCGATAGCAAGGTGGGCAAAACTGATCACAATATTCCAAGTGCGGCCTCACTAACATCCTGCACAACTACAACAGAACTTCCCAACTTCGATATTCCATGCCCTGACTGGTGAAGGGCCCAATGTGCCAAAACCCTTCTTCACTGCCCTGTTTCCCTGAGTTCAGAGAGCCGTGCTCCTGGAATCCAAGGTCCCTCTGTTCCTCTACACTCCTTCAGGCCCTACCATTCCCCATGAAACCCCTGTCTTGATGTTACTTTCCAAAGTGCAAGATCTCGTCCTTGTCTATATTAAGCTCCATTTGCCATTTCTCAGCCCAATTCCCCAGCTGATGAAGGCCCTGTTGCAATTGCTGAGAACCTTCCTCACTTATTTTAGTGTAATCTGCAAACTTACTATTCATGCCTTAAACACCCGCATCCAAATCATTGATATTGATGGCAAACAGCAATGGGCCTAGCACTGACCAGCTCAGTGGCACAGTGGCACAGTGGTGAGCACTGCTGCCTCACAGCACCGTGGATCTGGTTTCAATTCCAACCTCACAGGGTGCTCTGTGTGGATTAGATCCTGTTAGGGTTAGATTTCCGACAGTATGGAAACAGGCCATTTGGCCCAACAAGTCCACACCGACCTGCTGAAGAGTAACCCACCCAGAGCCATTCTCCCTGCCCCATATTTACCCTTGACGAATGCACCTAGCACTATGGGCAATTTCGCCTGGCCAATTCATCTGACCTGTACATTTTTGGATTGTGGGAGGAAACCGGAGCACCCAGAGGAAACCCACGCAGACACAGGGAGAATGTGTAAACTCCACACAGACAGTCACCCGAGGCTGGGGTCAAACCCGGGTCCCTGGCGCTGTGACGCAGCAGTGCCAACCACTGAGCCTCCATGCTACATCAACTGAGTTTGTGCATTCTCCCCATGTCTGCGTGTGTTTCCTCTGGGTGCTCCGATTTCCTCCCACAATCCAAAGATGTGCAGGTCAGGTAAATTGGCCATGCTAAATTGCCTATAGTGTTCATGGATGTGTAAGTAAGTTGCGTTAGTCAAGGGTTAATGTAGCGTAATAAAGTAGGGGAATGGGTTTGGGTGGAATAATCTTCAGAGGACCAGTAGACTTGTTGGGCCGAAGGGCCTGTTTCCACAGAGGAGAGATTCTATGATCCTATGACCGCTGAGGCACACCACGAGTCACAAGCCTCCAGTCTGACTATTATCCACTGCTTCCTTCCATCAGGCCAACTGTGTAGCAGTTTACCAACGCCCCCTGGATTCCATTCGATGTAACCTTCCAGGGGGGAGTTGTGAGGGCAGAGGTGTGTCGGTATCACAACAGAAGAGGGAGATTTCAATGTGGGTAGGGATCAGTCAGGAAGGGGGTGATTACTTTATTGTGTCCACATCAGTCACGGAGTGTTTGATTCAGTGATGTATAAGGATGAGAAAGTGAGGGGGTGGATTTAGTGAGGGGTAGGGATCAGTCAGGGAGGGGGAGATTGCAGTGTTGGGTAGGGATCAGTCAGGGAGGGGGAAATTGCAGTGTTGGGTAGGGATCAGTCAGGGAAGGGTTGATTGCAGTGTTGGGAAGGCATCAGTCAGGGAGGGGAGATTGCAGTGTGGCGTAGGGATCAGTCAGGGAGGGGGGTTTCAGGTGTTGGGAGGGATCAGTCAGGGAGGGGGAGATTGCAGTGTTGTGTAGGGATCAGTCAGGGAGGGGGTGAGTGCACTGTTGGGTAGGGATCAGTCAGGAAGGGGATGAGTGCAGTGATGGGTAGGGATCAGTCAGGGAGGGGAAGATTGCAATGATGTGAAGGGAGCAGTCAGGGAGAGCAGATTTCAGTGTTGGGTAGGGATCAGTCAGTGAGGGGGTGAGTGCAGTGTTGGGTAGGGATCAGTCAGGGAGGGGGAGATTGCAGTGTTGGGTAGGGATCAGTCAGGGAGGGGGAGATTGCAGTGTTGGGTAGGGATCGGTCAGGGAGGGGGAGATTACAGTGTTGGGTAGGGATCAGTCAGGGAGGGGGAGATTGTAGTGTTGGGTAGGGATCAGTCAGGGAGGGGGAGAATGTAGTGTTGGGTAGGGATGACTCAGGGAAGGGGTGAGTGAGGAGTTGGGTACGGATCATTCAGGGAGGGGGTGACTGCAGTGTTGGTGATGGGTCAGTCTTGGAGGGGGAGTTTGTCGTGTTCGGTAGGGATAAGTTAGGGAGGGGAGATTGCAGTGTGGGGCAGGGATCAGTCAGAGAGGGGGAGTTTCAGGTGTTGGGAGGGATCAGTCAGGGAGGGGGTGAGTACAGTGAAATGTAGGGATCAGTCAGGGATGGGGTGATTGCAGTGATGGGTAGGGATCAGTCAGCGAGGGGGCAGATTGCAGTGTTGGGTAGGGATCAGTCAGTGAGGGGAAGCATTGCAGAGTTGGGGAGGGATCAGTCAGGGATGGGGAGATTGCATTGTTGGCTGTGGGATCAGTCAGAGAGGGGTGCCAATGCTGTGTTATGTAGTGACCAGTCAGGGATGGGTGATTGCAGTGCTGGGTAGGGATCAGTCAGGGAGGGGATGATTGCATTGTTGGGTAGGGAGCAGTCAGGGTGGGGGAGAGGGCAGTGTTGTGTAGGGATCAGTCAGGGAGGGGGAGATTACAGTGTAGGTTTGGGATCAGTCAGGGAGGGGGAGATTGCAGTGTTCAGCAGGGATCAGTCATGGAGGGGGTTTTTGCAGTGTTGGTGAGGTGTCAGTCAGGGAGCGGGAGTTTGCAGTGTTGTGTAGGGATCAGTCAGGGAGGGGGAGATTGCAGTGTTGTGTAGGGATCAGTCAGGGAGGGGATGAGTGCAGTGTTGGTTAGGAATTAGTCAGGGAGGAGGAGATTGAAGTGTTGTGGAGGGATCAGTCAGGGGGGAGGTGATTGAAGTGTTGTGTAGGGATCAGTCAGGGAGGGGGAGATTGCAGTGTTGGGTAGGAATTAGTCTGGGAGGGGGAGATTACAGTGTTGGGTAGGGATCAGTCAGGGAGGGGGTGATTGCAGTGGTGGGTAGCGATCAGTCAGGGTGGGGGAGATTGCAGTGTTGGGTCAGGATCAGTCAGGGTGTGGGAGATTGCAATGTTGGGTAAGGATCCATCAGGGAGGGGAAGATTGCAGTATTCGGTAGGGATCAGTTATGGAGGGGGTGATTGCAGTGTTGGGTAGGCATCAGTCAGGGAGGGGGAGTTTGCAGTGTTGGGTAGGGAGGAGTCAAGGTGGGGGAGAGGGCAGTGTTGGTTCGGGATCAGTCAGGGTGGGGGAGAGGGCAGTGTTGGGTAGGAATTAGTTCAGGGATGGGGTGAGTACAGTGTTGTGTAGGGATCAGTCAGGGAGGAGGAGATTACAGTGTCGGTTTGGGATCAGTCAGGGAGGGGGAGATTGCAGTGTTCAGCAGGGATCAGTCAGGGAGGGGGTGATTGCAATGTTGGGTAGGGATCAGTCAGGAGGGGGTGAGTGCAGTGTTGGTTTGCGAGCAGTCAGGGAAGGATGATTGCATTTTTGGGTATGGATCGGTCAGGGTGGGCGTATATTGCAGTGTTGGGTAGGGATCAGTCAGGGTGGGGGAGATGGCAATGTTGGGCAGGGATCAGTCAGCGAGGGGGAGTTTGCAGTGTTGTGTGTGGATCAGTCAGGGATGGGGAGATTGCAGTTTTGAGTAGGGATCAGTCGGCGGGGTGAGTACAGTGTTGAGTAGGGATCAGTCAGGGAGGGGGAGATAGCAGTGTTGGGTAGGGATCAGTCAGCGAGGGGTCAGATTGCAGTGTTGGGTAGGGATCAGTTAGCGAGGGGGAGATTGCAGTGTTGGGTAGGGTTCAGTCAGCGAGGGGGCAGATTGCAGTGTTGGGTAGGGATCATTCAGGGAGGGGGTGAGTGCAGTCTTGGGTAGCGATCAGTCAGGGAGGGGGTGAGTGCAGTGTTCGGTAGGGATTGTTCAGGGAGGGGACGATTGCAGTGTTGGGTAGGGATCAGTCAGTGAGGGGAAGCATTGCAGAGTTGGGAAGGGATCAGTCAGGGATGGGGAGATTGCATTGTTGGCTGTGGGATCAGTCAGGGAGGGGTGATATTGCTGTGTTGTGTAGTGACCAGTCAGGGATGGGTGATTGCAGTGCTGGGTAGGGATCAGTCAGGGAGGGGATGATTGCATTGTTGGGTAGGGAGCAGTCAGGGTGGGGGAGAGGGCAGTGTTGTGTAGGGATCAGTCAGGGAGGGGGAGATTACAGTGTAGGTTTGGGATCAGTCAGGGGGGGGGAGATGGCAGTGTTTAGCAGGGATCAGTCATGGAGGGGGTTTTTGCAGTGTTGGGGAATTGTCAGTCTGGGAGCGGGAGTTTGCACTGTTGTGTAGGGATCAGTCAGGGAGGGGGAGATTGCAGTGTTGTGTAGGGATCAGTCAGGGAGGGGGAGATTGCAGGGTTGGGTAGGGATCAGTGAGGGTGGGGGTATATTGCAGTGTTGGGTGGTGATCAGTCAGGGAGGGCGTGATTGCAGTGTTGGGAAGGGATCAGTCAGTGTCGGGGAGATTGCAGCTTTGGGTAGGGATCAGTCAGGGAGGGGGTAAGTGCAGTGTTGGTTAGGGATTAGTCAGGGAGGGGGAGATTGCAGTGTTGGGTAGGGATCAGTCAGGGAGGGGGTGAATGCAGGGTTGGGTAGGGATCAGTGAGGGTGGGCGTATATTGCAGTGTTGGGTGGTGATCAGTCAGGGAGGGCGTGATTGCAGTGTTGGGAAGGGATCAGTCAGTGTGGGAGATTGCACCGTTGGGTAGGGATCAGTCAGGGAGGGGGTGATTGCAGTGTTGGGTAGGGATCAGTCAGGGAGGGTGAGATTGCAGTGTTGGGTAGGGAACAGTCAGGGTGGGGGTGATTGCAGTGTTGGGTAGGGATCAGTCAGGGAGGGTGAGATTGCAGTGTTGGGTAGGGAACAGTCAGGGTGGGGGAGATTGCTGTGTTGGGTAGGGATCAGTCAGGGAGGGGAAGATTGCAGTGTTGGGTAGGGATCAGTCAGGGAGGGGGAGATAAAAGTGTTCGGTAGGGATCAGTCAGGGAGGGGGATATTACAGTGTTGCATAGGGATCAGACAGGGAGGCTGTGATTACAGTGTTGGCTCGGGATTAGTCAGTTAGTGGGTGAATTTCGTGTTGAATAGGGATCCGTCCTGGAGGTGGAGATTGCAGTGTTGGGTCGTGATCAGTCAGGGAGGGGGAGATTCTAGTCTTTTGTAGGGATCAGTCAGGGATGGGGGAGATTGCATTGTTGGTTAGGGATCAGCCAGGGAATGCGGTGAGTGCAATGTTGGTTAGGAATCACTCAGGGAGGGGGTAATTGCAGTGTTGAATAGGGATCAGTCAGGGAGGGTTGTTTGCAGTGTTGGGTCGTGATCAGTCAGGGAGGGGTTAATTGCAGTGTTGGGTAGGGATCCGTCCTGGAGGTGGAGATTGCAGTGTTGGGTCGTGATCAGTCAGGGAGGGGGAGATTCTAGTCTTTTGTAGGGATCAGTCAGGGAGGAGGGAGATTGCAGTGTTGCTAAGGGACCAGCCAGGGAATGGGGTGAGTGCAATGTTGGGTAGGAATCAGTCAGGGAGGGGGTAATTGCAGTGTTGAATAGGGATCAGTCAGGGAGGGTGAGATTGCAGTGTTGGGTAGGGATCAGTCAGGGAGGGGAAGATTGCAGTGTTGGGTAGGGATCAGTCAGGGAGGGGGAGATTGCAGTGTTGGCTAGGGATCAGTCAGGGAGGGGGAGATAAAAGTGTTCGGTAGTGATCAGTCAGGGAGGGGGATATTACAGTGTTGCATAGGGATCAGACAGGGAGGCTGTGATTACAGTGTTGGCTCGGGATTAGTCAGTCAGTGGGTGAATTTCGTGTTGAATAGGGATCCGTCCTGGAGAGGGAGATTGCAGTGTTGGGTCGTGATCAGCCAGGGAATGCGGTGAGTGCAATGTTGGTTAGGAATCACTCAGGGAGGGGGTAATTGCAGTGTTGAATAGGGATCAGTCGGGGAGGGTTGTTTGCAGTGTTGGGTCGTGATCAGTCAGGGAGGGGTTAATTGCAGTGTTGAATAGGGATCAGTCAGGGAGGGGGGAGATTGCAGTGTTGGTAAGGGACCAGCCAGGGAATGGGGTGAGTGCAATGTTGGGTAGGAATCAGTCAGGGAGGGGGTAATTGCAGTGTTGAATAGGGATCAGTCAGGGAGGGGTGATTGCAGTGTTGGGTCGGGATCAGTCAGAGAGGGTGAGATTGCAGTGTTGGGTAGGGATCAGTCAGGGAGGGGGTGATTGCAGTGTTGGGTAGGGATCAGTCAGGGACGGGGCAATTGTAGTGTTGGGTAGGGATCAGCCAGGGAGGGGGTGATTGCAGTGTTGGGTAGGGATCAGTCAGGGAGGGGGCAATTGTAGTGTTGGGTAGGGATCAGCCAGGGAGGGGGGAGATTGCAGAGTTGGGTAGGGATCAGTCAGGGAGGGGGTGATTGCAGTGTATGGGTAGGGATCAGTCAGGGAGGGGACAATTGTAGTGTTGGGTAGGGATCATTCAGGGAGGGGGTGAGTGCAGTCTTGGGTAGCGATCAGTCAGGGAGGGGGTGAGTGCAGAGTTGGGTAGGGATCAGTCAGAGAGGGTGAGATTGAAGTGTTGGATAGGGATCAGTCAGGGAGGGGGAGATTGAAGTGTTGTATAGGGATCAGTCAGGGAGGCGGTGATTGCAGTGTTGCGTAAGGATCAGTCTGGGATCGTGTAATTACAGTGTTAGCGAGCGTTCAGTCAGGGAGGGGGATATTGCAGTCTTGGGTAGGGATTAGTCAGTGAGTTGGTGAATTTAGTCTTGTGTAGCAATAACTCAGGGAGGGGGAGATTACAGTGCTGTGTCGGGATCAGTCAGGGAGGGGGATATTACAGTGTTGGGTAGGGATCATTCAGGGCGGTTGAAATAGTAGTGTTGGGGAGGGATCAGTCAGTGAGGGGGAAATTACTGTGTTTGTTCGGGATCAGACAGGGAGGGGGATATTGCAGTGTTGAGTAGGGATCAGTCAGGGAGGGGGTGATTGCAGTGTTGGGTAAGGATCAGTCAGGGTGGGGGAGATGGCAGTGTTGGGCAGGGATCAGTCAGGGAGGGGAAAATTACTGTGTTTGTTCGGGATCAGTCAGGGAGGGGGATATTGCAGTGTTGAGTAGGGATCAGTCAGGGAGGGGGTGATTGCAGTGTTGGGTAAGGATCAGTCAGGGTGCGGGAGATGGCAGTGTTGGGCAGGGATCTGTCAGGGAGGGGGAAATTACTGTGTTTTTTTGGGATCAGTCAGGGAGGGGGATATTGCAGTGTTGGGTCGGGATCAGTCAGGGAGGAGGTGATTGCAGTGTTGGGTCGGGATCAGTCAGGGTGCGGGAGATTGCAATATTGGGTAAGGATCCATCAGGGAGGGGGAGATTGCAGTGTTGGGTAGGAATCAGTCAGGGAGGGGGAGTTTGCAGTGATGGGAAGGGATCAGTCAGGGAGGGCGAGATTGCAGAGATGGCTCGGGAGCAGTCAGTGTGGGTGAGACGGCAGTTATGTTTCGGGATCAGTCGGGATGGGGGAGAGGGTAGTGCTGGGTAGGAATTAGTTCAGGGAGGGGGTGAGTACCGTGTTGTGTAGGGATCAGTCAGGGAGGAGGAGATTACAGTGTCGGTTTGGGATCAGTCAGGGAGGGGGAGATTGCAGTGTTCAGCAGGGATAAGTCAGGGAGGGGGTGATTGCAATGTTGGGTAGGGATCAGTCAGGGAGGGGGTTAGTGCAGTGTTGGTTTGCGATCAGTCAGGGAGGGATGATTGCATTTTTGGGTATGGATCGGTCAGGGTGGGCGTATATTGCAATGTTGGGTAGAGATCAGTCAGGGTCGGGGAGATGGCAGTATTGGGCAGGGATCAGTCAGGGAGGGTGAGATTGATGTGAAGGGTAGGAAGCATTCAGGGAGGGTTGAGTGCAATGTTGGTTTGCGATCAGTCAGGGAGGGGGTGATTGCAATGTTGGGTAGGGTTCAGTCAGGGTGGGCGTATATTGCAGTGTTGGGTCGGGATCAGTCAGAGAGGGTGAGATTGCAGTGTTGGGTAGGGATCAGTCAGGGAGGGGGTGATTGCAGAGTTGGGTAGGGATCAGTCAGGGAGGGGGCAATTGCAGTGTTGGGTAGGGATCAGACAGGGAGGGGGTGATTGCAGTGTTGGGTAGGGATCAGTCAGGGAGGGGGCAATTGTAGTGTTGGGTAGGGATCAGCCAGGGAGGGGGGAGATTGCAGAGTTGGTAGGGATCAGTCAGGGTGGGGGAGATGGCAGTGTTGGGCAGGGATCAGTCAGGGAGGGGGAAATTACTGTGTTTATTTGGGATCAGTCAGGGAGGGGGATATTGCAGTGTTGGGCAGGGATCAGTCAGAGAGGGGGTGATTGCAGTGTTGGGTCGGGATCAGTCAGGGAGGGGGAGTTTGCAGTGATGGTTAGGGAGCAGTCAGGGTGGGTGAGACGGCAGTTATGTTTCGGGATCAGTCAGGATGGGGGAGAGGGCAGTGCTGGGTAGGAATTAGTTCAGGGAGGGGGTGAGTACCGTGTTGTGTAGGTATCAGTCAGGGAGGAGGAGATTACAGTATCGGTTTGGGATCAGTCAGGGTGGGGGAGAGTGCAGTGTTCAGCAGGGATAAGTCAGGGAGGGGGTGATTGCAATGTTGGGTAGGGATCAGTCAGGGAGGGGGTTAGTGCAGTGTTGGTTTGCGATCAGTCAGGGAGGGATGATTGCATTTTTGGGTTTGGATCGGTCAGGGTGGGCGTATATTGCAATGTTGGGTAGAGATCAGTCAGGGTGGGGGAGATGGCAGTGTTGGGCAGGGATCAGTCAGGGAGGGTGAGATTGCAGTGTAGGGTAGGAACCAGTCAGGGAGGGTTGAGTGCAGTGTTGGTTTGTGATCAGTCAGGGAGGGGGTGATTGCAATGTTGGGTAGGGTTCAGTCAGGGTGGGCGTATATTGCAGTGTTGGGTAGGGATCGGTCAGGGAGGGGGTGATTGCAGTGTTGGGTAGGGATCAATCAGGGAGGGGGCATTTGCAGTGTTGGGTAGGGATCAGCCAGGGAGAGGGTGATTGCAGTGTTGGGTAGGGATCTGTCAGGGAGGAGGTGAGCGCAGTGTTGGATAGGGATCAGTCAGGGAGGGGGTGATTGCAGTATTCCGTAGGGATCAGTCTGGGAGCAGGTGAGTGTAGTGTTGGTTAGGGATCAGTCAGGAAGAGGGTGATTGCAGTGTTGGTTTGCGTTCAGTCAGTGAGGGGGAGATTGCAGTGTTGGGTAGGGATTAGTCAGTGAGTGGGTGAATTTAGTGTTGTGTAGGGATCACTTAGGGAGGGGGAGATTAGAGTGGTGTGTAGTTATCAGTCGGGGAGGGGGAGATTACAGTGCTGGGTAGGGATCATTCAGGGAGGTTGAGATAGTAGTGTTGGTGAGGGATCAGTCAGTGAGGGGAAGATTACTGTGGTCGGGATCAGTCAGGGAGGGGATATTGCAGTGTTGGGTAGGGGTCTGTCAGGGAGGGGGTGATTGCAGAGTTGTGTCGGGATCAGTCAGGGAGGGGGAGATTGCATTGTTGCTTGAGGGATCAGTCAGGGAAGGGGTATACTGCAGTTCCAGTTTGGGATAAGTCAGGGAAGGGGTGATTGCAGTGTTGGGTAGTGATCAGTCAGGGAGGGGGAAATTGCAGTGTTGGGGAGGGATCAGTCAGGGAGGGGAGATTGCAGTGTTGGGTCGGGATCACGCAGGGAGGGGAGATTGCAGTGTTGGGCAGGGATCAGTCAGCAAGGGCGTGATTGCAGTGTTGGTTCGGGACTAGTCAGGGAGGGGGTGAGTGTAGTGTTGTGTAGGGATCAGTCAGGAAGGGGGTGATGGCAGATTTGGGCAGGGATCATTCAGGGAGGGGGAAATTGCAGTGTTGTGTCGGGATCAGTCAGGGAGGGGGCGAGTGCAGTGTTGGTTAGGGATCAGTCAGGGAGGAGGTGATTGAAGTGTTGTGTCTGGATCAGTCAGGGAGGGGGTGATTGCAGTGTTGGGTCGGGATCAGTCATGGTGGGAAGATTGCTGTGTTGGGTGGGAATTAGTCAGGGAGGGGGTGAATACAGTGTTGTGTACGTGTCAGGCAGGGATGGGGAGATTACAGTGTTGGTTCAGGATCAGTCAGGGAGGGGGAGATTGCAGTGTTGCGTAGGGTTCAGTCAGGGAGGGGGAGATTGCAGTGTTTGGTAAGGATCAGTCAGGGAGGAGGAGATTGCAGTGTTGTGTAGGGATCAGTCAGGGTGGGGGAGTTAGCAGTGTTGGGTAAGGAGCAGTCAGGGAGGGGATCAGTGCAGTGTTGGGTAGGAGTTAGTCATGGCGGGGGTGACTACAGTGCTGTGTAGGGATCAGTCAGAGAGGGGGAGATTACAGTGTTGGTTCGGGATCAGTCAGGGACGGGGAGATTGCAGTGTTCACTAGGGATCAGGAAGGGAGGGGGAGAATGCAGTGATGGGTCGGGATCAGTCAGGGAGGGGGTGATTGCAGTGTTGGGTAGGCATCAGTCAGGGTGCGGGAGATTGCAGTGTTGGGTAGGGATCGGTCATGGAGGGGGTGATTGCAGTGTTGGGTAGGGATCAGTCAGGGTGGGGGTGATTGCAGTGTTGGGTAGGCATCAGTCAGGGTGCGGGAGATTGCAGTGTTGGGTAGGGATCGGACATGGAGGGGGTGATGGCAGTGTTGGGTAGGGAGCAGTCAGGGAGGGGATGAATGCAGTGTTGGTTGGGGATCAGTCAGGGAGGGGGTGATTGCAGTGTTGTGTCTGGATCAGTCAGGGAGGGGGTGATTGCAGTGTTGGGTAGGGATCAGTCAGGGAGGGGGCGATTGCAGTGTTGGGTAGGGATCAATCAGGGTGCGGGAGATTGCCGTGTTGGGTCGGAATTAATCAGGGCGGGGGTGAGTGCAGTGCTGTGTAGGGATCAGTCAGGTAGGGGGAGGATACAGTGTTGGTTCTGGATCAGTCAGGGGGGGGAGATTGCAGTGTTCACTAGGGATTGGTCAGGGAGCGGGTGATTGCAGTGTTGGGCAGGGATCAGTCAGGGAGGGGGTGAGTGCAGTGTTAGGTAGGGATCAGTTACCGTGGGCGTATATTGCAGTGTTGGGTGGGGATCAGTGAGGGAGGGGTTGATTGCAGTGTTGGGTAGGGATCAGTCAGGGAGGGGATGAGTGCAGTGTTGGTTAGGTATCAGTCTGGGAGGAGGAGATTAAAGTGTTGTGTAGGGATCAGTTAGGGTCAGGGAGATTGCAGTGTTGGGTAGGATTTAGTCAGGGAGGGGGAGATTACAGTATTCAGTAGGGATCAGTCAGGGAGGGGGTGATTGCAGTGTTGGGTAGGGATCAGTCAGGGTGGGGGAGATTGCAGTGTTGGGTCGGGATCAGTCAGGGTGCGGGAGATTGCAATGTTGGGTAAGGATCCATCAGGGAGGGGGAGATTGCAGTGTTCGGTAGGGATCAGTTATGGAGGGGGTGATTGCAGTGTTTTGTATAGGGATCAGTCAGGGAGGAGGAGATTACAGTGTAGGTTTGGGATCAGTCAGGGAGGGGGAGATTGCAGTGTTCAGCAGGGATCAGTCAGGGAGGGAGTGATTGCAATGTTGGGTAGGGATCAGTCAGGGAGGGGATTAGTGCAGTGTTGGTTTGCGATCAGTCAGGGAGGGATGATTGCAATGTTGGGTCAGGATCCATCAGGGAGGGGGAGATTGCAGTGTTCGGTAGGGATCAGTTATGGAGGAGGTGATTGCAGTGTTGGGTAGGGAGCAATTATGGAGGAGGTGATTGCAATGTTGGATAGGGATCAGTCAGGGAGGGGGAGTTTGCAGTTTTGGGTAGGGAGCAGTCAGGGTGGGGGAGAGGGCTGTGTTGGGTTGGAATTAGTTCAGGGAGGGGGTGCATACAGTGTTGTGTAGGGATCGGTCAGGGAGGAGGAGATTACAGTGTCGGTTTGGGATCAGTCAGGGAGGGGGAGATTGCAGTGTTCAGCAGCGATCAGTCGGGGGGGGTGATTGCAATGTTGAGTAGGAATCAGTCACGGAGGGGTGAGTGCAGTGCTGGTTTGCGATCAGTCAGGGAGGGGGTGATTGCAATGTTGGGTAGGGTTCAGTCAGGGTGGGCGTGTATTGCAGTGTTGGGTGGAGATCAGTCAGGGTGGGCGTGATTGCATGTTGTTTAGGGATCAGTCAGGGTGGGTGAGATTTCATTGTTGGGTCGGGATCAGTCAGGGTGGTTGAGATTTCATTGTTGGGTAGGTATCAATCAGGGTGGGTGAGATTGCAGTGTTGGGTAGGGATCAGTCAGGGAGGTGAAATAGTAGTGTTGGGGAGGGATCAGTCAGTGAGGGGGAGATTACTGTGTTTGGTCGGGATCAGTCAGGGAGCGGGATATTGCAGTGTTGGGTAGGGATCAGTCAGGGAGGGGGTGATTGCAGTGTTGGGTAGGGATCAGTCAGGGTGGGGGAGATGGCAGTGTTGGGCAGGGATCAGTCTGGGAGGGGGTGATTGCAGTGTTGGGTAGGGATCAGTCAGGGACGGGGTGAGTGCAGTGTTGTGTAGGGATCAGTTACCGTGGGCGTATATTGTAGTGTTGGGTGGGGATCAGTCAGGGAGGGGGTGATTGCAGTGTTGGTTAGGGATCAGTCAGGGAGGGGATGAGTGCAGTGTTGGTTAGGTATCAGTCTGGGAGGAGGAGATTGAAGTGTTGGGGAGGGATCAGTCAGGGGGGAGGTGATTGAAGTGTTGTGTAGCGATCAGTCAGGGTGGGGGAGATTGCAGTGTTGGGTAGGATTTAGTCAGTGAGGGGGAGATTACAGTGTTCAGTAGGGATCAGTCAGGGAGGGGGTGATTGCAGTGTTGGGTAGGGATCAGTCAGTGTGGGGGAGATTGCAGTGTTGGGTCGGGATCAGTCAGGGAGTGGGAGTTTACAGTGTTGAGTAGGGATCAGTCAGGGAGTGGGAGTTTGCAGTGTTGGGTAGGGATCAGTCAGGGAGGGGGAGATTGCAGTGTTGGTTTGCGATCAGTCAGGGAGGGGGTGATTGCAATGTTTGGTAGGGTTCAGTCAGGGTGGGCGTAAATTGCAGTGTTGGGTGGAGATCAGTCAGGGAGGGCGTGATTGCAGTGTTGGGTAGGGATCAGTCAGGGTGGGGGATATTGCAGTGTTGGGAAGGGATTCGTCAGGGAGGGGGTGATTGCAGTGTTGGGTAGGGATCAGTCAGGGAGGGCGAGATTGCAGTGTTGGGTAGGGATCAGTCAGGGTGGGGGAGATTGCAGTGTTGGGTAGGGATCGGTCAGGGAGGGGGTGATTGCAGTGTTGGGTAGGGATCGGTCAGGGAGGGGGTGATTGCAGTGTTGGGTGGGGATCAGTCAGGGAGGGGGTGATTGCATGTTGGGTAGGGATCAGTCAGGGTGGGTGAGATTGCAGTGTTGGGTAGGGATCAGTCAGGGTGGGTGAGATTGCAGTGTTGGGTACGGATCAGTCAGGGAGGGGGTGATTGCAGTGTTGGGTAGGGATTAGTCAGGGTGGGGGAGATGGCAGTGTTGGGTAGAGATCAGTCAAGGTGGGAAGATGGCAGTGTTGGGTAGGGATCAGTCTGGGAGGGTGAGATTGCAGTGTTGGGTAGGAAGCAGTCAGGGAGGGGATGAGTGCAGTGTTGGTTAGGGATGTGTCAGGGAGAGGGTGATTGCAGTGTTGGTTTGCGATCAGTCATGGAGGGATGATTGCATTTTTGGGTATGGATCGGTCAGGGTGGGTGTATATTGCAGTGTTGGGTAGAGATCAGTCAAGGTGGGAAGATGGCAGTGTTGGGTAGGGATCAGTCTGGGAGGGTGAGATTGCAGTGTTGGGTAGGAAGCAGTCAGGGAGGGGATGAGTGCAGTGTTGGTTAGGGATGTGTCAGGGAGAGGGTGATTGCAGTGTTGGTTTGCGATCAGTCAGGGAGGGGGTGATTGCAATGTTTGGTAGGGTTCAGTCAGGGTGGGCGTAAATTGCAGTGTTGGGTGGAGATCAGTCAGGGAGGGCGTGATTGCAGTGTTAGGTAGGGATCAGTCAGGGTGGGGGATATTGCCGTGTTGGGTAGGGATTAGTCAGGGAGGGGGTGATTGCAGTGTTGGGTAGGGATCAGTCAGGGTGGGGGAGATGGCAGTGTTGGGCAGGGATCAGTCAGGGAGGGTGAGATGGCAGTGTTGGGTAGGGATCAGTCAGGGTGGGGGAGATTGCAGTGTTGGGTAGGGATCGGTCAGGGAGGGGGTGATTGCAGTGTTGGGTGGGGATCAGTCAGGGAGGGCGTGATTGCATGTTGGGTAGGGATCAGTCAGGGTGGGTGAGATTGCAGAATTGGGTACGGATCAGTCAGGGAGGGGGTGATTGCACTGTTGGGTAGGGATTAGACAGGGTGGGGGAGATGGCAGTGTTGGGCAGGGATCCGTCAGGGAGGGTGAGATTGCAGTGTTGGGTACGGATCAGTCAGGGAGGGTGAGATTGCAGTGTTGGGTCAGGAACAGTCAGGATGGGGGAGATGGCAGTGTTGGGCAGGGATCAGTCAGGGAGGGGGCAATTGCAGTGTTGGGTCGGGATCAGCCAGGGAGGGGGGTGATTGCAGAGTTCAGTAGGGATCAGTCAGGGAGGGCGTGTATTGCAGTGTTGGGTGGAGATCAGTCAGGGTGGGCGTGATTGCATGTTGTTTCGGGATCAGTCAGGGTGGGTGAGATTTCATTGTTGGGTAGGGATCAATCAGGGAGGGGGTGCGTGCAGTGTTGGGAAGGGATCAGTTACCGTGGGCGTATATTGTAGTGTTGGGTGGGGATCAGTCAGGGAGGGGGTGATTGCAGTGTTGGTTAGGGATCAGTCAGGGAGGGGATGAGTGCAGTGTTGGTTAGGTATCAGTCTGGGAGGAGGAGATTGAAGTGTTGGGGAGGGATCAGTCAGGGGGGAGGTGATTGAAGTGTTGTGTAGGGATCAGTCAGGGTGGGGGAGATTGCAGTGTTGGGTAGGATTTAGTCAGGGAGGGGGAGATTACAGTGTTGGGTCGGGATCAGTCAGGGAGGGGGAGTTTGCAGTGTTGGGTAGGGATCAGTCAGGGAGGGGGAGATTGCAGTGTTGAGTAGGGATCAGTCAGGGAGGGGGAGATTGCAGTGATGGGTAGGGATCAGACAGGGAGGGCGAGATTGCAGTGATGGGTAGGAAGCAGTCAGGGTGGGTGAGACGGCAGTTATGTTTCGGGATCAGTCAGGATGGGGGAGAGGGCAGTGCTGGGTAGGAATTAGTTCAGGGAGGGGGTGAGTACCGTGTTGTGTAGGGATCAGTCAGGGAGGAGGAGATTACAGTGTCGGTTTGGGATCAGTCAGGGTGGGGGAGAGTGCAGTGTTGGGTAGGGATCAGTCAGGGAGGGGGAGATTGCAGTGTTGGGTAGGGATCAGTCAGGAGGGGGAGATTGCAGTGTTGGGTAGGGATCAGTCAGGGAGGGGGAGATTGCAGTGTTGGGTAGGGATCAGTCAGGGAGGGGGTGAGTGCAGTGTTGGTTTGCGATCAGTCAGGGAGGGGGTGATTGCAGTGTTTGGTAGGGATCAGTTACCGTGGGCGTATATTGCAGTGTTGTGTGGGGATCAGTCAGGGAGGGGCAGATTGCATTGTTTGGTCGGGATCAGTCAGGGAGGGGGAGATTGCAGTGTTGGGTAGGGATCAGTCAGGGAGGAGGCGATTGCAGTGTTGGGTAGGGATCAGTCAGGGAGTGGGACATTGCAGTGTTGGGTAGGGATCAGTCAGGGAGGGGTACATAAATGTGTTGGGTAGGGATCAGTCAGGGAAGCTGTGATTACAGTGTTGGCTAAGGATTAGTCAGGGAGTGCGAAGATTGCAATGTTCAGTAGGGATCAGTCAGGGAAGGGGTGAGTACAGTGTTGTGTAGGGATCAGTCCGGGAAGGCGAGATTACAGTGTTCAGTCGGGATCAGTCAGGGAGGGGGAGATTGCAGTGTTGGGAAGGGATCAGTCAGCGAGGGGGAGATTGCAGTGTTGAGTCGGGATGAGAAAGGGATGGGGAGATAGCAGTGTTGCGCAGGGATCAGTCAGGGACGGGTTATTTCAGTGTTGGGTAGGGATCAGTCAGGGAGGGGGTGATGGCAGTGTTGGGTAGCGATCAGTCAGGGAGGGGGTGATTGCAGTGTTGGGTAGGGATCAATCAGGGCGGGGGAGATTGCAGTGTTGGGTCGGGACCAGTCAGGGAGGGGGAGATTGCAGTGTTGGGTAGGGATCAGTCAGGGAGGGGGAGATTGCAATGTTGGGTAGGGATCAGTCAGGGCGGGGGAGATTGCAGTGTTGGGTAGGGATCAGTCAGGGAGGTGGAGATTGCAATGTTGGGTAGGGATCAGTCAGGGCGGGGGAGATTGCAGTGTTGGGTAGGGATCAGTCAGGGAGGGTGAGATTGCAATGTTGGGTAGGGATCAGTCAGGGCGGGGGAGATTGCAGTGTTGGATAGGGATCAGTCAGGGAGGGGGAGATTGCAATGTTGGGTCGGGATCAGTCAGGGAGGGGGAGATTGCAGTGTTGTGCAGGGATCAGTCAGGGCGGGTTATTTCAGTGTTGGGTAGGGATCAGTCAGGGAGGGGGAGATTGCAGTGTTGGGTAGGGATCAGTCAGAGAGGGGGAGATTGCAGTGTTGGGTAGGGATAAGTCAGGGTGGGGGTATATTGCAGTGTTGGGTGTGGATCAGTCAGGGAAGAGGAGATTGCAGTGTTGTGTCGGGATCATTCAGGGAGTGTGAGATTGCAGTGTTGTGTAGGGATCAGCCAAGGAATGGGTGAGTGCACACTTGGGTAGGAATCAGTCAGGGAGGGGGTGACTGCTGCGTTGAATAGGGATCAGTCAGGGAGGGGGGGATTGCAGTGTTGGGTAGGGATCAGTCAGGGAGGGGGGGATTGCAGTGTTGAATAGGGATCAGTCAGGGAGGGGGGGATTGCAGTGTTGGGTAGGGATCAGTCAGGGAGGGGGTGATTGCAGTGTTGGGTAGGGAATACTCAGCGAGGGGGTGATTACAGTGTGAGGTCGGGATCTCTCAGGGAGGGGTTGAGTGCGGTGTTGTGTCGGTATCAGTCAGGGAGGGTGAGATTGCAGTGTTGGGTAGGGATCAGACAGGGAGGGTGAGATTGCAGTGTTGGTTAGGGATCAGTAAGGGAGGGGGTGAGTGCAGTGTTGGGCAGCGATCAGTCCGGGAGGGGGTGAGTGCAGTGTTGGGTAGGGATCAGTCAGGGAGGGGGGATTGCAGTTTTGGTTAAGGATCAGTCAGGGAGTGGGAGATTGCAGTGTTGGGTAGGGATCAGTCAGGGAGGGGGGATTGCAGTGTTGGGTAAGGATCAGTCAGAGAGTGGGAGTTTGCAGTGTTGGGTAGAGATCAGTCAGGGAGGGGGTGAGTGCAGTGTTGGGCAGGGATCAGTCAGGGAGGGGGTGATTGCAGTATTGGGTAGCGATCAGTCAGGGATGGTGTGATTACAGTGTTGCGGAGGGATCAGGCAGGGAGGGGGAGATTGCAGTGTTGGGTAGGGCACAGTCATGGAGGGTGTGATTACAGTGTTAGGCAGGGATCAGTCAGGGAGGGGGAATTGCTGTGTTGTGTAGGGATTAGTTAGGGATGGGGAGTTTGCAGTGTTGGGGACGGATCAGTCAGGGATGGCGTGAGTGCAGTGTTGTGTAGGGATCAGTCCGGGAGGGCGAGATTACAGTGTTGGTTCGGGATAAATCAGGGAGTGCGCAGATTGCAATGTTCAGTAGGGATCAGTCAGGGAAGGGGTGAGTACAGTGTTGTGTAGGGATCAGTCCGGGAAGGCGAGATTACAGTGTTCAGTAGGGATCAGTCAGGGAGGGGGAGATTGCAGTGTTGGGAAGGGATCAGTCAGCGAGGGGGAGATTGCAGTGTTGAGTCGGGATGAGAGAGGGATGGGGAGATAGCAGTGTTGTGCAGGGATCAGTCAGGGACGGGTTATTTCAGTGTTGGGTAGGGATCAGTCAGGGAGGGGGTGAGTGCAGTGTTGGGTAGCGATCAGTCAGGGAGGGGGTGATTGCAGTGTTGGGTAGCGATCAATCAGGGAGGGTGTGATTACAGTGTTGCGGTGGGATCAGGCAGGGAGGGGGAGATTGCAGTGTTGGGCAGTGATCAATCAGGGAGGGAGGAGATTGCAGTGTTGTGTATGGATCAGTCAGAGAGGGGGAATTGTAGTGTTGGGTAGTGATAAGAGAGGGAGGAGCTGATTGCAGTTTTGGGTAGGGATCAGTCAGGGAGGGGGTGATTGCAGTGTTGTGTTGTGATCAGTCAGGGAGGGAGTGAGTGCAGAGTTGGGTAGGTTTCAGTCAGAGAGGGGGTGAGTACAGTGTTGGCTAGGGATCAGTCAGGGAGGAGGAGATTGCAGAGTTCAGTAGGGATCAGTCAGAGATGGGAGATTGCAGTGTTGGGTAGGGATCAGACAGGGAGGGGGAGATTGCAGTGCTGGATAGCGATCAGTCGGAGAGGGATCAGTCAGTGAGGGGGAGATTGCAGTGTTGGGTAGGGTTCAGTCAGGGTGGGGGTATATTGCAGTGTTGGGTGTGGATCAGTCAGGGAAGAGGAGATTGCAGTGATGTGTCGGGATCATTCAGGGAGGGTGAGATTGCAGTGTTGTGTAGGGATCAGCCAAGGAATGGGTGAGTGCACACTTGGGTAGAAATCAGTCAGGGAGGGGGTGATTGCTGCGTTGAATAGGGATTAGTCAGGGAGGGGAGGATTGCAGTGTTCAATAGGGATCAGTCAGGGAGGGGGGGATTGCAGTGTTGGGTAGGGATCAGTCAGGGAGGTGGAGATTGCAGTGTTGGGTAGGGAATACTCAGCGAGGGGGTGATTACAATGTGAGGTCGGGGTCTCTCAGGGAGGGGTTGAGTGCAGTGTTTGGTCGGTATCAGTCAGGGAGGGTGAGATTGCTGTGTTGGGTAGGGATCAGACAGGGAGGGTGAGATTGCAGTGTTGGTTAGGGATCAGTAAGGGAGGGGGTGAGTGCAGTGTTGGGTAGGGATCAGTCAGGGAGGGGGGATTGCAGTGTTGGGTAAGGATCAGTCAGGGAGTGGGTGATTGCAGTGTTTTGTAGGCATCAGTCAGGGATTGGGTGAGTGCAGTGTTGGGTTGGGATCGGTCAGGGAGGGGGTGATTGCAGTGTTGCGTAGGGATCAGTCTGGGAGGGTGAGATTGCAATGTTGTTAAGGGATCAGTCAGGGAGGGGGTGATTGCAGTGTTGCGTAGGGATCAGTCTGGGAGGGTGAGATTGCAATGTTGTTAAGGGATCAGTCAGGGAGGGGGTGATTGCTGTGCAGGGTGGGGGTCAGTCAGGGAGGTGATGAGTGCATTGCTGGGTAGGGATCACTCAGGGAGGGGGTGATTGCATTATTGGGTAGAGATCAGTCTGGGATGGGTGATTGCAGTTTTGGGTAGGGATCAGTCAGGGAGGGTCGAGTGCAGTGTTCGGTCGGGATCAGTCTGGGAGGGGGTGAGTGCAGAGTCGGGGAGGGATCAGTAATGGAGGGGGAGATTGCACTGTTGGATAGGGATCAATCAGTGAGGGGGAGATTGCAGTGTTGTGCAGGGCTCAGTCAGGGAGGGGGAGATTACAGAGTTGGGTAGGAATCAGCCAGGGAGGGAGAGATTGCAGTGCTGGATAGGGATCAGTCAATGAGGGGGAGATTGCAGTGTTGGGTAGGGATTAGTGAGGGAGGGAGAGATTGCCGTGTTGGGTAGCGATCAGTCATGGAGGGGATGATTGCAGTGTTGTGTGGGGATCAGTCAGGGAGGGGGAGATTGCAGTGTTGGGTATGGATCAGTCTGGGTGGGGGTGATGGCAGTGTTGGGTAGGGAGCAGTCAGGGAGGGGATGAGTGCAATGTTGGTTGGGGATCAGTCAGGGAGGAGGTGATTCCAGTGTTGTGTCTGGATCAGTCAGGGAGGGGGTGATTGCATTGTTGGGTAGGGATCAATCAGGGTGCGGGAGATTGGCGTGTTGGGTAGAAATTAATCAGGGCGGGGGTGAGTGCAGTGCTGTGTAGGGATCAATCAGGGAGGGGGAGATTACAGTGTTGGTTCTGGTTCAGTCAGGGAGGGGGCGATTGCAGTGTTCACTAGGGATCAGTCAGGGAGGGGGTGATTGGCGTGTTGGGTAGAAATTAATCAGGGCGGGGGTGAGTGCAGTGCTGTGTAGGGATCAATCAGGGAGGGGGAGATTACAGTGTTGGTTCTGGTTCAGTCAGGGAGGGGGCGATTGCAGTGTTCACTAGGGATCAGTCAGGGAGGGGGTGATTGGCGTGTTGGGTAGAAATTAATCAGGGCGGGGGTGAGTGCAGTGCTGTGTAGGGATCAATCAGGGAGGGGGAGATTACAGTGTTGGTTCTGGTTCAGTCAGGGAGGGGGCGATTGCAGTGTTCACTAGGGATCAGTCAGGGAGGGGGTGATTGGCGTGTTGGGTAGAAATTAATCAGGGCGGGGGTGAGTGCAGTGCTGTGTAGGGATCAATCAGGGAGGGGGAGATTACAGTGTTGGTTCTGGATCAGTCAGGGAGGGGGGTGATTGCAGTGTTGGCTAGGGATCAGTCAGGGAGGGGGTGAGTGCAGTGCTGGTTTGCGATCAGTCAGGGAGGGGGTGATTGCAGTGTTGGGTAGGGAACAGTTACCGTGGCGTATATTGCAGTGTTGGGTAGGGATCAGTCAGGGAGGGGATGATTGCAGTGTTGGGTAGGGATCAGTCAGGGAGGGGGGAGATTGCAGTGTTGGGTCGGGATCAGACAGGGAATGGGGTGAGTGTAATGTTGGGAAGGAATCAGTAAGGGAGGGGGTAATTGCAGTGTTGAATATGGATCAGTCAGGGAGGGGGGAGATTGTAGTGTTGGGTAGGGATCAGTCAGGGAGGGGGTGAGTGCAGTGCTGGTTTGCGATCAGTCAGGGAGGGGGTGATTGCAGTGTTGGGTAGGGAACAGTTACCGTGGGCGTATATTGCAGTGTTGGGTAGGGATCAGTCAGGGAGGGGGAGATTGCAGTGTTGGGTAGGGATCAGTCAGGGAGCGGGAGATTGCAGTGTTGGGTAGGGATCAGTCAGGGAGCGGGAGATTGCAGTGTTGGGTAGGAATCAGTCACCGTGGGACTATATTGCAGTGTTGAGTGGGGATCAGTCAGGGAGGGAGTGATTGCAGTGTTGGGTAGGGATCAGTCAGGCTGGGGGAGATTGCAGTGTTGGGTAGGGATCAGTCAGGGAGGGGGAGATTGCAGTGTTGCATTGGGATCAGACAGGGAGGCTGTGATTACAGTGTTGGCTAGGGATTAGTCAGTGAGTGGGTGAATTTAGTGTTGAATAGGGATCCGTCCTGGAGGGGGAGATTGCAGTGTTGGGTCGTGATCAGTAAGGGAGGGGGAGATTCCAGTGTTTTGTAGGGATCAGTCAGGGAGGGGGGAGATTGCAGTGTTGGTTAGGGATCAGCCAGGGAATGTGGTGAGTGCAATGTTGGGTAGGAATCACTCAGGGAGGGGGTAATTGCAGTGTTGATTAGGGATCAGTCAGGGAGGGGGGTTTTCAGTGTTGGGTCGTGATCAGTCAGGGAGGGGGTAATTGCAGTGTTGAATAGGGATCAGTCAGGGAGGGGGGAGATTGCAGTGTTGGTAAGTGATTAGCCAGGGAATGGAGTGAGTGCACTCTTGGGTAGGAATCAGTCAGGGAGGGGGGAATTGCAGTGTTGGGGAGGGATCAATCAGGGAGGGGTGATTGCAGTGTTGGATACAGATCATTCAGGGATGGGGTGATTGCAGTGTTGGTTAGGGATCAGTCAGGGAGGGGGAGATTGCAGTGTTGGGTAGGGAATACTCAGCGAGGGGGTGATTACAGTGTTAGGTCGGGATCTCTCAGGGAGGGGTTGAGTGCAGTGTTGTGTCGGTATCAGTCAGGGTGGGTGAGATTGCAGTGTTTGGTAGGGATCAGACAGGGAGGGTGAGATTGCAGTGTTGGTTATTGATCAGTCAGGGAGTGGGAGATTGCAGTGTTGGGTAGGGATCAGTCAGGGAGGGGGGAATTGCAGTGTTCGGTAAGGATCAGTCTGGGAGGGGGAGATTGCAGTGTTGGGTAAGGATCAGTCAGGGAGGGGAAGATTGTAGTGTTGGGTAAGGATCAGTCAGGGAGTTGGAGATTGCAGTGTTGGGTAGAGATCAGTCAAGGAGGGGGAGATTGCAGTGTTGGGGAGGGATCAGTGAGGTAGGGGGGACTGCAGTGTTGGGTGGATATCAGTCAGGTATGGGGTGAGTGCAGTGTTGTTCAGGGATCAGTCAGGGAGGGGTAGAGTTCAGTTTTGTGTAGGAATCTGTCAGGGAGGAGGTGATTGCAGTTTTGGTAGGGATCAGTCAGGGATGTGGTGAGTGCAGTGTTGGGTAGGGATCAGTCAGGGAGCGGGTGATTGCAGTGTTGGGTAGGGATCAGTCAGGGAGGGGGTGATTGCCGTGTTGGGTAGGGATCAGTTACCGTGGGCGTATATTGCAGTGTTGGGTGGGGATCAGTCAGGGAGGGGGTGAGTGCAGTGTTGGGTAGGGATCAGTCAGGGAGGGGGGAGATTGCAGTGTTTGGTAGGGATCAGTCAGGGAGTGGGGTGAGTGCAGTGTTGCGTCGGGATCAGTCAGGGAGGCTGTGATTCCAGGGTTGACTAGGGATTAGTCAGTGAGTGGGTGAATTTAGTGTTGAATAGGGATCCGTCCTGGAGGGGGAGATTGCAGTGTTGGGACGTGATCAGTCAGGGAGGGGGAGATTCCAGTGTTTTGTAGGAATCAGTCAGGGAGGGGGGAGATTGCAGTGTTGGTTCGGGATCAGCCAGGGAATGGGGTGAGTGCAATGTTGGGAAGGAATCAGTAAGGGAGGGGGTAATTGCAGTGTTGAATATGGATCAGTCAGGGAGGGGGGAGATTGCAGTGTTGGTAAGGGATCAGTCAGGGAGGGGGTAATTGCAGTGTTGGCTAGTGATTAGTCAGTGAGTGGGTGACGTTAGTGTTGAATCGGGATCCGTCCTGGAGGGGGAGATTGCAGTGTTGGGTCGTGATCAGTAAGGGAGGGGGAGATTCCAGTGTTTTGTAGGGATCAGTCAGGGAGGGGGGAGATTGCAGTGTTGGTTAGGGATCAGCCAGGGAATGTGGTGAGTGCAATGTTGGGTAGGAATCACTCAGGGAGGGGGTAATTGCAGTGTTGATTAGGGATCAGTCAGGGAGGGGGGTTTTCAGCGTTGGGTCGTGATCAGTCAGGGAGGGGGTAATTGCAGTGTTGAATAGGGATCAGTCAGGGAGGGGGGAGATTGCAGTGTTGGTAAGTGATTAGCCAGGGAATGGAGTGAGTGCACTCTTGGGTAGGAATCAGTCAGGGAGGGGGAAATTGCAGTGTTGGGGAGGGATCAATCAGGGAGGGGTGATTGCAGTGTTGGATACAGATCAGTCAGAGATGGGGTGATTGCAGTGTTGGTTAGGGATCAGTCAGGGAGGGGGAGATTGCAGTGTTGGGTAGGGAATACTCAGCGAGGGGGTGATTACAGTGTTAGGTCGGGATCTCTCAGGGAGGGGTTGAGTGCAGTGTTGTGTCGGTATCAGTCAGGGTGGGTGAGATTGCAGTGTTTGGTAGGGATCAGACAGGGAGGGTGAGATTGCAGTGTTGGTTATTGATCAGTCAGGGAGTGGGAGATTGCAGTGTTGGGTAGGGATCAGTCAGGGAGGGGGGATTGCAGTGTTCGGTAAGGATCAGTCAGGGAGGGGGAGATTGCAGTGTTGGGTAAGGATCAGTCAGGGAGGGGAAGATTGTAGTGTTGGGTAAGGATCAGTCAGGGAGTTGGAGATTGCAGTGTTGGGTAGAGATCAATCAGGGTGGGGGTGAGTGCAGTGTTGGGTAGGGATCAGTCAGGGAGGGGGTGAGTGCAGTGTTGGGCAGCGATCAGTCAGGGAGGGGGTGAGTGCAGTGTTGGGGAGGGATCAGTCAAGGAGGGGGAGATTGCAGTGTTGGGTAGGGATCAGTCAGGGAGGAGGGATTGCATTGTTGGGTAAGGTTCAGTCAGGGAGGGGGAGATTGCAGTGTTGGGTAGGGATCAGTCAAGGAGGGGGAGATTGCAGTGTTGGGGAGGGATCAGTGAGGTAGGGGGGACTGCAGTGTTGGGTGGATATCAGTCAGGTATGGGGTGAGTGCAGTGTTGTTCAGGGATCAGTCAGGGAGGGGTATAGTTCAGTTTTGTGTAGGAATCTGTCAGGGAGGAGGTGATTGCAGTTTTGGTAGGGATCAGTCAGGGATGTGGTGAGTGCAGTGTTGGGTAGGGATCAGTCAGGGAGGTGGAGATTGCAGTGTTGGGGAGGGATCAGTCAGGGAGGGGGAGATTGCAGATTTGGATAGAGTTCAGTCAGGGATGGAGAGATTGCAGTGTTCGGTAGTTATCAGTCAGGGAGGGGGAGATTGCAGAGTTGGGTAGGAATCAGCCAGGGAGGCGGAGATTGCAGTGTTTTGTAGGCATCAGTCAGGGAATGGGGTCAGTGCAGTGTTGGGCAGGGATCAGTCAGGGAGGGGGTGAGTGCAGTACTGGGGAGGGATCAGTCAGGGATGGACAGATTGCAGTGCTGGATAGGGATCAGTCAGTGAGGGGGAGATTGCAGTGTTTTGTAGGCATCAGTCAGGGATTGGGTGAGTGCAGTGTTGGTTAGGGATCAGTCTGGGACGGGGAGATTACAATTGTGAAGTGATCAGTCAGGGAGGGGGAGATTTCAGTGTTGGTTCGGTATCAGTCAGGATGGGGGAGATTGCAGTGTTGGCATGGGATCAGTCAGGGATGGGTGAGTGCAATGTTGGGTTGGGATCAGTCAGGGAGGGGGTGATTGCAGTGTTGCGTAGGGATCAGTCAGGGAGTGGGTGAGTGCTGTGTTGGGGAGCGATCAGTCAGGGAGGGGGAGATTGCAATGTTGTCAAGGGATCAGTCAGGGAGGGGATGATTGCTGTGTTGGGTGGGGATCAGTCAGGGAGGGGATGAGTGCATTGCTGGGTATGGATCACTCAGGGAGGAGGTGATTGCATTGTTGGGTAGAGATCAGTCTGGGATGGGTGTTTGCAGTGTTGGGTAGGGATCAGTCAGGTAGGGGCGAGTGCAGTGTTCGGTAGGGATCAGTCTGGGAGGGGGTGAGTGCAGAGTCGGGTAGCGATCAGTCAGGGAGGGGGTGATTGCAGTGTTGGGTAGGGATCAGTTACCGTGGGCGTATATTGCAGTGTTGGGTGGGATCAGTCAGGGAGGGGGTGAGTGCAGTGTTGTGTCGGGATCAGTCAGGGAGGCTGTGATTCCAGTGTTGGCTAGGGATTAGTCAGTGAGTGGGTGAATTTAGTGTTGAATAGGGATCCGTCCTGGAGGGGGAGATTGCAGTGTTGGTTCGTGATCAGTCAGGGAGGGGGAGATTGCAGTGTTTTGTAGGGATCATTCAGGGAGGGGGAGATTGCAGTGTTGTGTAGGGATCAGTCAGGGATCGGGAGATTGCAGTGTTGGGTCGGGATCAGTCACCGTGGGAGTATATTGCAGTGTTGAGTGGGGATCAGTCAGGGAGGGAGTGATTGCAGTTTTGGGTAGGGATCAGTCAGGCTGGGGGAGATTGCAGTGTTGGGTAGGGATCAGTCAGGGAGGGGGAGATTGCAGTGTTGGGTAGGGATCAGTCAGGGAGGGGAAGATTGCAGTGTTGGGTAGGAATCAGTCAGGGAGGGGGAGATTGCAGTGTTGGGCCGTGATCAGTCAGGGAGGGGGAGATTCCAGCGTTTTGTAGGGATCTGACAGGGAGGGGGGAGATTGCAGTGTTGGTTAGGGATCAGCCAGGGAATGCGGTGAGTGCAATGTTGGTTAGGAATCTCTCAGGGAGGGGGTAATTGCAGTGTTGAATAGGGATCAGTCAGGGAGGGTTGTTTGCAGTGTTGTGTCGTGATGAGTCAGGGAGGGGTTAATTGCAGTGTTGGGTAGGGATCAGTCAGGGAGTGGGTGATTGCAGAGTTGTGAAGTGATCAGTCAGGGAGTGAGTGAGTGCAGAGTTGGGTAGGTTTCAGTCAGAGAGGGGGTGAGTACAGTGTCGGCTAAGGATGAGTCAGGGAGGAGGAGATTGCAGTGTTCAGTAGGGATTAGTCATAGAGGGGGAGATTGCAGTGTTGGGTAGGGATCAGTCAGGGAGGGGGAGATTGCAGTGCTGGATAGCGATCAGCCGGGGAGGGATCAGTCAGGGAGGGGCAGATTGCAGTGTTGGGTAGGGTTCAGTCAGGGTGGGGGTATATTGCAGTGTTGGGTGTGGATCAATCAGGGAGGAGGAGATTGCAGTGTTGTGTCGGGATCAGTCAGGGAGGGTGAGATTGCAGTGTTGTATAGGGATCAGCCAAGAAACGGGTGAGTGCACTCTTGGGTCGGAATCAGTCAGGGAGGGGGTGATTGCTGCGTTGAATAGGGACCAGTCAGGGAGGGGTGGATTGCAGTGTTCAATAGGGATCGGTCAGGGAGGGGGGGATTGCAGTGTTGGGTCGGGATCAGTCAGGGAGGGGGAGATTGCAGTGTTGAGTAGGGATCAGCCAAGCAATGGGTGAGTGCACTCTTGGGTAGGAATCAGTCAGGGCGGGGGAGATTGCAGTGTTGGGGAGGGATCAATCAGGGAGGGGTGATTGCAGTGTTGGATAAAGATCAGTCAGGGAGGGGGTGATTGCAGTGTTGATTAGGGATCAGTCAGGGAGGGGGAGATTGCAGTGTTGGGTCGGGAATACTCAGCGAGGGGGTGATTACAGTGTTAGGTCTGGATCTCTCAGGGAGGGGTTGAGTGCAGTGTTGTGTCGGTATTAGTCAGGGAGGGTGAGATTGCAGTGTTGGGTAGGGATCAGACAGGGAGGTTGAGATTGCAGTGTTGGTTAGGGATCAGCCAGGGAGTGGGAGATTGCAGTGTTGGGTAGAGATCAGTCAGGGTGGGGGTGAGTGCAGTGTTGGGCAGGGATCAGTCAGGGAAGGGGTGAGTGCAGTGTTGGGCAGCGATCAGTCAGGGACGGGGTGAGTGCAGTGTTGGGTAGGGATCAGTCAGGGTGGGGGTGAGTGCAGTATTGGGCAGGGATCAGTCAGGGAGGGGGTGAGTGCAGTGTTGGGCAGCGATCAGTCAGGGAGGGGGTGAGTGCAGTGTTGGGTAGGGATCAGTCAGGGAGGGGGGATTGCAGTGTTGGTTAAGGATCAGTCAGGGAGGGGGAGATTGCAGTGTTGGGGAGGGATCAGTCAGGGAGGGGGAGTTTGCAGTGTTGGTTAGGGATCAGTTAGGGAGGTGGGATTACAGTTTTGGGCGTGAATCTGTCAGGGAGGAGGTGATTGCAGTGTTGGGTAGGGATCAGGCAGGGATGTGGTGAGTGCAGTGTTGAATAGGGATCAGTCAGGGAGGGGGAGATTGCAGTGTTGGGGAGGGATCAGTCAGGGAGGGGGAGTTTGCAGTGTTGGGGAGGGATCAGTCAGGGAGGGTGAGATTGAAGTGTCCGGAAGTTATCAGTCAGGGAGGGGGAGATTGCAAAGTTGGGTAGGAATCAGCCAGGGAGGGGGAGATTGCAGTGCTGGATAGGGATCAGTCAGTGAGGGGGAGATTGCAGTATTTTGTAGGCATCAGTCAGGGAATGGGGTGAGTGCAGTGTTGGGCAGGGATCAGTCAGGGAGGGGGTTAGTGCAGTATTGGGTAGGGATCAGTCAGGGATGGACAGATTGCAGTGCTGGATAGGGATCAGTCAGTGAGGGGGAGATTGCAGTGTTTTGTAGGCATCAGTCAGGGATTGGGTGAGTGCAGTGTTGGGTAGGGATCAGTCAGGGAGAGGGAGATTTCAGTGTTGGTTCGGTATCAGTCAGGGTGGTGGAGATTGCAGTGTTGGCATGGGATCAGTCAGGGATTGGGTGAGTGCAATGTTGGGTTGGGATCAGTCAGGGAGGGGGTGATTGCAGTGTTGCGTAGGGATCAGTCAGGGAGTGGGTGAGTGCTGTGTTGGGGAGCGATCTGTAAGGGAGGGGGAGATTGCAGTGTTGAGTGGAGATCAGCCAGGGAGGGGGTGATTGCAGTGTTGGGTAGGGATCAGTAAGGAAGTCGGAGATTGCAGTATTAGGGAGGGATCAGCCAGTGAGGGGGAGATTGCAGTCTTGGGGAGGGATCATTCAGGGAGGGGGATATTGCAATGTTGTGAAGTGATCAGTCAGGGAGAGGGAGATTTCAGTTTTGGTTAGGGACCAATTTGGGAGGGGGTGAGTGCAATGTTGTGAATGGATTATTCAGGGAGGGGGAGATTGCAGTGTAGGGGAGGAATCAGTCAGGGAGGGGTATATTGTTGTGTTGGGATTGGATCAGTCAGGGAGGGGGAGATTGCAGTGTTGGGTAGGGATCAGTAAGGAAGTCGGAGATTGCAGTATTAGGGAGGGATCAGTCAGGGAGGGGGAGATTGCAGTGTTCGGGAGGGATCAGTCAGGGAGGGGGAGTTTGCAGTGTTGGGGAGGGATCAGTCAGGGAGGGTGAGATTGAAGTGTTCGGTAGGTATCAGTCAGGGAGGGGGAGATTGCAAAGTTGGGTAGGAATCAGCCAGGGAGGGGGTTAGTGCAGTATTGGGGAGGGATCAGTCAGGGAGGGGGAGACTGCAGTGTTGGATAGGGATTAGTCAGGGAGGGTAAGTGCAGTGTTATGCAGGGATCAGACAGGGAGGGGGATATTGCAGTGTTGGGTCAGGAGCATTCAGGAAGGGGGATTGCAGTTTTCGATAAGGATCAGTCAGGGAGGGGGAGATTGCAATTGTGAAGTGATCAGTCAGGGAGAGGGAGATTTCAGTGTTGGTTCGGTATCAGTCAGGGTGGTGGAGATTGCAGTGTTGGCATGGGATCAGTCAGGGATTGGGTGAGTGCAATGTTGGGTTGGGATCAGTCAGGGAGGGGGTGATTGCAGTGTTGCGTAGGGATCAGTCAGGGAGTGGGTGAGTGCTGTGTTGGGGAGCGATCTGTAAGGGAGGGGGAGATTGCAGTGTTGAGTGGAGATCAGCCAGGGAGGGGGTGATTGCAGTGTTGGGTAGGGATCAGTAAGGAAGTCGGAGATTGCAGTGTTAGGGAGGGATCAGTCAGGGAGGGGTATATTGTTGTGTTGGGATTGGATCAGTCAGGGAGGGGGAGATTGCCGTGTTGGATAGGGATCAGTCAGGGAGGGGGAGATTGCAGTGTTGGGTAGGGATCAGTCAGTGAGGGGAGATTGCAGTGATGGGTAGTGATCAGTCAGTGAGGGGCTTTATTTAATGCGGGGTAGGTATCAGTCAGGGAGGGGGAGATGACAGTGTTGGATAGCGATCAGTCAGGGAGGGGGAGATTGGAGTGTTGTGTAGGGACCAATTTGGGAGGGGGTGAGTGCAATGTTGGGAATGGATTATTCAGGGAGGGGGAGATTGCAGTGTAGGGGAGGGATCAGTCAGGGAGGGGTATATTGTTGTGTTGGGATTGGATCAGTCAGGGAGGGGGAGATTGCCGTGTTGGATAGGGATCAGTCAGGGAGGGGGAGATTGCAGTGTTGGGTAGGGATCAGTCAGTGAGGGGAGATTGCAGTGATGGGTAGTGATCAGTCAGTGAGGGGCTTTATTTAATGCGGGGTAGGTATCAGTCAGCGAGGGGGAGATGACAGTGTTGGATAGCGATCAGTCAGGGAGGGGGAGATTGGAGTGTTGTGTAGGGATCAGTCAGGGAGGGGGTGATTACAGTGTTGGGTAGGGATCAGTCAGGGAGGGGGAGATTGGAGTGTTGTGTAGGGATCAGTCAGGGAGGGGGTGATTACAGTGTTGGGTAGGGATCAGTCAGGGAGGGGGAGATTGCAGTGTTGGGTAGGGATCAGTCAGTGAGAGGAGATTGCAGTGATGGGTAGTGATCAGTCAGTGAGGGGCTTTATTTAATGCGGGGCAGGTATCAGTCAGGGAGGGGGAGATGACGGTGTTGGATAGCGATCAGTCAGGGAGGGGGAGATTGGAGTGTTGTGTAGGGATCAGTCAGGGAGGGGGTGATGACAGTGTTGGATAGGGATCAGTCAGGGAATGGGTTATATTGCAGTGTTGTGTAGGGATCAGTCAGGGAGGAGGACACTGCAGTTTACTGATCAGTGCTGGGTTGGGATCAGTCAGGGAGTGGGAGTTTGCAGTGTTGGGTAGGGATCAGTCAGAGAGGGGGAGATTACAGTGTTGGGTAGGGATCAGTCAGGGAGGGGGAGATTGCAGTGTTGGGTAGGGATCAGTCAGGGAGTGGGTGAGTGCAGTGTTGGGTAGGGAACAGTCAGAGAGGGGGAGATTGCAGTGTTGGGTAGGGATCAGTCAGGGAGGGGGAGATTGCAGTGTTGTGTAGGGATCAATCAGGGAGGGGGTCAGTGTAGTGTTGTGTCGGGATAGAGGAAAATCAGGAGGGCAAAAAGGGGACATGAGATTGCTTTGGCAAATAGATTTAAGGAGAATCCAAAACATTTGTATAAATCCATGCAGGACAAAAGGGTCACTGGGGAGAGTATAGAGCCCTCAAAGATCATGGCAGCCTGCACGTGGAGCTGCAGGAGATGGGGGAGAAACTGAACAAGTGTTTACTGTAGAGAAGGACATGGATGATGTAGAATAGAATGATGGTTTGGGAAATAGCATTGGGAAATAGATGATGTCATCTTGCAAAATGTCCATATTACAGAGGAGGAGGTGCTGGATGTCTTGAAATGGTTAAAGGTGGATAAATCCCCAGGACCTTTTCAGGTATACTCTCGATCTCTCGGAAGCTAGAGAAGTGATTGCTGTGCCCTTTGCTGAAATATTTGTATCATCGATAGACACAGGTGAGGTACCAGAAGACTGCAGGTTGGGCTAACGTGGTGCCACTGTTTAGGAAGGCTGGTAAGGACAAGCCAGGGAACTGCAGACTGGTTCACCTGACGTCAGTCGTGGGCACGTGGAAAGATGGATACATGAGGGACAGGAATTACATGTATTTAGAAAGGCAATGTCTAATTAGGGATAGTCAGCATTGCTTCGTACGTGGGAAATCATCACTCAAGATATTGAGTTTTTTGAAGAAGTACCAAAAGGATTGATGAGGGCAGCACGGTGGATGGGAGCGACATGGACTTCAGTAAGGTGCTCGAAATGTTTCCACATGGGAGATTGGAGAGCAAGGATAGATCTCATGGAACACAGGGTAAACCAGCCATTTGGATATGGATCTGGCAGGAAGGTAAAAGACAGAGGGTGGTTGTGGAGGGTGTTTTTTTCAGTCTGGAGACCTGTGCCCAGTGGAGTGCCACAAGGATCGGTGCTGCGTCCACTACTTTCCATTAATGATATAAATGATTTGGATGTGAACACAGCAGGTATAGTTAGTAAGTTTGCAGATGACACCAAAATTGTAGTTGTAGTGGACAGTGAAGAATGTTACTTCACATTACAATGGGATGGTGAACTGATGGGCCAATGGGCTGAGGAGTGGGAGATGGAGCTTTATTTAGATAAATGGGAGGTGCTACATTTTGGAAAAGCAACTCTTCGCAGGACTGATCCACTTAATGTTAAGGTCCCAGGGAGTGTTTCTGAACAAAGAGACCTTGGAGTGCAGGTTCATTGTTCCTTGAAAGGAGAATTGTGTGTCGATAGGATAGTGAAGAAGGAGTTTGGTATGGTTGTGTTTACTGATCAGTGCATTGAGTAGAGGAGTTGGGAGGTCATGTTGTGGCTGTATAGGACATTGGATAAGCCACTTTTGGAATATTGTGTGCAATTCTTGTCTCCTCCCTATCGGAAGGATGTTGTATAAATTGAAAGGGTTCAGAAAAGATTTACAAAGATGAAGATAGGATTGGAGGAATTGAGCCACAGGGAGAGGTGAAATGGACTGGGCCTGTTTTCCCTGGAATGTCTGAGGCTGAGGGGCACCCATATGTAGGTTTATAAAACCATGAGACAAATCGATAGGTATAACAGACATGTTCTTTTCCCTAGGGTGGGGTAGTCCAGAACTGGAGGGCCCAGGTTGAGGGTGAGAGGGGAAAGATATAAAAGGAACGTAAGGGACAACGTTTTGATGTGGAGGGTGTTGCGTGTATGGAATTAACTGCCAGATGAAGTTGTGGAGACTGGTACAATTACTGCATTTAAAAGGCATTTGGATGGGTATACGAACAGGAAGGGTTGAGAGGGATTTGGGCCAACTGATGGCAAATAAAACGAGATTGTGATAGGATATGTTGGTGGCGTGGATGATTTGTTTCTGTGCTGTACATCTCTATGACTGTAAATGTTTTGCACTGTCCATTTCCAGCCACACACTTCACTGTTTCCCCTGTTTACCTTGGTCAGTTCTCCTCTCAAACACATGTCAATGGCTTTGGTTGTGATTGTCGGGTGTGCTTTATGGTCACTTTAACAATCCATCATCTCACTGAATTTCACTACACGACAATTTCCCAGAGGATATCTCAGTGGGACATTACTCCTTCCCTCAGCGTCATCACCCAACGGTCGATCTGAGATAGTCACCTCCCTGGCCGTTTGCACAACGTGTTATTCAAAGAAACACTGACACAAACATTCAAAGAGGAGTTCGGAGAACATCACTTTTGCCGATGTGACTGCCCTAGATTATACAAAGACTGAAGTCTCCCAGAATTATCACAGTGGCTTTGTATTACACAGGAATGTGTAACAGGGTTGAGCATTGAAATGCTGTTAGGTCACCTAAAAACTGTTCTCCTGCTTGTGTTTTTGACACGTGTTACCCAGAATCTGCATTCAGACTGATTCAGCTGCATCATCTGAGGCCAAATGCTTTCTCTGTAATGCCTTTGTTACCCATTACTGTCAGGGTTACCCATCCTGCACTCCCTGACACCCCTCAAGGAGGTGGACAATAGAATATTCATGATCCACCTTTTGTTCACCCTGTCACCACTAAATCTCATTTATCTCTGTGCCACAATCCATCCACCTTATTGCAGAGACATTATCCAGTACAAAAAAAGAACATTAAGATTGACTCTTTCCACAATTTCTTGTCACAGTCCAATTCACTGATGTACAGTTTCAGTTAAACTCTGTCTCTCCCTGTTCCTTTCTGCTTGTCTTCAGCTACATCACCATTTTCTCTTTGGATTTGGATAGGTCCTTTCACCTGAACCCTGGCCCTGCATCCTCTCTGTCAGTTTAAAGTCCTGCCCATAAGCTTACCGACACGGTTGACCAGGACACTGTTCCCAGCAGTGTTGTGTTTAATTCACTCATGGGATGTTGCTGTCTCTGGTTAGCCAGCATCGCATGCCCACTCCGAGCTGCTCTTGAGCTGAGTGCCTTGCTGGATCATTTCAGGGGGCAGTTGAGAGTCAACCCCATTGCTCTGGGTCTGGATTCATATGTAGGCCAGACCCGCTGCCCATAACAGATTTCCTTCCTGAAAGGATATGAGACAGTTAGATGGGTATACTGCACTCCAGTATTAAGGTTTGGATGAACAGTCGGGTGAGAATAGCACGAGGCCATCACCTGTCCCAATCGTAGTTCAACCGTCAGTGAGTACTGATCCCAATGCAGCATGAATCAAACCCCTTTCACCATGACCATTGTTTGCTCCTGATATCTTCCTGCACTCTGGTGATATCACTCAGTCTCCCTCCATGTGATACCGCTCACTGTATGGGTCTAATTGCTGCCTCTGTTATGTCTCTCACTCTTGCAGTTAATCCAGATTCTGAGCTAACAGAATTCTCCACTCCAGAGAGAAAAACAGCACAGGCCAGAGATGGAGACTGAAATTTTCCAGATCTATGTGGGACTCAGTGCCATTCTCCTTGTGTAACCCTCACTTCTGAAGGGCTTTTGCCCGAAACATCGATTTCGAAGCTACTTGAATGCTGCCTGAACTGCTGTGCTCTTCCAGCACCACTAATCCAGAATCTGGTTTCCAGCATCTGCAGTCATTGTTTTTACCTCACTGTAGCAGTTTAACTTCCCATTCTGTCTATTTCTCTGTCTCCTGCAGGTAATCAGGATGTTCCTGTCTTAGCCGAATTCCTAACTCCTGTCTCGTCCATAACCACATCAAAGTCGCTTGGTCAACCAGAGATAGACGGAGAGGGAGATCTGGAGCCTTCAGTAAATCCTGCAGACGGAAAGATCACTCACAGGAAACAGCACAGCAAGGAGGTTGTGGCCTTCTATATTCAGACACGGAAGACAGGACATAGATACAGAGCTGGGCAAGGTGCAGCAACATTCTAGACTTCATTCCCACCATCTTGTGAGGGTCCTGCTTTCACCTCCGCTGTACTAGTCCTCCCTGGGACATCTCTTTCTCTCTCTCTCTCTCTCTGACTTTCTGTCTCTTTTTCTTTATCCCCTCTCTCACCCACCCACTCTCATTCTCTCTCTCACCCCCCTCTCACCCTCTCTCTCTATCTCTCTTCCCCTCACTCACTCTCTCTCTCTCACCCTCTCACTCACTCTTGCTCCCACCCCCTCACTTATTCTCCATCTCATCCCTGTCTCTCAACGCACTCTCTCTCTCTCCCTCGCGTGCCTCTCCCTCACATCCCTCTCTCTCTCTGGCTCACCCTGTATCTCTCCCTAGCTCGCTCTCCCCCTCTTTCTATCTTACTCTCTTTCTCATTCTCTCTCTTCCCCTTATCGCGCTCTCTCTCGATCTCTCAGACTCTCTCTCTCATTTCTGTCCCCTCGCTCACTCACACTTGCACCTCTCTCTCTCCCTCGCATGCCTCTCCCTCAAGTCCCCCTCTCTCTCTGGCTCACCCTGTATCTCTCCCTATTTCGCTCTCCCCTCTTTCTATCTTACTCTCTTTCTATTTCTCTCTCATCCCCTTATCATGCTCTCTCTCTCTCGATCTCCCAGACTCTCTCACATTTCTGTCCCCTCACTCACTCTCTCTCTCGCTCGCCCCATCTCTCGCCCGTCTCCCTTGCTCACACTTCGATCACCCCTTCTCTCCCTTCACTCTCGCTCCCTTCTCTATCACTTTCTTCCCCTCTCTCTGCCCCCTCTCTATGCCCCCTCTCTCCCTCCGCCCTCTCTCCCCCACTTTCTCCCCCGTCTCTGCCCCAGTCTCTCCCGCCCCTCTCGCGCCCCTCTCTCGCCCCCTCTCTCGCCCCCTCTCTCACCCACTCTATCGACCCTCTCACTGGACCCCGTCTCTTGACCCCCTCTCTCGATCCCTCTCTCTCCTCTGTCTCCCCACCTCACCCCTCTCTCTCACCCCCTCTCTCGATCCACTCTGTCGAGCCCCTCACTTGACCCCTTCACTCGACCCCCTCTCTCGACTCTCTCTCGACCCCGCTGTCTCGACCCTTCTCTCTCTACCCACCTCACTCCACCCCCTCTCTCCCCACTCTCTCTCCCCCTTTCTCCCCATCTCTCCCCCTCTCGTACCCCTCACTCGACCCTCTCTCTCGACTCCCTCTCTCAACACCCTCTCTCGACTCCCTCTTGTTCTCCCCATCCCCATCCCCCCTCCACCCCCTTTCCGCCTCCCTCTCTGCCCCTCTCTCAACCCCCTCACTCTACCCCCTCTCGCGACTCCCTCTCTCATACCTCGTTTCCCCATCTCTCCCCCTCCCCCTCACTCAACCCCCTCACTCAAGACCCCTCACTCGATCCCTCACTCATCACCCTCTCTCGACTCCCCCTCTCTCGACTCCCACTCGCTCGACTCCCTCTCTCACCCCTCTCTCCCCTTCACTCTTCCCCCTCTTTCGACTGACTCTCTCTCCCCATTCACTCCTTTTCTGTCCCCCTTTCTCCACATTCCCTCTCCCCTTCCTCACCCTCCCCCTCTCACTAATCCTGTCACTCCCCGTCTCAGCCCGTTGCTCTCCCCGTCTCTCCACCCCTCTCTCCCCTTTCTCTCCCAGTCCCTCTCCCCCTGTCTCTCCCTCTCACTCGACACCCCTCACTCGATCCCTCTCTCTAGCGCCCCCCTTCTCTCGACCCCCCTCTCTCGACACCCCCTCTTTCAAACCCCCTCACTTTACACCATCTCTCGACTCCCTCTCAGGACCCGCCACTCTCGACCCCACCTCTTGACCCATTCACTCGAACCGCCTCACTTGAACCCCCTCTCTCTCCACCTCTCTCTCACCTTCTCCTCCTCTCCCCCATCCCTCTCTTCCCCCCTCTCGATCCCTTTTCTCCCCCTTTCTTTCCCCCCCTCGATCCCCTCACTCGACCACCCTCGAACCCACTCTCTTGACCCCCTCTCTCGACCCCCTCACTCAACCCCCCCGCACTCGACCCCTTCACTCCAACCCCTCACTCAACCCCACCTCACTCGGCCCCCTCACTCGACCCACTCTATTGACCACCCTTTGTCTATATCCTCTCTCTCTCTCCCCTCTCTACCCCTCTCTCAACCCCCCTCATTCAACCCCCCACTCACTCAAACCCCCTCACTGGAGCGCCCTCACTCGACCCCCCCGCTCACTTCCCGCTCTCTCTCCCTCAGCCCCTTTCAGTCCCCTTTCTCCCCACTCCCTCTCCCCTTTACTCACCCTCCCCTTTCACTCCCCCTGTCTCCCCGTCACTCTCCCTGTCTCTCCACCCTTCACCCCCCCCTCTCTCGCCATCTCTATCCCTCTCCCTCTCCCCACTCTCTCTCCCCCTCTCTCTCTCCCCCTCACTCTCCCACCATTCTCTCCCCGCCTCTCTCCACACACTTTCTCACCGCCGCTCTTCTCCCTCTTTCTCAGCCCGTTATCTGCCCCCTCTCCCACTCTATCTCTCCCTTCTCTCTACCTCTTTCTCCCAGTCTGTCTCCCCCTGTCTCTCCTCACTCTCTCCCCCTCTCTCTCTCAACCTCTCACTCTCCCCTGCCCTCTCCCCCACTCTCTCCCCTCTCTCTTCCCACTCTTTCTCCCCGCTCTCTGACCCTCTCTCGTGCACTCTCTCCCACTCTCTCCCCCCTCTCCCACTCTCTCCCTCACTCTCCCCCTCACTCTCCCCCCACATTTTTCACCTCTCTCTCCCCACTCTCTTTCCCCCGTCTTCCCTCTCCCTCTCTCCCCCACTCTCCCCATCACTCCCCTTTCCCTTGCCCCTTATCCCTTGCCTCCTCTCTCTCCTCTCTTTTGCCCCTCTCTCTCTGACCCTCTCTCTGCCCCTCTCTCTCCCCTCACTCTGTCACCTCACTTTCCCACCCTCTCTCACTCCCTCCCTCTCTCCCTTCCTCCCTCTCTCACCCTGTCATTCACTATCCTCCCTCTCCACCACTCACTGCCCCCTCTCTCCCTTTTCTCGAACCCACACTCTCCCGTCTCTTTACTTAGAACATAGAACATAGAAAAATACAGCGCAATACAGGCCCTTAAGCCCTCGATGTTGCGCCGACCGAAGCCTACCTAACCTACACTAGCCCAATAACCTCCATATGCCTCTCCAATGCCCGCTTAAATGACCATAAAGAGGGAGAGTCCACCACTGCTACTGGCAGGGCATTCCATGAACTCACAACCCGCTGAGTAAAAAATCTACCCCTAACATCTGTCCTATACCAACCTCCCCTTAAATTAAAGCTGTGTCCCCTAGTAACAGCTGACTCCATACGCGGAAAAAGGTTGTCACTGCCAACCCTATCTAAACCCCTAATCATCTTGTACACGTCTATCAAATCTCCCCGAAACCTTCTTTTCTCAAATGAGAACAGCCCCAAGTGCCTCAGCCTTTCCTCATACAATCTCCCTACCATACCAGGCAACATCCTGGTAAACCTCCTCTGCACTCGTTCCAATGCCTCCACATCCTTCCTATAGTATGGCGACCAAAACTGCACACAATACTCCAGATAAGGCCGCACCAGAGTCCTATACAACTGCAACATGACCTCAGGACTCCGGAACTCAATTCCTCTACCAATAAAGCCCAGTACACCATATGCCTTCTTCACCGCACTATTTACCTGGGTGGCAACTTTTAAAGAACTGTGTACATGGACACCAAGATCCCTCTGCTCATCCACACTACCAAGTAGTCTACCATTAGCCCAGTAATCCATCTTCTTGTTACTCCTACCAAAGTGCATGACTTCACACTTAGCTACATTGAATTCCATTTGCCACCTTACTGCCCAGTTCTGCAACTTATCTATATCCCGCTGTAACCTGCCACATCCTTCTTCGCTGTCCACAACTCCACCGACTTTCGTGTCATCTGCAAACTTGCTCACCCAACCTTCAAGCCCCTCCTCCAGGTCATTTATAAAAATGACAAACAGCAATGGTCCCAAAGCAGATCCTTGTGGAACACCGCTAGTAACTGCGCTCCAAAATGAACCTATACCATCAACTACTACCCTCTGTCTCCTTCCAGCCAGCCAATTCCTAATCCAAACCTCTAATGCACCCTCAATGCCATACCTCCGTAGTTTTTGCATTAGCCTGCCATGGGGTACATTATCGACCGCCTTGCTAAAATCCATATACACCACATATACTGCTTTACCCTCGTCCACTTCCTTGATCACCTTCTCAAAGAATTCAATAAGGTTTGTGAGGCACGACCTGCCCTTCACAAAACCATGCTGACTATCCTTGATCACATTATTCCGATCCAGATGTTCATAAATCCTATCCCTTAAGATTCTCTCTAAGACTTTGCCCACAACAGAAGTGAGACTGACTGGCCTCTCGTTACTCGGGCTATCCCTACTCCCCTTCTTGAACAAGGGGACCACATTTGCTATTCTCCAGTCTTCTGGCACTGTCCCCGAAGACAACGACGACCTAAAAATCAAGGCCAATGGCTCCGCTATCTCCTCCCTAGCTTCCCAGAGGATCTGAGGATAAATGCCATCAGGCCCAGGGGACTTATCTATTTTCATCCTTTCCAGTATTCCCTAGACCTCTTCCCTACGTACCTTAAGGCCATCCATTCTAATCACTTGTGACTCAATATTCACATCAGCAACAATGTCCTGTTCCTGAGTGAATACTGACGAAAAGTATTGATTTAGTGTCTCACCGATCTCCTCCGCCTCCACACACAACTTCCCATTACTGTCCTTGACTGGACCGATACCTACCTTAGTCATCCTTTTATTCCTGACATACCTATAGAAAGCCTTTGGGTTTTCCCTAATCCTACCAACTAAGGACTTTTCATGTCCCCTCATTGCTGCTCTTAGCTCTCTCTTTAGATCCTTCCTGGCTACCTTATAACTCTCAATCGCCCCAACTGAACCTTCACGCCTCATCTTTACATAGGCCGCCCTCTTCCCTTTCACAAGGGATTCCAATTCGTTAGTAAACCACGGCTCCCTCACAAGACCCTTTCGTCCCTGCCTGACTGGTACATACTTATCAAGGACACCCATTAGCTGTTCCTTGAACAATCTCCACATATCATTTGTGTTCTTCCCTTGAAGCCTATTTTTACAAACCACACATCCTAATTCATGCCTCACCGCATCATAATTTCCCTGCCCCCAGCTATAACTGTTGCTCTGCAGTACACACTTATCCCTCTCCATCACTATAGTATAAGTCACCGAGTTGTGGTCACTGCCCCCGAAGTTCTCACCTACCTCCAAGTCTAACAACTGGCCTGGTTCATTACCTAGAACCAAATCCAGTATGGCCTCACCTCTTGTTGGCCTATCTACATATTGTGTCAGGAAACCCTCCTGCACACATTGGACAAACTACTTCTCTCGCTCTACCCTCTCTGTCTCTCCTCTCTCTCCACTTCACTCTCCCCATCGCTCTCCCCTCTCTTTCTCCCCGTCTCTCCCCCTCTCTACCCCCCTCTCTCCCTCTCTCTCCTCCTCTCACCACCTCTTTTCCCATCTCTCTATACCGTCTCTCTCACTCCGTCTCTCTACCCCTCACTCTCTCCCCCCTCACTTTCTCTTCACTGTCTCCCACATCCTGTCACCTAACTGTCTCCCCTCTCTCTTTCACTCACTCTCTCCCTACTCTCTCCCCCCACTCCCACCGGCCACACTCTCCCCCACTCTCTCTCCACAATCTCTCTCCCCCCTCTCTCTCCCCCTCTCTCTCTCCCCCCCTCTCTCTCCCCCTCGCTCTCCCTCTCGCTCTCCCCCTCGCTCTGCCCCTCTCTCTCCCCCTCTCTCTCCACCTCTCTCTCACCCTCCCTCTCCCCATCTCTCTCCCCCTCTCTCTCCGCCCTCTCTCTCTCCCCCTCGCTCTCCCTCTCGCTCTCCCCCTCGCTCTTCCCCTCTCTCTCCCCCTCTCTCTCCACCTCTCTCTCACCCTCCCTCTCCCCATCTCTCTCCCCCTCTCTCTCCCCCTCTCTCTCACCCTCCCTCTCCCCATCTCTCTCCCCCTCTCTCTCCGCCTCTCTCTCCCCCCTCTCTCTCCCCCCTCTCTCCCCCTCTCTCCCTCTCTCTCTCCCCGTCTCTCTCTCTCCCCCCTCTCTCTCCCTCTCTCTCTCCCCCCTCACTCTCCCCTGTCTCTCTCCCCTCTCTCTCTCCCCATCTCTCTACCCGTTTCTCTCTCTCCCCTTTCTCTCCCCCATCTCTCCCTCCACTCTCTGTCCCCACTCTGTCCCCCTCCCTCTGTTCCGTGTCCCACTTCTCTCTCCCCACTCTCCCCTCTCTCTCCCCTTCCTTCTCTCTGTCTCCCGGATCTTTCTTCAATAACTCTCTCCACCTCGCTGTCACCTAAATCTCTCCCCTCTCTCACCCTCTGTCTCCATCTCTCACTCACTTCCTCTCTCACCCTCTCTCTCTTCCCCCACTCTCTTCCCCCACTCTCTCCCCCTCTCACTCCCATTTTCTGCCTCTCTCTCTCCCCCAACCCCTCTCCCCACTTCTGCTTCCCCCTCTCTCTTCGTCTCTCTCCCCGACTATATCCCCCTCTCTCTCGCCCTCTCGCTCCACCCTCACTCTCCCCCCCTCACTCCCTGTCTCTCCCACTCTCTCTCCCCCACTCTCTTCCCTGCTCTCTCACGCCTGCTCTCTCACCTCCGCTTTCTCGCCCCCTCTCTCCTCTCTCTGTCACACCCCTCAATCTCTCCTAACTTTCCCCATTTCTCTTCCCCTCTTTCTCGCCCGCTCTCTACCCCCTCTCTCTGCCCTCTCTCTACTGCCTCTCTATCTCTGCCCCTCCTCTACCTCCTCCCTTCCCCCTCTCGCCCCTCCCTCTCTCTCCCCCGCCCTTGCCCCCTCTGTCGGCCTCTCTCTTCCTTCTCCCTTGCCCCTTCTCCCTTGTCTCCTCTCCCTCCCATCTTTCACCCTCCCTCTCTCGCCCTTCTCTCTCTGCCCCTGTCTCTGCCCCTCTCTCTCCCCTCACTCTGTCACCTCACTCTCCCTCCCTCTCTCACCCCTCCCTCTCTCACCCTGTCATTCACTATCCTCTCTCTCTCCCACTCACGTCCCCCTGTCTCTCCACCTCTCTCAAACCCACACTCCCCCGTCTCTCCACTTCTCTCCCACCAACCCTCTCTCTCTCTCCCCTCTCTCTCCCGTCTCTCCCCCCCTCTTTCTCCCCGTCACTCTACCCATCTCCCTTCCCCTCTCTTTCTCTTCCTCTCTCTGCCCCTCTCACTCTCCTCCCTCTCTCTCTGCTGCCTTGCCCCCTCTCATCCACTGTCTAAGCGCTCAATCCCCCTTTCTTGCCTCCTATCTACCCCCTCTCTCCCCTCTCTCTACCGTTTCTCTCTACCGTCTCTCTCACCCCCTTTCTCTACCCTGCACTCACTGTCTCCCCTCTTTCATTCACTTAACTAACTCTCCTGGACCCTGCCACCTAACTCTCTCCCCTCTCTCTCACTCCCTCCCTAACCCTCTCCCTTGCCACTCTCTCCCCCACTCTCTCCCCCCACACTTACTGCCCACTCACTCCCCACACTCTCTCTGCTCTCTCCCCTACTCTCTCTACTCCCCATTTCTCTCCATCTCTCTCCCCCTCTCTCTCCACCCCCTCTCTCCCCCTCTCTATCCCCCTCTCTCTCCCCTCTCTCTCCCCTCTCTCTCCCTTCTCTCCCCCACCTCTCTCCTCCCTCTCTACCCCTCCCTTTGTCCCCCTCTCTCTCCCTCCACTCTTTGTTCCCCCTCTGTCTCCCTCCCTCCGTCCCCCTCACTCTCATCTCTCCACCACTCTCCCCTATCTCTCCCCTTTCCATCTCACCGCCTCGCTCTTCCTCGCTCTCTCTCTCTCCGCCCTCTCTCACCCCCTCTCTCCACCCTCTCTCTCTACCCCGTTCACCCCCTCTCTTTAACCCTCACTCTCTCTCTCCACTCTCTCTCTCTTCACTAACTCTCTCCCCCACTCTGTCACCTAAATCTCTCCCCTCTCTCTCCCTCTCTCACTCCCTCCCTCTCTCACCCTCTCAATCTCTCCTCCCTCTCCCCCACTCTTTTCCCCCACTCTTTTCCCTCACTCTCTCGCCCACTCTCTTCTCCCACCATCTTACCCCACTCTCTCCGATTTCTCTCCCCTCTCTCTGCCCCTTTCTGTCTCTTCCCCCTCCCCTTCTCTCTCCCCTCTTGCACTTCTGTCTCTCCCCCTCTCTCTTCCCATCTCTCTCCCCATCTCTCTCCCCCCTCTCTTCTCATGGTCCCCCTCTCAACACACTTTCTGTCCCCGTCTCTCTCCCCCTCCCTCTCCCCCACCTCTCCTTCCTCCGTCTCTCTCCCCGTATCTCTCTCGGTCTCTCTCCTCCCTCTCTCTACCCTCCCTCTCTACCCTCACTCTCTACCCTCACTCTCTCCCTCCCCACGCTCTACCCCCCTCTCCACACTCTCACCCCTGTCTCCCCACTCTCTCACCCCTGTCTCCCCACTCTCTCACCACTCTCTCCTTCTCTCTCTTCCCGCACACTCTACCCCCGCTCTCTCACCTCCGCTCTCTCCCCTCTCTCTCTCCCTCTCTTTCTCACCCCCTGTCTCTTCCTCCTCTTTCACCCCACGCTCTCTGCCCCTTCTCCCCCTCTCACTCTCTACTGCCTCTCTATCTCTCCAATCTCTCTCTCCCCTCCCCTCTCCCCCTCCCCCCTCTCTCTCCCCCTCCCTTGCCCCTCTCTCTCGCCTGTCTCTCTCCCCTCTCTCTGAGTCTCTCTCCCCTCTCCCTTGCCCCTTCTCCCTTGCCTCATCTCCCTCCCTTCTTTCATCCTCCCTCTCTCGCCCCTCTCGCTCTGCACCTCTCTCTGACCCTCTCTCTCTCTCCCCTCACTCTGTCACATCACTCTGCCTACCTCTCTCACTCACTCCCTGTCTTCCTCCCACTCTCTCACACACTGTTACTCACGATCCTCTATTTCCCCCACTCACTCCCCCCTCTCTCTCTCTCCCCCTCACACCCACACTCCCCCTCTCCACTTCCCTTCCACCACCCCCTCTCTTTCTCCCCTCTCTCTCTCCCTCTCTCTGCCTCTCTCTTCAGCCTCTATCCCCCTCTCTCTCTCCCCTCTCCCCGTCCCTCTTCCCCAGTATCTATCTTGCTCTACCGCCTCTCACTTCACCCCTCTCCAAGACTCTCTATCTCGCTCCCCCCTCTCCACTTCCCTCTCTCGCCCCCTCTCTCACCAACTCTCCACTCCTCTCTCCCACTCTCTCTCCCCATCCTTTTCCCCTCTTCTCTCCCCTTCTCTCCCTCTCTTTCTACCGTCTCTCTCTCTCAACCCTTCTCTCTTCACCTCTCTCTCTCTGACCCCCACTCTCTCCTCTCTCTCTTCACTAACTCCCTCCCCCACTCTGTCAACCAACTCGCTCCCTCTCTCTCCCTCCCTCCCTAACACTCTCCCTCCCCCAATCTCCTCCCACTCTCTCCCTACTGTCTCCCCACACTCTCCCCACTCTCTCTCCCCACTCTCCCCCTCACTCTCACCCCCATTGTCTCCCCTAATCTTCCCCTCACTCTCTCTGCCCCCACTCTTTCTGCACTCACTCTCTCTCTCACCCTCTCTCTCCCCTCTCCCCTCCTCTCCCCTCCTCTCAGTCCCCAAACTCTCTCTCTACTCCTTACTCTCCTCCTTTCTCTCCTCCTTTCTCTCCTCCTTTCTCTCTCTCTTTCTCTGCCCCCTCTCTCGTCTCTCTCTCTCCCCGTCGCTCTCCCCCTCTCTCTCTCCCCCGCCTCTCTCCCCCTCTCTCTTCCCCCTCTCTCCCCTCTCTCCCCCCTCTGTCCCCCCTCTCTCTCCACTCTCTCTCTCTTCCCTCTCTCTCTCTCCCCTTTCTCTCTCCCCTCACTCTTCCCTCTCCCTCCCCTCTCTCTGTCCCCTCTCTCTCTCCCCCCCTCTCTCTCCTCTCTCTCCCCTCTCTCTCTCCCCTTCTCTCTCCCCTCTCTCCCCCTCCCCCTCTCTATCCCCACACTCTCCCCCTCTCTCCCCTCTCTCTCCGTCTCTCTACCCCCCTCTCTCCCCCTCTCTCTCCCCTCTCTTTCCCGCCTCTCCTCCCTCTCTCTACCCACTCTCTCTGGCCTCCTCTCTCTCGTCCACCCTCTCACCCCACTCTTCTTGCCCCCCTCTCTCGCACCCTCTGACCTCCATCTCCCCTCTGTCTTGCCCCACTCTAACTCCCCTCTCCCTCCCCCTCCCTTGCTCACCTCTCTCTCTTCCCCTCTCTCTACCCCTCTCTCTCCCATCTCTCTCTCTTCACTAGCTCTGTCCCCTTACTCTGTCACCTCTTCTCCCTCCCCCTCTCACACGCTCCCTCGCTCACTCCCTCCCTCTCACTCTCCCCTACTCTCTTCCCCCCTCTCCACCTCTCTTGACCCCACTCTTGCCCTGTCTTGCCCCCTCTCTCTTGCCCCTCACTCTCACCCCCTCACTCTCATCCCCTCTCTCTCACCCCCGCTCCCTCACCGCCTCTCCCTCACCCCATCTGCCTCACCCCCTCTCTCTCCACATATCTCTCTCCACCCATCTCTCTCCATCCATCTCTCTCTCACTCTCTCTCCCCCTCTCCCCGCTCTCTCTCCTCTCTCTCTCCCCTCTCTTTCTCCGTCCCAACCCCTCTACCAGCCCCTCTGTCTCTAACCATTCTCTCCCCTCCTCTCGCGCCCTCTCTCCCCCTCTCTGGCCCCTCTCTCCCCCTCTCTCCCCAACCTCTCTCTCCCCCTCTCTCCCAAACACACTCTCTCCCTCTCTACCCCCTCTCTCCCCCCTCTATTGCCTCTCCCTCTCTCACCCCCTCTCTCTGCAACCTCTCTCAACCCCCTCTCTCTCGCCGCACTCTATTGCCCCCCTCTTTCGCCCCCTCCCTCTTGCCCCGTCTATCCCCATCTCACCCTGTCTCTCGTCGTTTTCTCTCTCTCCCCTTTCCCTCCCCCTCTCTATCTCACCCGCTCTCTCTAAGCCTCTCTCTCCATCTCTCTCTTCACGAGCTCCCTCCCCTTACTCTGTCACCTCACTCTCCCTCCCTCTCTCACGTCCTCCCTCTCTCACTCCCTCCCTCCCTCTCACTCTCCCCTGTCTCACCCCGACTCACTGCCCTGTCTCAACCCCACTCACTCCCTTCTCTCTCTCCCACTCACTCCTCTCTCTCAGTCCCTCTCTCGCGCCCCTCTCTTCCCCTCTCTCTCCCCCTCTCTCCCCCTCTACCCGCCTCCATCACCCCTCTCTCTCTACCCTCTCTCCACCCCGCTCACCCCTCTCTCTACCCCTCAATCGCTCTCTCCCCTCTCTCTCTTCACTAACTCTCTCCCCCACTCTGTCACCTAAATCTCTCCCCTCTCTTTCCCTCCCTCTCTCACTCCCTCCCTCTCTCCCTCTCTCACTCTCCCCTCTCTCCCCACTGTCTTTCCCCAATCTCTCCCGAATATCTTCCCCCACTCTCACCGCCATCTCTCTCCCCTATCTCTCCCCCTCCCTCTCTCACCCTCTCACTCTCTCCCTCTCTCCCCGTCAATCTCTCCCCACTCTCTCCCCATTCTCACTCCCCTTCTTTCTCTCCCCATCTCTCCCCTCTCTCTCCCCTCCACCGTCTTTCTCCCCTCCCTGTCCCCCTCCACCCTCTTTCTCCCCCTCCCTCTCTCACCCTCTCACTCTCCCCTCTCTCTACCTCAATCTCTCCCCACTCTCTCACCCAATCTCACTCCCCTTCTTTCTCTCCCCTTTTTCTGCCCCTTTCTCTCTCCCTTTCTCTGCCCGCTCTCTCCCCCACAACCCACTCTTCCCCCTCTCTCTGTTCCCCACTATTTCTTCCCCCCGCCCCCTGTCGCTCTGTCTCCCCTCGCTCTGTCCCCCTACTCTCTGAAGTCCACTCTGTCCATCCTTCCTCTCTGTTCCCCTCCACTCTCTGTGCCCCCTCTGTCCCCCAGTCTCCCTCTCTCTGTTCATTTCTCTCTGTCCCCCACTCTCTCTGTCCCCCTCTCGCTGTCGCCCCTCTCTTTACCAGACCCCTCTTTTTCCCCAACCCCTCTGTTCCCCCTGTCTTTGTCCCCCCTGTCTTTGTCCCCCCTCTGTTCCCCACTTTCTGACCACCTCCGTCTTTCTGTCCCCGTCTCTCTTTCCCCCAATCTCTGACTCCCACTCTCTCTGTCACACTCTCCCTGTCCCCTCGTTCCCCTCAGTCTGTCCACCCCTTGTTCCATTCCCCTCTGTCTGCGTCCCCCGACCCCCCCTCTCTTTGTCCCCCCTCACTGTCCCCCTCTCACTGTTCCCCCCTCTCACTGTCCCGCTCTCACTGTCCCCCTCGCTCTGTCCTCCCACCTCTGCCCCTCTCTCTGTCCCACCCTCGCTCCGTCCACCCTCCCCATCCCCCTTTCTCTCAGTCTCCCCCTCACTCTGTTGCCCCCTCGCTCTGTCCCACCTCTCTCTGTCCCCCCTCTGTTCCCCACTATGTCTTTCTCCCTCTCCGCCCTATCTCTCTGTCCCCCTTTTTCTGTCCTCCTGTCTCTGTCCAACTCTCTCTCTTTCCTTCTCTCTGTCCCCGTCTCTCTGTCCCCCTCTCTCTGTCCCACCTGTCTGTACGCCCCCCGTCTGTCCCCCTCTCTTTGTCCCCCTCTGTCTCTGTCACCCTCTCTCTCTCTGTCTTCCTCTCTCTGTCCCTCTCGCTCTCTGTCCCCCTCTCTCTATCCCCCTCTCTCTGTCCCACCTGTCTGTCCCACCCGTCTGTCCCCCCTCTTTCTGTACCCCCTCTCTCTGTCCCCCTCTTTCTGTCCCCCCAGTCTCCCTCTCTCTGTCCCCCTCTTTCTGTCTCCCCTCTGTCCCCCAGGCTCCTAATCTCTGTTGATCTCTCCTTGTCCCCCTCTCGCTCTGTCGCCCTATCTCCCTGTCCCCCCCTCTGTCCCCCCTCTCTGCCCCTCCCTCTATGCCCCCCCGCCCCATTCTCTCTGCCCCCTCTCTCTGCCCCCTCTCTCTGTCCCCCTCTTTCTGTCCCCCCACTCTCCCTCTCTGTCCCCCGCTTCCTGTGCTCCCTCTGTCCCCCAGTCTCCCACTCTCTGTTCATCTCTCTCTGTCACTCACACTCTCTGTCCCCCTCTCTCTGCCCCCTCTCTCTGCCCCCTCTCTCTGTCCCCCTCTTTCTGTCCCCCCACTCTCCCTCTCTGTCCCCCGCTTCCTGTGCTCCCTCTGTCCCCCAGTCTCCCACTCTCTGTTCATCTCTCTCTGTCACCCACACTCTCTGTCCCCCTCTCTCTGTCACCCCTCTCTTTGCCACCCCCCTCTTTTTCCCCACCCCCTCTGCACCCCCCTCTCTGTTCCCCACTCTCTGACCACCCCCCTCTCTCTGTCCCCCAATCTCTGACTCCCCCCTCTATGTCCACCCCTCACTCCATCCCCCTCTCCCTGCCCCCCTGAACACCATCTCTGTGTCCCCCTCACTGTCCCCCTCTCACTGTCCCCCTCTCACTGTCCCCCCCCGCTCTGTCCTCCCTCTCTTTGCCCCTCTCTCTGTCCCACCCTCGCTCTGTCCACCCTCCCTATCCCCCGTCTCTCAGTCTCCCCCTCACTCTGTCTCCCCCTCGTTCTGTCACACCTCTCTCTGTGCCCCCTCACACTGCCCCCTGCTCTCTGCCCCCCACTATCTCTTCCCCCCTCTCTGCCCTCTCTCTCTCTCCCCCTCTCTTTGTCCCCCCTCTCTGTCCCCACCCTCTGCCCCCGGCTCTCTGTCCCCCCATCCCTCCTCTTTCTGTTACCCTCTTTCTGGCCCCCTCTCTGTCCACCTTCTGTCTGTCCGCGCTCTCTCTGTCCCCCCATCCCCCACACTCTGTCGCCCCCTCTCTGTGCCTCGCTCTCTGTCCCCCCTCTTTCTGTTCTCCTCTCTGTTCGCACTCCCTCTCTCCACCCTCTCTCTCTGTCCCTCTTTCTCTGTCCACCTCTGTCTGTCCAACTCTCTCTGTTCCCCTCTCACTGTCCCCTCCCTCTGCACCCCCTTTCTTTCCTCTCTCTCTGTCCCCCTCTCTCTGTCCCCCTCTTTCTGACCCCCAGTCCCCCTCTCTCTGTCCCCCTCTTTCTGTCCATCCTCTGTCCCCCAGTCTCCCACTCTCTGTTCATCTCTCTTTGTCCCCCTCTCTCGCTGTCCCCCTATCTCTCTGTACCCCTCTCTCTGTCGCCCCCCCGTCCCCCCTCTCTCTCCCCTCTCTCTGCCCATCCCTCTCTGCCCTCCCGCTCACCTCTCTCTGCCCCCCTCTCTGCCCCCCTCTCTCTGTCCCCCTCTTTCAATCCCCCTAGTCTCCCTCTCTCTGTCCTCCTCTTCCTGTCCCCCCTCTGTCCCCCAGTCTCCCACTCTCTGTTCATCTCTCTCAGTCCCCCACTCTCTCTGTCCCTTGCTCTCTGCCCCCCCCTCTTTGCCACCACCCTCTTTTTCCCCACCCCCTCTGCCCCCCCTCTTTGTCCCCCCTCTCACTGTTCCCCACTCTCTGACTCCCCCTCTCTCTGTCCACCCCTCGCACCGTCCCCCTCTCCCTGCCCCCCGACCACCCTCTCTGTGTCCCCCTCACAGTGCCCCTCTCACTGTCCCCCTCTCTCTGTCCCACCCTCGCTCTGTCCACCCTCCCTATCCCCTGTCTCTCAGTCTCCCCCTCACTCTGTCGCCCCCTCGCTTTATCACACCTCTCTCTGTACCCCCTCACACTGCCCCCCTCTCTCTGAACCCCACAATCTCTTCCCCCCTCTCTGCCCTCTCTCTCTCTGCCCCACTCTCTCTGTCCCCCTCTTTCTGCTCCCCCCAGTCTCCCTCTCTCTGGCCCCCTCGTCCTGTTCCCCATCTGACCCCGTCTCCCACTCTCTGTTCATCTCTCTCTGTACACCACTCCCTCTGTCTCCCTCTCTCTGTCCCCCCTCTCTTTGCCAGCCCCCTCTTTTTCCCCTCCCCCTCTGTCCCCCCTCTCTTTGTCCCCCCCCCTTTGTCCCCCCTCTCACTGTTCTCCACTCTCTGACACCCCCCCTCTGTCCCCCTCTCTCTGTCCCCCACTCTCTGACTCCCCCTCTCTCTGTCCACCCCTCGCTCCGTCCCCCGCTCCCTGCCCCCCTGACCATCCTCTCTGTGTCCCCCTCATTGTTCCCCTCTCACTGTCCCTCTCTCACTGTCCCCCCCCGCTCTGTCCTCCACTCTCTGCCCCTCTCTCTGTCCCACCCTCGCTCTGTCCACCCTCCCTATCCCCCTGTCTCTCAGTCTCCCCCTCACTCTGTAGCCCCCTCGCTCTGTCACACCTCTCTCTGTGCCCCTTCACACTGCCCCCCTCTCTCTGGACCCCAGTATCTCTTTCCCCCCTCTCTGCCCTCTCTCTCTCCCCCTCTCTCTCTGTCCCCCATTTCTGTCCCCCCGTCCCTCCTCTTTCTGTTGCCCTCTTTCTGGCCCCCTCACTGTCCGCCCTCTCTCTTTCCAAGCTCTCTCTGTTCCCCCCTGTCCCCCACACTCTGTCGCCCCCACTCTGTGCCCCGCTCTCTGTCCCCCCTCTGTCCCCACTCTTTCTGTCCCCCCCCCTCTGTTCGCACTCACTCTCTCCTCCCTCTCTCTCTGTCCCCCTTTCTCTGTCCCCCACACTCTGTCCAACTCTCTCTGTTCCCCTCACTCTGTCCCCCTCTCTCCGCACCCCTCTCTCTGTCCCCCTCTCTCTGCCCCCCTCTCTCTGTCCCACCTGTCTGTACCCCCCGTCTGTCCCCCTCTCTCTGTCCCCCTCTCTCTCTGTCACCCTCTCTCTCTGTCCCCCTCTCTCTGTCCCTCTCTCTCTGTCCCCCTATCTCTCTATCCCTCTCACTCTGTCCTCCTCTCTCTGTCCCCCCCGTCTGTCTGCCTCTCTCTGTCCCCCCTCTCTCTGTACCCCCTCTCTCTGTCCCCCCAGTCTCCCTCTCTCTGTTCCCCTCTCTCTGTCTCCATCTCTCTGTCTCCCCTCGCTGTCCCTCACTCTCCCCCCATGACCCCTCCCTCTGTCCCCCGTCTCTCTGTCCCCATCTCTGTCCCCCTCTCTCTGTCCCCCCTCTCTCTGTCCATCTCTCACTGTCCCAGTCTCTCTCTGCCCCCCTCTCTCTATCTTGTCTCTCTGTCTCCCCCCTCTCTCTCTGTTCCCCCTCTCTCTGTCCCCCTCTCTATTTCCCCTTCTCTCTGTCCACCAAATCTCTCGGTTGCCCTGCTCTCTGTCCCCCCCACCTCTGTCCTCCTCTCATCTCTGTCACTGTGACTCTGCCCCTTCTCTCTGTTCCCGTCACTGTGTACCCTCTCTCCCTGAACCCCTTTTCCCTGCCTCACTATGACGACCTCTCTCTGTCCCCTCTCTCTGTTCCCCTCTCTCTGTCCCCACCTCTCTCTCTGCCCCCTCTCTCTCTGTCCCCCTCTCTCTGCCCCCTCTCTCTCTGTCACTCCTCTCTCTGTCCCCCCTCTCTCTGTCCCCCTCTCTCTGCCCCCTCTCTCTGTCACTGCTCTCTCTGTCCCCCCTCTCTCTGTCCCCCGTCTCTTTGTCCCCTTCTCTCTGTCCTCCATCTCTCTGTACCCGTGTCTCTTTCCCCTCTCTCTGTCCCCCATTCTTTGTCCCTGATTCTCTCTGCCCCTCCCTCACTGTCCACCTCTCTCTCTGCCCCACTCTCTCTGTCCTCCTCCTCTCTGTCACCCCTTTCTCTCTGCCACTCTCTCTGTCCCACTCTCTCTGCCCCCCTCTCACTGTCCCCCCTCTCTCTGTCCCCACTCTCTCTGACCACCCTCTCTTTGTCCGCCCTCTCTCTGTCCGCCCTCTCACAGTCCCCCTCTCATAGTCCCCCTCTCTATGTCCCCCTCTCTCTGTCCCCCCTCTCACTGTCCCCTCTCTCTCTATCCCCCCTCTCTCTATCCCCCCTCTCTCTGTCCCCCTTCTCTCTGTCCCGCTCTCTCTGCCCCCTCCCTCTGTTCCCCACTCTCTGTCCCCGTCTCTCTGTCCCCATCTCACTGTCACCCATCTCTCTGCCCCCACCTGTCCCCCTCTCTGTGTCACCCATATCTCTGTGACACTATTTCTGTCCCCCCTCTCTCTGTCACCTCTCTCTCTGTCCACCTCTCTCTGTCACTCCTATCACTGTCCCCCCTCGCTGTCCCCCTTTCACTGTCCCCTATCTCTGTCCCCACTCTCTCTCCCCCTCTCTCTGTCCCCACTCTCTCTGTCCACCTCTCTCTCAGTCCACCTCTCTCTGTCCCCCCTCTCTGTCCCCCTCTCTCTGTCCCCACTCTCTCTGTCCCCCTGTCTCTGTCAACCCTCTCTCTGCCCCCATTCTATCTGTCCCCCTTTCTCTGGCTCCCTTTCTCTGTCCCCCCTTTCTCTGCCCCCCTCTCTGTCCCCCATCTCTCTGACCCCATCTCTCTGTCCCGATGCTCTCAGTCCCCACTTTCTCTGTCCCCTCCTCTCTGTCCCCCACACTCTGTCCCCCGCTCTCTGTCCCCCGCTCTCTGTCCACCTCTCACTGTCCCATTCTCTCTGCCCCCTCTCTCTGCCCCTATCTCTGTTCGGTCTCTCTGTCCCCCCTCTCTATTTCCATCTCTCACTCTCACTCTCTCTCTGCCACCCCGTCTGTCCCCCTCTCTCTGTCCACCCTCACTGTCCGCCTCTCTCTCTGCACCCTCTCTCTTCCCCCTCTCTCTGTACCCCGTTCCTCTGTCCCCCATCTCTCTGTTCCCACGGTCTCTGTACCCCCTCTCTCTGTCCCCTCTCTCTGTACTACCTCTCTGCCCCCTCTTTCTGTCCCCCTTCTCTATTTCCCCGCTCTCTCTGTCCCCCATTTCTCTGTCCCCTTCTCTCTGCCCCCCTCTCTCAGCCCCTATCTCTGTTCGCTCTCTCTGTTCCCCCCTCTCTATTTTCATCTCTCACACTCACTCTCTCTCTGCCACCCCCTCTGTCCCCCTCTCTCTGTCCCCCCTCACTGTCCACCTCTCTCTCTGCACCTTCTCTCTTCCCCCTCTCTGTGTACCCCGTTTCTCTGTCCCCATCTCTCTGTTCCCACGGTCTCTGTACCCCCTCTCTCTGTCCCCTCTCTCTGTACTACCTCTCTGCCCCCTCTTTCTGTCCCCCTCTCACTGTCCCCACTCTCTCTGTCCCCACTCTCTCTGTCCACCTCTCTCGCTGTCACCTCTCTCTCTGTCCACCTCTCTCTGTCACCCGTCTCACTGTCCCCCTCCCACTGTCCCCCTCTCACTGTCCCCCTCTCTCTGTCACCCCTCTCACTGTCCCCCTCTCACTCTCCCCTTCTCACTGTCCCCGTCTCACTGTCCCCCCTTTCTCTGTGCCCCCTCTCCCGGCCCCCACACTCTCTGTCCCCCCTCTCTCTGTACACCCTCTCTCTGTCCCCCATTCTTTGTCCCTGTCTCTCTGACGACCTCTCCCTGTCCACCTCTCTCTCTGTCACCTCTCTCTCTGTCCACCTCTCTCTGTCACGCCTATCACTGTCCCCCCTCGCTGTCCCCCTTTCACTGTCCCTCTCTCTCTGTCCCCACTCTCTCTCCGCCTCTCTCTGTCCCCACTCTCTCTGAACACCTCTCTCTCTGTCCACCTCTCTCTGTCCCCCCTCTCACTGTCCCCCTCTCACCGTCCCCCTCTCACTGTCCCCCCTCTCTCTCTGTCCCCTCCTCTCTGTCCCCCACTCTCTGTCCCCCCGCTCTCTGTCCCCCGCTCTCTGTCCACATCTCACTGTCCCCTTCTCTCTGCCGCCTCTCTCTGCCCCTATCTCTGTTCGCACTCTCTGTCCCCCCTCTCTATTTCCATCTCTCACTCTCACTCTCTCTGACACCCCGGCTGTCCCCCTCTCTCTGTCCCCCCTCACTGTCCGCCTCTCTCTCTGCACCATCTCTCCTGTCCCTCTCTCTGTACCTCGCGTCTCTGTCCCCATCTGTCTGTTCCCACGGTCTCTGTACCCGCTCTCTCTGTCCCCTCTCTCTGTCCTGCCTCTCTGCCCCCTCTTTCTGTCCCCCTCTCTCTGTCCCAACTCTCTCTGTCCCCACTCTCTCTGTCCACCTCTCTCTGTCACCTCTCTCTCAGTCCACCTGTCTCTGTCACCCCTCTCACTGTCCCCCTCTCTCTGTCCCCCCTCTCTGTCCCCCTCTCTCTGTCCCCCTCCTCTGTCCCCCATTCTTTGTCCCTGTCTCTCTGACCACCTCTATCTGTCCCCTCTCTCTGTCCCATTTTCTCTGTCCCCCTTTCTCTGTCTCCCTTTCTCTGTCCCCCTCTGTCTGTCCCCGTCTCTCTGTCCCCATCTCTCGGTCCCCCTCTCTCGGTCCCCCGTCCTCTCTGTCCACTGATCTATCTGTCCCCCTCTCTCACTGTCCCCAACTCTCTCTGTCCCCCACGCTCTCGGCACCCCGCTCTCTCTGTCCCCTGCTCTCTCTGTCGCCGCTCTCTCGGTCAGCTCTCTCTGTCCCACTCTCACTGTCACGCATCTCTTTGCCCCCCATCTGTCCCCCTTCCTCACTGTCTCCCCTCTCTCTGTCCCCCTCCCTCTGTCCCTCTCTCTCTGTCCCCTTTCTCTGTCACCGTTTCACTGTCACCCATTTCTCTGCCCCCATCGGTCCCCCTCTCTCTGTGTCCCTCTCTCTGTCCCCCCTCTCCCTTCCCCCCCTCTCTCTGTCCCCCCTCTCTCTGTCCCCCTCTCTGTCCCCCCTCTCTCTGTCCCCCCTCTCTCTGTCACCCCTCTCTCTGTCTCCCCTCTCTCTATACATCTCTCACTGTCCCAGTCTCTCTTTGCCCCCCTCTCTCTGTGTCCCCCTCTTTCTTTGCCCCTCTCTCTGTCCCCCTTTCACTGTCTCCCCTCTCACTGTCGCCCCTCTCTCTGTCCCACTATGTCTGTCCCACTCTCACTGTCCCTCTCTCTCTGTCACACCTCTATCAGTCTCCCCTCTCTCTGTCCATCTCTCACTGTCCCAGTCTCTCTCTGCCCCCATCTCTCTATCTTGTCTCTCTGTCTCCCCCCTCTCTCTCTGTACCCCTCTCTCTGTCCCACTATGTCTGTCCCCCTCTCACTGTCCCCCTCTCACTGTCCCCTTCTCACTGTTTCCCTCACTTTCCCCCCTCTCTCTTTCCCCTCTTCTCTGACCACCCTCTCTCTGTCGCCCTCTCTCTGTCCCCTGCTCTCTATGTCGCCGCTCTCTCGGTCAGCTCTCTCTGTCCCACTCTCACTGTCACGCATCTCTTTGCCCCCCATCTGTCCCCCTTCCTCACTGTCTCCCCTCTCTCTGTCCCCCTCCCTCTGTCCCTCTCTCTCTGTCCCCTTTCTCTGTCACCGTTTCACTGTCACCCATTTCTCTGCCCCCATCGGTCCCCCTCTCTCTGTGTCCCTCTCTCTGTCCCCCCTCTCCCTTCCCCCCCTCTCTCTGTCCCCCCTCTCTCTGTCCCCCTCTCTGTCCCCCCTCTCTCTGTCCCCCCTCTCTCTGTCACCCCTCTCTCTGTCTCCCCTCTCTCTATACATCTCTCACTGTCCCAGTCTCTCTTTGCCCCCCTCTCTCTGTGTCCCCCTCTTTCTTTGCCCCTCTCTCTGTCCCCCTTTCACTGTCTCCCCTCTCACTGTCGCCCCTCTCTCTGTCCCACTATGTCTGTCCCACTCTCACTGTCCCTCTCTCTCTGTCACACCTCTATCAGTCTCCTCTCTCTCTGTCCATCTCTCACTGTCCCAGTCTCTCTCTGCCCCCATCTCTCTATCTTGTCTCTCTGTCTCCCCCCTCTCTCTCTGTACTTCTCTCTCTGTCCCACTATGTCTGTCCCCCTCTCACTGTCCCCCTCTCACTGTCCCCTTCTCACTGTTTCCCTCACTTTCCCCCCTCTCTCTTTCCCCTCTTCTCTGACCACCCTCTCTCTGTCGCCCTCTCTCTGTCCCGCTCCCTGTGTCCCCCCCTCTGTCCCCATCACACTGTCACCCATTTCTCTGCCCCCATCTGTCCCCCTCTCTCTGTGTCCCTCTCTCTGTACCCCCTCTCCCTGTCCCCCTCTCTCTGTCCCCCCTCTCCCTGTCCCCCCTCTGTCCCCCCTCACTGTCCCCCTCTCACTGACCCTCTCTCTAACGCCCTTCTCTCTGACCCCCCTCTCTGTCCCCTTTCTCTCTGATCCCACCTCTCTCTGTCCCCCCTCTCTCTGTCCCCTTTCTCTCTGTTCGCCCTCTCTCTGTCCCCCCTCTCTCTGTCACCCCTCTCTCTGTCTCCCCTCTCTCTGTCCATCTCTCACTGTCCCTGTCTCTCTCTGCCTTCCTCTCTCTGTCCTGTCTCTCTGTCCCCCTCTCACTGTCTCCCCTCTCACTGTCGCCCCTCTCTCTGTCCGACTATGTCTGTCCCACTCTCACTGTCCCCCTTCCACTGTCCCCCTCTTACTTTCCCCCTCTCACTGTCCCCTTCTCACTGTTCCCCCCTCACATTCCCCCCTCTCCCTGTCCCCCTTCTGTTCCCCCTCTCTCTGCCCACCTCTCTCTGTCACCCCTCTCATTGTCCCCCTCTCACTGTCCCCCTCTCACTGACCCTCTCTCTAACGCCCTTCTCTCTGTCCCCCCTCTCTCTGTCCCCATCTCTCTGTCCCCCTTTCTCTGTCTCTCTTTCTCTGTTTCCCTTTCTCTGTCCCCCTTTCTCTTTCCCCCTCTCTCTGTCCCCCTCTCTCTGTCGCCCTGTCTCTTTCCCGCTCCCTCTGTCCCCCTCTCTCTGTCCCCTCTCTCTGTCCCCGTCACACTTTCACCCATTTCTCTGCCCCCACCTGTCCCACTCTCTCTGTGTCTCTCTCTCTGTACCCCCTCTCCCTGTCCCCTCTCTCTCTGTCCCCACTCTCACTGTCCCCCTCTCACTGTCCCCCTCTCACTGCCCCTCTCTCTATCGCCCTTCTCTCTGACCCCCCTCTCTGTCCCCTCTCTCTCTGTTCCCCCCTCTCTGTCCCCTCCCTCTCTGTCCCCTCTCTCTCTGTTCCCCCCTCTCTGTCCCCTCGCTCTCTGTCCCCCCTCTCTCTGTCACCCCTCTCTCTGTCCCCCCTCTCTCTGTCGCCCCTCTCTCTGTCATACCTCTCTCTGCCTCCCCTCCCTCTGTCCATCTCTCACTGTTCCAGTCTCTCTCTGCCTTCCTCTCTCTGTCCTGTCTCTCTCTCCCCCCTCTCTCTGTGCCCCCCTCTCTCTGTCCACCTCTCTCTGTCCCCCTCTCGCTGTCTCCCCTCTCACTGTCGCCCCTCTCTCTGACCCCCTATGTCTGTCCCACTCTCACTGTCCCCCTTCCACTGTCCCCCTCTCACTGTCCCCCTCTCACTGTCCCACTCTCACTGACCCTCTCTCTAACGCCCTTCTCTCTGACCCCCCTCTCTGTCCCCTCTCTCTCTGTTACCCCCTCTCTTATCCCCCTCTCACTGTCCCTCTCTCTCTGTCGCCCTCTCTCTGTCCCGCTCCCTCTGTCCCCCTCTCTGTCCCCTCTCTCTGTCCCCATCATACTGTCACCCATTTCTCTGCCCCCATCCGTCCCCCTCTCTCTGTGTCCTTCTCTCTGTCCCCCTCTCCCTGTCCCCCCTCTGTCCCCCCTGTCTCTGTCCACCTCTCTCTGTCACCCCTCTCACTGTCCCCCTCTCACTGTCCCCCTCTCACTGAACCTCTCTCTAACGCCCTTCTCTCTGACCCCCCTCTCTGTCCCCTCTCTCTCTGTTCCCCCCTCTCTCATCCCAAATCTCTCTGTCACCTCTCTCTCTGTCACCCCTCTCTCTGTCTCCCCTCTCTCTGTCCATCTCTCACTGTTCCAGTCTCTCTTTGCCCCCTCTCTCTGTGTCCCCCTCTTTCTTTGCCCCTCTCTCTGTCCCCCTTTCACTGTCTCCCCTCTCACTGTCGCCCCTCTCTCTGTCCCACTATGTCTGTCCCACTCTCACTGTCCCTCTCTCTCTGTCACACCTCTATCAGTCTCCCCTCTCTCTGTCCATCTCTCACTGTCCCAGTCTCTCTCTGCCCCCCTCTCTCTATCTTGTCTCTCGGTCTCCCCCCTCTCTCTCTGTACCCCTCTCTCTGTCCCACTATGTCTGTCCCCCTCTCACTGTCCCCCTCTCACTGTCCCCTTCTCACTGTTTCCCTCACTTTCCCCCTCTCTCTTTCCCCTCTTCTCTGACCACCCTCTCTCTGTCCCCCTCTCTCTGTACCCCCTCTCTCTGTACACCCTCACTCTGACCCCCTCTCTCTGTCCCCCTCTCTCTGTCGCCCTCTCTCTGTCCCGCTCCCTGTGTCCCCCCTCTCTGTCCCCATCACACTGTCACCCATTTCTCTGCCCCCATCTGTCCCCCTCTCTCTGTGTCCCTCTCTCTGTACCCCCTCTCCCTGTCCCCCTCTCTCTGTCCCCCTCTCCCTGTCCCCCCTCTGTCCCCCCATAATTGTCCCCCTCTCACTGACCCTCTCTCTAACGCCCTTCTCTCTGACCCCCCTTTCTGTCCCCTTTCTCTCTGATCCCACCTCTCTCTGTCCCCCCTCTCTCTGTCCCCCCTCTCTCTGTCACCCCTCTCTCTGTCTCCCCTCTCTCTGTCCATCTCTCACTGTCCCTGTCTTTCTCTGCCTTCCTCTCTCTGTCCTGTCTCTCTGTCCCCCTCTCACTGTCTCCCCTCTCACTGTCGCCCCTCTCTCTGTCCGACTATGTCTGTCCCACTCTCACTGTCCCCCTTCCACTGTCCCCCTCTCACTTTCCCCCTCTCACTGTCCCCTTCTCACTGTTCCCCTCTCACCTTCCCCCCTCTCCCTGTCCCCCTTCTGTCCCCCCTCTCTCTGCCCACCTCTCTCTGTCACCCCTCTCATTGTCCCCCTCTCACTGTCCCCCTCTCACTGACCCTCTCTCTAACGCCCTTCTCTCTGTCCCCCCTCTCTCTGTCCCCATCTCTCTGTCCCCCTTTCTCTGTCTCTCTTTCTCTGTTTCCCTTTCTCTGTCCCCCTTTCTCTTTCCCCCTCTCTCTGTCCCCCTCTCTCTGTCGCCCTGTCTCTTTCCCGCTCCCTCTGTCCCCCTCTCTCTGTCCCCTCTCTCTGTCCCCGTCACACTTTCACCCATTTCTCTGCCCCCACCTGTCCCACTCTCTCTGTGTCTCTCTCTCTGTACCCCCTCTCCCTATCCCCCCTCTCTCTGTCCCCTCTCTCTGTCCCCGTCACACTTTCACCCATTTCTCTGCCCCCCCGTCCCACTCTCTCTGTGTCTCTCTCTCTGTACCCCCTCTCCCTGTATCCCCTCTCTCTGTCCCCACTCTCACTGTCACCCCTCTCTTTGTCACCCCTCTCTCTGTCACCCCTCTCTCTGCCTCCCGTCTCTCTGTCCATCTCTCACTGTTCCAGTCTCTCTCTGCCTTCCTCTCTCTGTCCTGTCTCTCTCTCCCCCCTCTCTCTGTGCCCCACCTCTCTCTGTCCACCTCTCTCTGTCCCCCTCTCGCTGTCTCCCCTCTCACTGTCGCCCCTCTCTCTGTCCCCCTATGTCTGTCCCACTCTCACTGTCCCCCTTCCACCGTCCCCCTCTCACTGTCCCCCTCTCACTGTCCCACTCTCACTTACCCTCTCTCTAACGCCCTTCTCTCTGACCCCCCTCTCTGTCCCCTCTCTCTCTGTTACCCCCTCTCTTATCCCCCCTCTCACTGTCCCCCTCTCTCTGTCGCCCTCTCTCTGTCCCGCTCCCTCTGTCCCCCTCTCTGTCCCCTCTCTCTGTCCCCTCTCTCTGTCCCCATCACACTGTCACCCATTTCTCTGCCCCCATTCGTCCCCCTCTCTCTGTGTCCCTGTCTCTGTCCCCCTCTCCCTGTCCCCCCTCTGACCCCCTGTCTCTGTCCACCTCTCTCTGTCACCCCTCTCACTGTCCCCCTCTCACTGTCCCCCTCTCACTGACCCTCTCTCTAACGCCCTTCTCTCTGACCCCCCTCTCTGTCCCCTCTCTCTCTGTTCCCCCCTCTCTCATCCCCCCTCTCTCTGTCACCTCTCTCTCTGTCACCCCTCTCTCTGTCTCCCCTCTCTCTGTCCATCTCTCACTGTCCCAGTCTCTCTTTGCCCCCCTCTCTCTGTGTCCCTCTCTTTCTTTGCCCCTCTATCTTTCCCCCTTTCACTGTCTCGCCTCTCTCTGTCCGACTATATCTGTCCCACTCTCACTTTCCCCCTTCCACTGTCCCCCTCTGACTTTCCCCCTCTCATTGTCCCCTTCTCACTGTTCCCCTCTCACCTTCCCCCCTCTCTCTGTCCCCTCCTCTCTTTCCCCCCTCTCTCTGTCCCCATCTCTCTGTCCCCCTTTCTCTGTCTCCCTTTCTCTGTCTCCCTTTCTCTGTCACCCTTTCTCTTTCCCCCTCTCTCTGTCCCCCTCTCTCTGTCGCCCTCTCTCTTTCCCGCTCCCTCTGTCCCCCTCTCTCTCTGTCCCCTCTCTCTGTCCCCATCATACTTTCACCCATTTCTCTGCCCCCACCTGTCCCCTCTCTCTGTGTCCCTCTCTCTGTACCCCCTCTCCCTGTCCCTCCTCTCTCTATTCCCCCTCTCACTGTCCCCCTCTCACTGTCCCCCTCTCACTGACCCTCTCTCTATCGCCCTTCTCTCTGACCCCCCTCTCTGTCCCCTCTCTCTCTGTCCCCCCCTCTCTGTCCCCCCTCTCTCTTTCCCCCTTCTCTCTGTCACCCCTCTCTCTGTCACCCCTCTCTCTGCCTCCCCTCTCTCTGTCCATCTCTCACTGTTCCAGTCTCTCTCTGCCTTCCTCTCTCTGTCCTGTCTCTCTCTCCCCCTCTCTCTGTGCCCCCCTCTCTCTTTCCACCTCTCTCTGTCCCCCTCTCACTGTCTCCCCTCTCACTGTCACCCCTCTCTCTGTCCCACTATGTCTGTCCCACTCTCACTGTCCCCCTTCCACTGTCCCCCTATCACTGTCCCCCTCTCACTGTCCCCTTCTCACTGTTCCCCTCTCACCTTCCCCCATCTCTCTGTCCCCTTCCCTCTGTCCCAGTCTCACTGTCACCCATTTCTCTGCCCCCATCTGTCCCCCCCTCTCTGTGTCCCTCTCTCTGTCCCCTTCTCCCTGTCCCCCCTCTCTCTGTCGCCCCTCTCTCTGTCTCCCCTCTCTCTGTGCCGCTCTCTCTGTACCCCCTCTCTCTGTACCCCATCTGTCTGAACCCCTCTCTCTGTCCCCCTCTCTCTTTCGCTCTCTCTCTGTCCCCATCCCTCTGCCCCCCTCCCTCTGTCCCCTCTCTCTGTCCCCGTCTCACTGTCACCCATTTCTCTGCCCCATCTGTCCCCCTCTCTAGGTGTCCCTCTCTCTGTCCCCCCACTCCCTGTCCCCCATCACTCTGTCCCCCCTCTCTCTGTCCACCTCTCTCTGTCTCCCCTCTCACTGTCCCCCTCTCACTGTCCCACTCTCACTGTCCCCTCTCTCTGTCCCCCTTCTCTATGAACCCCCTCTCTGTTCCCCCTCTCTCCAACCCCCTCTCTGTCCCCCCTCTCCCTGCCCCCTTCTCTCTATTACGCCTCTCTCTGTCTCCCCTCTCTCTGTCCATCTCTCACTGTCCCAGTCTCTCTCTGTCCCCCTCTCTCTATCCTACTCTCACTGTCTCCCCTCTCAATGTTGCCCCTCTGTCTGTCCCACTATGTCTGTCCCCCTCTCATTTTCCCCTTCTCACTGTTCCCCTCTCACGTTCCCCCCTCTCTCTGTCCCCCCTCTCTGTTCCCCCTCTCTCTGTCCCCCCCCCCCTCTGTCATCCCTCTCTCTGTCCATCTCTCACTGTCCCAGTCTCTCTCTGCCCCACTCTCTCTGTCCTGTCCCTCTGTCCCCCATCTCTGTGTCCCCCTCTTTCTGTCCCCCTCTCTCGGTCCCCCTCTCACTGTGTCCCCTCTCACTGTCCCCTTCTCACTGTTCCCCTCTCACTTTTCCACCTCTCTTTATCCCCTCCTCTTTATCCCCCCTTTCTCTGCCCCCTCTCTCTGTTCCGCTATCTCTGTACCCCCTCTCTCTGTATCCCTTCTCTCTGGCCCTCTCTCTCTGTCCCCCTCTCTCTGTCCCGCTCCCTCTGTCCCCCTCTCTGTCCCCTCTCTCTGTCCCCTCTCTCTGTCCCCATCACACTGTCACCCATTTCTCTGCCCCCATTCGTCCCCCTCTCTCTGTGTCCCTGTCTCTGTCCCCCTCTCCCTGTCCCCCCTCTGACCCCCTGTCTCTGTCCACCTCTCTCTGTCACCCCTCTCACTGTCCCCCTCTCACTGTCCCCCTCTCACTGACCCTCTCTCTAACGCCCTTCTCTCTGACCCCCCTCTCTGTCCCCTCTCTCTCTGTTCCCCCCTCTCTCATCCCCCCTCTCTCTGTCACCTCTCTCTCTGTCACCCCTCTCTCTGTCTCCCCTCTCTCTGTCCATCTCTCACTGTCCCAGTCTCTCTTTGCCCCCCTCTCTCTGTGTCCCTCTCTTTCTTTGCCCCTCTATCTTTCCCCCTTTCACTGTCTCGCCTCTCTCTGTCCGACTATATCTGTCCCACTCTCACTTTCCACCTTCCACTGTCCCCCTCTGACTTTCCCCCTCTCATTGTCCCCTTCTCACTGTTCCCCTCTCACCTTCCCCCCTCTCTCTGTCCCCTCCTCTCTTTCCCCCCTCTCTCTGTCCCCATCTCTCTGTCCCCCTTTCTCTGTCTCCCTTTCTCTGTCTCCCTTTCTCTGTCACCCTTTCTCTTTCCCCCTCTCTCTGTCCCCCTCTCTCTGTCGCCCTCTCTCTTTCCCGCTCCCTCTGTCCCCCTCTCTCTCTGTCCCCTCTCTCTGTCCCCATCATACTTTCACCCATTTCTCTGCCCCCACCTGTCCCCTCTCTCTGTGTCCCTCTCTCTGTACCCCCTCTCCCTGTCCCTCCTCTCTCTATTCCCCCTCTCACTGTCCCCCTCTCACTGTCCCCCTCTCACTGACCCTCTCTCTATCGCCCTTCTCTCTGACCCCCCTCTCTGTCCCCTCTCTCTCTGTCCCCCCCCTCTCTGTCCCCCCTCTCTCTTTCCCCCTTCTCTCTGTCACCCCTCTCTCTGTCACCCCTCTCTCTGCCTCCCCTCTCTCTGTCCATCTCTCACTGTTCCAGTCTCTCTCTGCCTTCCTCTCTCTGTCCTGTCTCTCTCTCCCCCTCTCTCTGTGCCCCCCTCTCTCTTTCCACCTCTCTCTGTCCCCCTCTCACTGTCTCCCCTCTCACTGTCACCCCTCTCTCTGTCCCACTATGTCTGTCCCACTCTCACTGTCCCCCTTCCACTGTCCCCCTATCACTGTCCCCCTCTCACTGTCCCCTTCTCACTGTTCCCCTCTCACCTTCCCCCATCTCTCTGTCCCCTTCCCTCTGTCCCAGTCTCACTGTCACCCATTTCTCTGCCCCCATCTGTCCCCCCCTCTCTGTGTCCCTCTCTCTGTCCCCTTCTCCCTGTCCCCCCTCTCTCTGTCGCCCCTCTCTCTGTCTCCCCTCTCTCTGTGCCGCTCTCTCTGTACCCCCTCTCTCTGTACCCCATCTGTCTGAACCCCTCTCTCTGTCCCCCTCTCTCTTTCGCTCTCTCTCTGTCCCCATCCCTCTGCCCCCCTCCCTCTGTCCCCTCTCTCTGTCCCCGTCTCACTGTCACCCATTTCTCTGCCCCATCTGTCCCCCTCTCTAGGTGTCCCTCTCTCTGTCCCCCCACTCCCTGTCCCCCATCACTCTGTCCCCCCTCTCTCTGTCCACCTCTCTCTGTCTCCCCTCTCACTGTCCCCCTCTCACTGTCCCACTCTCACTGTCCCCTCTCTCTGTCCCCCTTCTCTATGAACCCCCTCTCTGTTCCCCCTCTCTCCAACCCCCTCTCTGTCCCCCCTCTCCCTGCCCCCTTCTCTCTATTACGCCTCTCTCTGTCTCCCCTCTCTCTGTCCATCTCTCACTGTCCCAGTCTCTCTCTGTCCCCCTCTCTCTATCCTACTCTCACTGTCTCCCCTCTCAATGTTGCCCCTCTGTCTGTCCCACTATGTCTGTCCCCCTCTCATTTTCCCCTTCTCACTGTTCCCCTCTCACGTTCCCCCCTCTCTCTGTCCCCCCTCTCTGTTCCCCCTCTCTCTGTCCCCCCCCCCCCCTCTGTCATCCCTCTCTCTGTCCATCTCTCACTGTCCCAGTCTCTCTCTGGCCCCCTCTCTCTGTCCTGTCCCTCTGTCCCCCATCTCTGTGTCCCCCTCTTTCTGTCCCCCTCTCTCGGTCCCCCTCTCACTGTGTCCCCTCTCACTGTCCCCTTCTCACTGTTCCCCTCTCACTTTTCCACCTCTCTTTATCCCCTCCTCTTTATCCCCCCTTTCTCTGCCCCCTCTCTCTGTTCCGCTATCTCTGTACCCCCTCTCTCTGTATCCCTTCTCTCTGGCCCTCTCTCTCTGTCCCCCTCTCTCTGTCGCCCTCTCTCTGTCCCCCTCCCTCTTTCCCCCTCTCTCTGTCCCCTCTCTCTGTCCCTGTCTCACTGTCACCCATTTCTCTGCCCCCATCTGTCCCCCTCTCTCTGTGTCCCTCTCCCTGTCCCCCCTTTCCCTGACCCCACTCTCTCTGTCCACCCTCTCTCTGTCCCCCCTCTCACTGTCCCCCTCTCACTGTCCCCCTCTCACTGTCCCCTCTCACTGTCCCCCTCTCACTGTCCCCCTCTCACTGTCCCCCTCTCACTGTCCCCTCTCTCTGTCCCTCCTCTCTCTGTCCCCCCTCTCTGTCCCCCCTCTCTGTCCACCCTCACGCTGTCCCCCCCTCTCTTTCCCCCTCTCTCTGTCCCATTTTCTCTGTCTCCCTTTCTCTGTCTCCCTTTCTCTGTCCCTCCTCTCTCTGTCCCCCCTCTCTCTGTCATCCGCCTCTTTCTGTCTCCCCTCTCTCTGTCCACTCTCACTGTCCGCCTCTCACTGTCTCCTCTCTCTGTCCCCACCTCTCTGTGTCCCCCTCTCTCTGTCCACCTCCCTCTGTCCCCCTTCACTGTTCCCACTCTCTGTCCCCCTGTCACTGTCTCCCCTCTCACTGTCGTCCCTCTCTATGTCCAACTATGTCTGTCCTACTCTCACTGTCCCCCTCTCATTGTCCCCCTCTCACTGTCTCCCCTCTCACTGTCGCCCCTCTCTCTGTCCCACTATGTCAGTCCCACTCTCACTGTCCACATCTCTTTGTCCCCCCTCTCACTGTCACCCCTCTCTCTCTCTCCACCTCTCTCTGTCCCCCCTCTCACTGTCCCCCTCTCACTGCCCCCTCTCACTGTCCCCTCTCTCTGTCCCCCTTCTCTCTGACTCCCCCTCTGTATCCCCCCTCTCCCTGCCCCCTCACTCTATTACCCCCCTCTCTGTCCCCCCTCTCTCTGTCCCCCCTTTCTGTCCTCCCCTCTCTGTCCCCCCTCTCTCTGTCACCCCTTTCTCTGTCTCTCCTCTCTCTGTCCATCTCTCACTGTCCCAGTCTCTCTCTGCCCATCTCTCTCTGTCCTGTCTCTCTGTCCCCCCTCTCTCTCTGTGTCCCCCTCTCTCTGTCCCCAAAACTCTGTCCCCCTCTCACTGTCTCCCCTCTCACTGCCCCCTCACTGTTCCCTCTCACTGTCCCCTTCTCACTGTTCCCCTCTCACTTTCCCCCCTCCCTCTGTCCCCTCTCTCTGTCCCCCTCTGTCTGTCCCCCTCTCTCTGTCACCGTCTCCCTGTCACCCATTTCTCTGCCCCCTCTGTCCTCCTCTCTCTGTGACCCTTCTCTCTCTGTCCCTCCTCTCTCTGTCCCCCCCCTCTTTGCCCTCCTCTCTCTCTGTCCACCTCTCTCTCTGTCCCCCCTCCCACTGTCACTCTCCCACTGTCCTCCTCTCACTGTCCCCCTCTAACTGTCCCCTCTCTCTCTCCCCCTTCTCTATGACCCCCTCTCTGTCCCCTCTCTCTGCCCCCTCTCTCTGTCCCCCTCTCACTGTCCCCCTCTCACTGTCCCCTCTCTCTGTCCCCCTTCTCTATGACACCCCTCTCTGTCCCCCCCTGTATCCCCCCTCTCTGTCCCCCCTCTCCCTGCCCCCTCTCTCTATTACCCCTCTCTCTGTCTCCCCTCTCTCTGTCCATCTCTCACTGTCCCAGTCTCTCTCTGCCCCCCTCTCTCTGTCCTGTCTCTCTGTCCCCCCTCTCTCTGTGTCCCCTCTCTCTGTCCCCCTCTCTCTATCCTCCTCTCACTGTCTCCCCTTTCAGTGTCGCCCCTCTCTCTGTCCTACTATGTCTGTCCCCCTCTCACTGTCCCCTTCTCACTGTTCCCCTTTCACCCTCCCCCTCTTTCTGTCCCCTCCGCTCTGTCCCTCCTCTCTCTTTCCCCCTCTCTCTGTCCCATTTCTCTGTCCCCCTTTCTCTGTCTCCCTTTCTCTGTCCCTCTTTCTCTGTCCCCCTCTCTCTGTCGCCCTCACTCTTTCCCGCACTCTCTGCACCCCCTCTCTCTGTACCCCCTCACTCTGTCCCCCTCTCTCGGTCCCCCGTCCTCTCTTTCCCCCGATCTATCTGTACCCTGCACTCTCTGTCCTCCAATCGCTATGACCCCCGCGCTCTCTGTCCCTGCTCTCTCTGTCCCCACTCACTGTCCCACTCACACTGTCACCCATCTCTCTGCACCCATTTGTCCCCCTTCTCTCTCTGTCCCCCTTCCTCTCTGTTCCCCTCTCTCTCTGTTCCCCTCTCTCTGTCCTACTGTCTCTGTCCCCCCTCTCTCTGTCCCCCTCTCTCTGTCCACCTCTCTCTGTCTCCCCTCTCACTGTCCCCCTCTCACTGGCCCCCTCTCACTGTCCCCTCTCTCTCTCCCCCTTCTCTATGACCCCCCTCTCTGCCCCACTCTCCCTGCCCCCCTCTCTCTATTACCCCTCTCTCTGTCCATCTCTCACTGTCCCAGTCTCTCTCTGCCCCCCTCTCTCTGTCCTGTCTCTCTGTCCCCCCTCTCTCTGTGTCCACCTCTCTCTGTCCCCCTCTCTCTATCCCCCTCTCACTGTCTCCACTCTCACTGTCCCACTATGTCTGTCCCAATCTCACTGCCCCCCTCTCACTGTACCCCTCTCACTGTCCCCCTCTCACTGTCCCCTTCTCACTGTTCCCCTCTCACCTTCCCCCATCTCTCTGTCCCCTTCCCTCTGTCCCAGTCTCACTGTCACCCATTTCTCTGCCCCCATCTGTCCCCCCCTCTCTGTGTCCCTCTCTCTGTCCCCTTCTCCCTGTCCCCCCTCTCTCTGTCGCCCCTCTCTCTGTCTCCCCTCTCTCTGTGCCGCTCTCTCTGTACCCCCTCTCTCTGTACCCCATCTGTCTGAACCCCTCTCTCTGTCCCCCTCTCTCTTTCGCTCTCTCTCTGTCCCCATCCCTCTGCCCCCCTCCCTCTGTCCCCTCTCTCTGTCCCCGTCTCACTGTCACCCATTTCTCTGCCCCATCTGTCCCCCTCTCTAGGTGTCCCTCTCTCTGTCCCCCCACTCCCTGTCCCCCATCACTCTGTCCCCCCTCTCTCTGTCCACCTCTCTCTGTCTCCCCTCTCACTGTCCCCCTCTCACTGTCCCACTCTCACTGTCCCCTCTCTCTGTCCCCCT